>NC_050447.1:49323281-49663644 GCF_903995425.1 Onychomys torridus
TGTAGATGGGTTGCCAGGTTCAAATCCAATCAGCATCACTCACAAGTCCTGAAGGGCGGGCTGTGCTGTCACCCACCCAAGGCTCCATGTTGCTCCCTGTGGCAGGGCCAAGAGTGAATCAAACTATGTCATGGAAAGAAGCCTAGATACCCATGCACTGTGGTCCAAACAGACTGAGATCCAGGGCATCAGAGGCAAGTGTAGCCTCCCTCTGAGCATTTCCTGTGGGAGGAATTGCTGACATCAGTCTGCTTCCCCCAGAGGTCTCTGGCTCCTGTGCAGCCTGACAGAACAGTAGGTGGGGCTGCACCTTTGCCTCCATGCCCATGCATCTCCTGCTGCACACAGCCCCACTGACTTCACAGGAAGTGGTTCCCCGTGAGAGTCCAGCACTCACAGACCAGACCAGACCCTGCATCCCAGCATCCGCACTCCCTGGTGGTTGGAGAGAAGATGTGAAGAGGCTCTGAAGACAGGTTAGACCTGGCCACAGCCTGCAAAGCTTGCCATGGGAGGAACATGGAGAACAGGAGGTGGGAGTCAAGACCGGGCTCAGAGCCAGCCCAGCTGCTCAGGCTCAATGTCCACTTGGCTTCAGTGTGTGATTAGGAGGTTCTGGGGACCCTAAAGGACAGATGGGAGGCTTGAGGCTGGGACCTGACAAGCCGTATGAGGGCTCCAAGTAGATTTGGGCCAGGTCTTGCTTGCCAGAGGATTATTACTCAGGTATGTTCCAGATATAAGGGAACCTGCATGTTGCCTCTCACCCCACCCGAAAGTCTTTGGAAGGGCTAGCCATGAGCTACTACTGTCTGTTTAACCTTTTCCTGCTCAGCTTGAGACTTCACTTGCAGCTTGTATTCCTACAGTAGGTCTGGACCCTCAGAGTACTTCTGGTCTACTGAGGATGTGCCAATCCCACCAACACAGACGAAGAGCCTGCACGTCTACATCAGCTGCTTTTCTTGCAGTGACAAATACCCAACCACACTTAAGCAAGAAATGGCTCATTTGGGCTCACAGTTCCAGAGGGATTGCAGTCCATCCTGCTGGGAAGACAAGGTAGCACTATCAGCCTGTTTGCACGGCAGCAGACATGAGAGGGCGAGCTAGACCTGAACCAGGTGATGGGTACCTCTGTCAAAGGCACACTTCTAGGGACTTGCTTCCACCAGCCAGGGGCCATTTCCTAAAGGTGCTGCAACCTTGAAGACATCACCTCAAGCTAGGACCAAGTATTTGAAAGATAAGCCTGTGCAGAACAGCGTGAGGCTGTGTTGAACATTCCAGCTCAAGCCATAGCCTCTTCCCAAACCCCTTCACAGGGAGCTGTGTTTGTTTATTTGGATTCTGACTGACAGAACTTGGGAGGATGGGGTCCACGCCAGGAGAACCTTCATTTTGCTTTTGATCTAGATGAAGCAGAGGCCCAGAGGGAGAGCTTCCGATCCACCGGGGAGATAAAAGAGGCAGGAGGAGGGACACTGCAAGACAGATAATTCGCAAACTGTCAGAGCTGCTTGAATTTCATCCCCACAGGCAGAGCTGGGGTGAGCCCAGGGTCTTTCTCCAGGAGAGCTGCCCGTGTGCCCCCAAGTGCTGAAGCGATAATCCCGCTGTGGGGGCCCCGGACAGGGTTGGACATTTTGTCCCCCACTGTCAGCGTCACAAGCTCCGGAGGAGCAGATGGAGTGGTGTTGGCAGTCAGTCGTAAACCACTCCCGCCCCACCAGGGACAAATAGGTTAGTGGGAGGAACTGGCGCCGCGCATGTCATAAAACCCTCCAGGCCTGTCATGTTCCGATAAATCTTGATTTTTGTAACGGAGCGGCGGAGAGGTTCCCAGCCTTGGGTTTCACAGGTGAGCCATGGACTGATGGATCGTTTGGGAGCCAAAGGGAGGGAATGCAGGGGGCAGTGAGGAGGACAGAGGAAACTTTACACGCCTCCCTGCCCCCACCAGGCTCCCTAGGCCCCAGGCGGAAACCCAGTCTGCAAGAGGATCCCAGGCATTCATGCCCTTTCTCTTATCTGTGTGGCAGGATAACCAGCCTCATCCCCATCCCTGGACCCTCTCCAAAGCTGATAAACAGTAAGAGCTTAATACATGCCAGCAGAGCAGGGATTCTTGAAAGGGCCCTGTGTACCTGCTGACAATTCACCTGGCCAGAGGGGGCGCCTTTATCTCCCACAGGTGCCGGCTTGCTGGCAAGCCTGTGATAAACCACTTGACATAAAGACACAAACTCACTCTGCGGTCCCCCAGGGGACATGAGAGCAGAAGCTACAGATGGGAGAAGGCGAATGGAAAGTGACCCTGACCGCAGGAGAATGAATGCAGAGAGCCTGGAGACAAGTACAAGGAGAACACAGGCCAGAGGCTGCCAGGAGGGACTTGGGACCTGGTGTGGTCAAGTCTCCTGGTGTCTAGAAGGATGAATGAGTGTGAGAAGTGGATTCTGTGGAGAAGGGAACACGGAGATCATCCAGGGTCAGACAGAGAGCCAGCTAGCATGCCACCAGAGACCGCAGAGGGAGCAGCTGGTGTCCACAGGCCTGCTGCTGGCAGTGGATGGGATAGCAGCTTCTTCTCCACAGAAAGAGTAGAGTGTGGTTAGCCTGGCCTAGCCAGACCCCCATGAGGAGTAGACGTGACTCCCTGCACCTCACTGTGGGTCCGCTGTGCACACTTGGGCAGGCATTTTGGAATGTGGAAGGGTAAATGTATTCTCACAGAGAAAGCCTTGGGGTCTCTGATGTAGACACATAACCCAAGTGGTGGCTTCTAAACTTTGGACTTTCCCTTGATGAAGCAGTGACAGCAGAGGTCCTGTTTACCCCTCACACCCATGAGCAGTTCCAATGGGCTGAGACTCCGAGGCTCAGAACCATGTGGTTTAGGGGTAGGGGAGAGGTCTCCCCAATGCTCCATGTAGGGGAGTTCCAGGTCACTGTTCCACCTGCCTGATCTCTGTGTCACCATCCCTTCCCCTCACTGCTCTTCCGTGCTCCCAACCATTTATAAGTGAGGAGTGCCAGCCAGTCATGGTGATATCCCAAATCTCAGAAGGCTGAAGCAGGGGGATGGAGAGTTTGAAGCCAACCTAGGTGACTTCTCCATGATTATTCTCACAATATAAAGAGAGAAGTGAGAGTCTGGTAGTTGATGGAGATCAGCAGGGAGAGCCACTTACCATGAGCCTGGAACCTAATTTCAATCCCTTGGGACCCACATGGTGGAAAGAGAAAAACTGATGTTTGCATATTGTCCTCTGACCTCCACACATGAACCATGCCCTCCCCACACACATCCACCAATGAGTAAATGAATGAGCAGCCTGGAGAAGGGGACCCCACCCCCGTCACAGAAGACTGTGGAAGGCAGGTGCAGCCAGGCTCAGGAGCTTGCTGAGCATGTGGTGTAGATCCTTCTGGCCTCCCTGCCATGTTTCCTTTCCTGTAAAAGAGTGACAAGCCATGTGTCCCTTGAAGGGCTTTGAGATAACTCACTGAGATGTGGAAGTCCATTTTCAATAAATACCAAGGAAGAACGGAGAAGGCATTGATCACCGTGACTCCAGCAGGACCTGGGTACTCACCTCTCTGCCCACTGGTACAGTGCCATGTACCCTTCCTGGAAGGGTCTGGGTATGTGCAGGCCCAGGGCTCTCAGGCAAGCTGGGGGTCCCCACGTAGATAAGCAGAGGCCCCCATTCACTGTTAGTCCATGCTGCTGGGGCTCAGGCAGGCTCAGGTGCTCCAGGATGTTAGAAGGAAGGAAGCCAGATTAATGAAGGAGAAGGAAGCCCAAGCCCGGCTGTGTCCGTGAATCTGAGTGCATAAGTCTCCAAGGATATTGTGCAAAGACTGAGAACGGGGTCCCATCAGAGGCCAGGGCATCCGAGACCCCACAGAGCACACACCTAGGTTCACCCTCAGACAGGAACCAGGCATGGCTGCTGCTCCTTTAGGCTCAAAGACCGAGCAAAGTGACCTGTGTTGGGGATCTGCTGGTTCTGTGGTGAAGCGACAGGATGTGGGTGAGCTTCTTGGTTCCTTGTTTAGCAAGTGGGAGTGAGGGGTTTCCTAACACAGCATGGCAGGATTTCCAGAGCTACTGTGGCCATGGAAGCATGATAGCCAGGGACGTGGTCTCTCGTTCAGCTGCCCTGTGTTCCCTCTCTCCACTGCAACTGCTCAGGCAGGGTGAGGTCCCATTTCCCAGATGGGCCTGCAGAGGCCTGAATATTGCTTGGCTGGGGGTGGAGGGGCCGTCCACCTAGAGACATGCCTATTCCTCCTCCTGCTGCCTCCTGTTGGTCTGAACTGGAAGCTGGAGATCACCCAGACAGAATTTTGTTCCTGGGTCCCCACAGGACACATATGTTGCCATTTGTTGGCATCATCAGCATCCTTGGCGTCAAGAACAAATGTCACTTCCCACCTGCACACCATCTGGGTGGCACCCCATGTCGGTGGTTCAGATCTCACCCTGAGCAGAGAGGCCCTTTGCCACTTGCCCTGGCTGTCCCTTTGCCACTGTCCATCTCATTGTGAAAAGCTCTTTAAGCCCCATGTCTGCAGAGATACCAGCAGCTCAGAGGTTAGAAACCTGAGCTGGGTGCTAAAGAGACACCAACCCTCCTGGGAGGAGAGGGGGCCCCTTAATGGCTTCAGCAGATGTGCAGACCAAGGGGCCCCCTGCCCACCTGCAGATAACCCCTGACCCTGACCCTCCCACTAGACCAGCCATGGGGAGGCCGCTAAGTGCATGGTGCGCTGCCCCCCCCAGGCCTCCCACTGTCAAACTTCTTAAAAAAAAAAAAAAAAAAAAAAAAACCTTAGCCAAACCAGGCAGAATGGTGCATCTGCTCAGTGCTGGGCAAGGCCAATCATCTCTGCCTGGGGCTCGGGAGCCTCTGTGCTGCAATCCCTCTGGACTGGTCTCTGTGGCCTGAGCAGCTTCCCCCATGACAGGCATGTATGTCCTATCTCCAGATCTGCCTATAAATGGGCCCCCAGCCCGCTCTGATACACCCAGGAAAGTGCAGGAACAGAGGTCCATTGTTACAAAACAGCAGGCTTTGGGGAATATATAAGCACGTGCACACATGTGCAGGATGAATGCACCCTGCATAGGGGGTTTATACCATTTACCGTTTCCTACTGCTCTCTTGTGACAATGACCTTCATGTTGTATATGAAGAGTGCAGTATGCTGTCCTTTTTCATGGCTGGATACTATCCTCAGCGTGTCTAGTTCATCATCTGGTTATACTACTGTTCTATAAGCCCGTCATTTACATGGCTTTCTCTGTGGACTCGAGTGGCAAGAAGCATCCCTTGCTGTGGTCATACAGGATTTGAGTCTGGTCCCTTTCCTGGAGTCTAGTCCCAGCTGGGAGGCCCCATGGCTGCCTCTGCTACCTGTCCTGTACACGGACACTCTCTCATGTCTGTGGAGAATGCATGGCAGGTGTCCAGCGGTCCTCACCGAATGCCGTAACTGAGAAGCCCTGGCAGGGAGCAGGAGATGCCAACGGTGAACACGGTGTCTGGAAGTGAGCTGGCGTCTCCACCCACTTTCTCAGCTGTGTAGCCATGAACTTTCTGCAGCCTGACAGAGCAGGCGCAGTGGCTTCAAGACACAGAGCCATTCAGAACGGTGGAGTTCAGCGAGTGATCCTGAGCTCTGAGGTAGTCCCACATGTGTCCTGATACTAACCCAGCTCTTTACAAATAAGGCTCCTCGGGAGATGCTTTGCACTGAGCCTCAGGTCCGGGGCAACTCCAATAGGCCTGCACAAGGGCTAGAGAGGCATTTAAAATTGTGTGTGTGCATGCACACATAGGGGTATGTGTGTGCACAGATGGGTATCTGCATGTGTGCACATGTGGGTATGTGTATGTGTGTGTATACATGTTTGTGTGAATGCTTGTGTGCATGTGTGTGAGTGTGTGTGCATGCAAATGTGTGCATGTGGGTATGCATGTGGGTGGGTGTGTGCATGTGCATGCATACATGTACATGTGTGAGTGAATGTGTGTGTGAGTGTGTGTGTGAGAGTGTGTGTGTGAGTGTGTGTGTGAGTGAGTGTGTGTGTGTGTGTATGTATGTGTGTATGTGTGTGTGCATAGATGTGGAGGAAGTTACCACTTGAGGGACCCATCATTCACTTTTTTTTTCTTTTGTCGAGATAGGGCCTCTCACTGGCCTGGAACTCACCAAGTAGTCCAGTGAGCCTCAGGAACTGGCACGTCACCCTGAGCCATGTCCTCAGCCAGGTTATAAGTTTCTATCTGTGATTAAATAATGTCTATGCAGCTATGGACATGGACATATGGTGCTGAGTACTCAGTTCCTCTTTACTCTGTCCTCTCACTGGCTGTTGAGATGTGACTCTCGGGACATCTTGTTCCTTCCTGTAGGAACGTCCCCCACCAAGCCATGGTCCTGCACATACTGTCAGGTTTCAGAGACGGAAGGTAGCTGGTACAGACACCCGCCAGTCTTCTCCTCTGGTCTCCAGCAGAATCCTCAGCTGCTAGGTCTCACACAGCTCCTGTATGCTGTGGGGCTTTTAACCTGGAGGCAAGATGCTGGACCAAAGAACCTTTCGACCCCTTTCCTAACTCCAGCTCCAAGATTCAGGATCAGCCAGCATGCCCATGGGCCGACGAAACTAGCTGCTCCAGAAACATAAGGCTGTACAGAGTCCCACAAGCCCGAGGCTGTCACAGATAAGGCTTGCTCGCTCTGGCTTTTCCCCCCCCCGCAGGACTTGTGAAAATAGCTTGGTCTGTTTGACATCAACTGGGTCCTCCCAGCAGCCCCCACTAATGGCCTTTCAGTGACCTTTGGCTACAGCTGGGAGCAAACGTCACTTTTCCCTAACCCATTAGACTCTCCGAAATGACAGTGACAGAGGCCAGTGTGACCTTCTCACAAAGGCCTCTGGGATGTAGGAAAGGACCCACACCCAGCTGAGGCCAAGCGTCCCCGCGGCAGCCGCTCCTCAGATAATGGCAAGGCCTCCCTGAGACTCCCAGGGAGCGAGGTGGTAGGCAAGCAGGAAGGCAGGGTGAGGCCCACAGGACACACGGAAGAGGAGGAAATGGCCAGCAGAGTCTAGACATGTTATCTCGGCCCTCGGGCACTGGCCCACACTCGTCCATCGGCCGGGAATGGACTTCCTGCCTCAGATTTACGCCAGTGACTTCACCCTCTTGCTATCTCGACAGCCTGCTGCCCGCTCAGCTCTCAGGAATTAGGGGCCTGATAACAAGTCTAGACAGCTTCGAGGTTGCAGATGGATTGCCCTCCAGAGCAGGGGGATAGCCAGCAGCGGCTCTGTGGACTCGAAGGCCAAAGAGCTGGCCGGCACTCAAGGCTGGTGGGAGTCTGGGTGCTCATTTCTTCCTTGGCCCCACCACCCTGGGGTGGAAAGGAGGCACAAGGCACTAGTCCAGTGGGTGGGACACACTCCATCTCCTTACCACACGGTAAGGTGACACCTCGTTACCTAGGCATGCAGAGGCCACAGCCTGAAAATGGAGGGGTGTCCAAGCTACTATAACCCACAGTTGGGGGACAGAGCTTAGGGCAGATGCACATGTCCACTTTGCCAAAGCCCTTCTGCCAATACCAAGTGTCACTGGAGATACTTCTCACTGTTGCCCTGTCGAGGGACCTTGCATCCACCCACCAGTCTGCCCTGGCTCTCTCTCATCCAGCCATCTCCTGAGTGACATGCCAGCCCCTCTGCCCCTTCCCATCCTGCTACGTGATGAATTGTGTCCTCCAAATCACGCTGCTGTCTCACCTGCCAGGACCTCAGCCGTGACGTCATTTGGAAACGGTCCTTAGGGAGGTAAATTGTTAAGCAGGGGTCCTGCTGGAGCAGGCAGCCATCTGCCAAGATAGTGGGGCCCTGTGAGAATCTCCACTCACAGAAGCACCCTAGGTGTCTCCAGCGGTTCAGACAGGACAGAGACAGTGAAGGGTCACCTCTAGGCAGAAATGGTGAAAAAAAACTAGAAAAGCAGGGTGGGTAGTGGCCTTGGCTGAACATGGATCCACATACATAATGTAGTGTCCACCGTCATTGATTATCAGGAAAACACAAATTATTAATGTCACATCACCTCATATTGGCTGCAGTGAGGAACACCTACCAAGTGTGACTGAGGTGGGGAGATGGGACCTCATGTGCCATTGTCAAGTATCTAGAGGTGCTACCTACCACTTGGAAGAATGCCTTGGGGTATCTTAGCAGCATGTGCTCAGGTTCCTACTTAGTGGCACCCAGCCCTTCACATACCCCACAGAGACCACAGAGACACCCCTAGACTGATCAGGGCATACCTTCAAAGGTGTCCACAGCTGCACTTTGCATAATGACTGAACTTGGAATGCACTTGAGGCCCTGAGCAGCAGATCATATATGAGAGTGGGTATAGCCCCATAGCAAAGTTGAAAGACAGTATGAATAAGACAACATGTCCATAGGAAGCAGGGTGGCTCTCTCTGCAGGCAGGCTCAGAGGCCTTCTGCTGCCCATCCCCCTCCTGGAGGGATCATCCCTTGATTATAAGACTTGAGAGAGGTCAGTGGTCACTTAGAGAGGCCTGGGCACTGGGTGTGACAGGAAAGTCAATACTTTTTCTCCCTCTGGAACTGGGCTCTGGTGACCTGTTTATGCACTGTGGAATTCTTCAAAGATTGATTGTCATTTTGTGAAGTTTCTTAAATATTAGAAAACATTTACTTATAAAAATAAGAGTTTAAGCTGTGTGTGGTGGTATATGCAAAGACTCAGCTATGTTCCTCCAAGACACACATATTCAAGGCACAGGATGCAAAGGGGTCAGCTCACAGAACCCTCTTGCCTCAGCTCCTCCAACAGCATATATCAAAGTCCTGCAGACTGAGACGGAGCAAGGATCTGCCCTGTCACAGAGCTGGGCATGTGGAGTCTGTGTGCAGAGCACTGCCCTGGCTGGGAGGTGGGTGGTGGTCAGACCCAGGGCTCTGTCTGGGAAAGAGGAAGCTAGAAGAAAGCTGCTTCCAACTCCAGTGTGTGGGGAAGGGTAGGGAGAGTTCACAGGTCAGACAGTGAGTTTGACCGAGAAGCCTGGGTCACAGTACGAGGACTCCGGGAAGTTCTGGTGGCTGTCACGGGCTGATTTGTACCACCAGGCTATCAGGCAGTGTCTAAAGTGAGGTGAGGAGGAAATGATGGCTTGAAGGATACCTTGAAACAGAGATAGGAGGGGAAGCCCCTCAGCCCCATGAGGGGCTCAGTATCTGCACCAAGCCCACCCATTCCACTCCTGGACACTGCACAAGACACCAGAGGACATGTCTAGTCCATCTACTCACACCCATTGCCCAGACATGAGCCAATAAGAGAGGCAGGTACTGCCAGTCCCATCCTACCCAAGTGCCCCAGCTCCAGGGAGTCCCCTGTACCCCTCCACCCACACAAAGGATTAAGGGTTGGCTCAGAAATCAGGGAAGGCAATTGCCCAGCACTAAAATCTCAGGAAGTCACATGGAGCAGGACTTCCCCTTGGGCCTCCCTCCCCTCCCCTGTTTCAAACCCTTTTCCTGGTATATCATCCACACGTCACTCGACTCCCTTTGCTCAGTACAGCTCAAGGATTTTCCTTTCTGTAGTCTGGCAGCCCTCATGGAGTATGGAAACACACCAGTCCATAAAGTTTTCCACATCCGAAAGAGATCCAGCCTCCTTCAGTCCTCACCCTCCTCTGTCCTCTCAGACTTGTCTGTTTAGGATGTTTCACATAAACAGATTCAATGACACCAGGTTTTCTGGGTCTGGTCTCTCTCATTGGGCTCATCCATGTGGCACATGCATAGGTGTTTTGTTCCTTTTCATGATTGACTAATATTTCACAGTAAGGACAGACCCCCATCCCTCCTTTTTATCACTGTCTGTGGATGGGTATCTGGACTTTTCCACTTTGGGCTGATGTGAGTTACTCTAGCCCGTGGGCATGTTTGCTTTTCTCTTGTGTATTTGGCCTCAGCTGCGCATAGTGTGTTTCCCTCAGTGGAAGCCACCAAACTACATTGCAGCAGCCCAGGAAATGGTCTGTCTTCTTACACAACCCCCAGTGTGTGCCACACCCAAGGCCCTTTAGGTGCTCATGAAGACACTTGGCCATGTCAGATGCTTCTATTGTCTCAGAGGGACAGAGTCAGCCTGTGGAAACTCCCTGGGCTCCTGAGAGGAGCCCAGTATGGGTCCAGACAGCCACGTGCCCAAATTTGGAGCATGTCTCACAGCCCATTTACAAAGGGCTTGCAGCAGTGAGGTGTGGGAAGAAGACTCACCTCTGAGGTAGGCAGGTACCTGTGTGCTCAGAACAATCTCTGGGCTCTCACACATTGTGGGTTCCCCAGCTCCATTGTACTCAAGGATGAACACATTATTGGCCTCCCCTCTGGTGGTAGCTCCCACTCTGCACAGTTGGCTGATGGTATCTCATCTCTTGCATAGCTCTTGAGACCGACAAGCTCAGTACCAGCATCTAGGCACCAGGAGTGATGCAGGGCTAAGAGGTCCCAACATGTGTGGAGACCTGGGCATGGTGGGGATGGGTAGACAAGTCAGGTGGCCTTCACTGCACACAGAGGATGGGGTTGATAGGGCCACAGCTAGAACAGTGGGAATGGACACCACTTTTCTTGATTTAGAGATGCTCTGCTGATTTATTGGAATGGTCCACAACTTCTTGGGTTTAAAGGGCTGATTGATCCAATGTATGGATACAACCTCTGGGAATCGACCACATTCCCAGGAAAGGCCTGGAGTGTGGCAGAGCAAAGGGTGCAGGCTGTAGGCCAGGCTCTCTTAGGAAGCTTCATTCACACTCCATGCATGGTGTGTGTGTGTGTGTGTGTGTGTGTGTGTGTGTGTGTGTGTGTGTATGTTGTATGTGTGTGTGAGGTGGGTGGTTTGAGTGATACTGGGGAACCAGTTTGCTGGGAACCTGGAAGAGAACAGGTTGAAACTGGAACCACTGATATTTCCACTTGGGGGTCTGAGCTGCCAGCAAATCAGCAGCAGACAGAGCTGCCCAATGGATGGGTGAGGCCTAAGGCTCTGGGACTCTGGGTTAAGGAGACCACAGGGTCTTTCCCTGGAACCTGGTGGCTCCTATAAATCCAAATGAGAGCTGTTCCCCAGCATCATAGGTGGCTGGTCAAGTCCTCACCCAGGATGCCCTGGAGACAGAAAACAGACTGAGCTCACCTCCTTGTCCCCTTCACGACACCCACACTGACCTTGGCCATGGCTCTCCTTCCACTAAAGCACACAGAGGCATCATGATGCCCCGTGCTCCCCCACCCAGAACCATCTAGGCTGATTCAGTGTGGAGGCGGAAGGCTCTGATTTCACTAATTCCCGAACACAGGTCAGTATTCCAGGAGACGCCGCCTGTCACAGCAGGCCAGGGTACGGGCAGTCGAGATCTTGTCACTTTGGGGACACGTGTGGTCGCTTATCACTTGTGCCTTCAAAGCACCATATTTAGAGACAGATATTTTTCATAAATAAGCAAGGTCAAAGCTGATAAAACCCAGTACATCTGAAACAACGCTGTGTTCCTGGCGCAGCATTCCAGCGGGTACCTTGTGGCCTGGCGGGCCTTTGAAATCATCACAACAACCAAAGGTTTGTTTTTCCATCCAGAGAAAGTGGAAAGACAACAGGGCAAATGCACATTCTGTCCCCAGTACAGCCCCTCAGACAACCTGCATGGCCCCCACTCTCCAGAACATTCTCAGCTCTTAGTGTCCACTGTCAGGAAGAAGGGGCCCAGGGACTGTGACAAGATGGGAGTGTTCCTGGGGCTGGAAAGGGGCCTAAGGAAGGACATAGACCAGAGCGAAAATGGTTTCTGGAGCCAGATCATCTGGGTGTGAATCCTGATAGTACCATTTACCAGGATCCCTTTCCTCTCAGAGCCTCAGTTTGCCCATCTGCGAAATGGCATAGTAGTTCTACTAGCGTAGTGAGAGAGACAAGGACTGATGATGTGTGGCTCTGCACTAACACACCTCACTCTTGTTGCCATTGCTACCTCCATGTTAGAAATCAGTGGAGTACTGGCTGAGGAAATCAATACGGTGGTAAAGTCTTACCATGAAAGCATGAGGGCCTGAGTTCAAATCCACATAAAAAGTCAGATGCAGCAGTGCGTACCTGTCATCCTAGTGCTGGTGAGTCAGAAGAGGATCCCAGGACTTGCTGTGCAGCCTAGATGAATCAGTGAGTGAGCTCCAGGTTCAAAGAGAGCCTGCCTCAAATAAGGTGGAGCACAATTGAGGAAGACTCCATACATTGACCTCTAGCCTGTGTGTGTGTGTGTGTGTGTGTGTGTGTGTGTGTGTGTGTGTGTGTAAGGGTGGATTTGTGCTCAGACCCCCCACACACACACACACACTCAGCAAAATAGAGCCTTGTCTAAGCATTAGTTTTCACTCCACTGTGGCATCTGGCATTGTTCTCTTACCTTAATGCTGTTTATGGTCACCTTCTGGGTAGGCAGATACTAACTGAATTAGTAGGCCCTGTGGGTGGGTCTTTTCTTCACCAAAGACTCCTCAGTATGGGGATGTGCCCATACACTGTGCCCTTGAAGGAGTGTTACTCAAAGCAGCAAATCATGCTCTCCACATATGGCTGCCTTTCTCCTGTCCTGGGCCCTGTTCTAAGTGTGTCTCAGCCTCTCGTGTGGTCCCCAGTGTACTGCGATGGAGTCACCATGATAGCTCCATTTGATAGATACCACAGAGGCTCAGAATGGCCAATGAAACTTCTTGAAAGTGGCTGTACCGGGGTCCAACCGAGGCAGCTGGCCCTGTGTGTCCATTCCTGATGCATTGGTAGGGGGCGGGGTCATGTGAGTCGTCAGGGGAACTGAAGTCAACATGAACTCAGAAGTGGGAGTGAGACACAAAGCAGCCATTGTGCAAGGTACCTGGTGCTTCCTCAGAAGGTAACACCCAGAGTGGAGGTGTGACCCAGCACCCCCACTTCCAGGTCCATACCCACAAGGATGCAAAGCAGACATTCAACAAGGTCTACACCCACATGTTCCCAGCAGCAAAAGGGTGGAAACAATTCAAATGTCCCTAAGCAGAAGAAGGAATGAACTCAGGTTGTAGCCTATCTTTACAATGGAATATTACTCAATCATAAAAAGAAATGAGGCCTTTGAGATGGCTCAGTGGGCAACTGATGACCTGAGTTTCACTCCCAGGACTTATGTGGTGGGAAGATAGAACTGACTCCTGCAAATTGTCCTCTGACCTGCACATGTGTGCACACACGTACATGTACACACACACACACACACACACACACACACACACACGTATGCACACGTACACACACATATCCAAATAAATGTAATATAATTATGTAATATAATTTAACTAAAAGAAATGAAGCTTTGGTGTGCTATGGAGAACCATATTGCACTGGGAAGGCAAAGTTGTAGGTCATATATTGTATGCTTCTGTTTCTGTAAATGTTCAGAACAGGTAAATCCACAAAAACAGAAAAATAGCTTGGTGGTTTCCAGGGGAGAGCAGAAGAAGATAATCTGGAGAGGATAGTGCTTCACTTTGGACTGGTGAAGATAATGTGTAACTAGATAGAGATGGTTCACAACCACCAGTAATTTTGGCTCCAGGAGACCACCTTCTTCTAGCTTCTGAGGGCACTGCATGCATATGCACAAACAGAGACATTCACACACATATACATAATTAAAAATAAATATTTTTTCCAAAACATCCAGTCTATGGACTAAATTTCCAGTTCCTCAAAGGCACAGACAACAGAAAGCAGGACATGGAATATGGAAAATCAAGGAACCATAGCCCACCAAAGCTCACTGCAGTCTCCCAGCAGCCTGCCCCAAAGCAATGGAGATCTACAGACTACCTGACAGAGAATGCAGACTATCTTAGGAACTGTCAGCAAACTTTAAGAAAATACAGAGGAACAGTCCATGAAATCAGGAAAATGATACATTGTTAAAGTGTTTAGAGTCCTGTTAGATAGATTTTCTGTCAAAAAAAATGAAGCGGGGGGTGGGGGGGGTGGGGGGGTGGGGGGGTGGGGGGGGTGGGGGGGGTGGGGGTGGGGGGAGACTGGAATCCTCTGTTGTTTGTAAAAGAAAGTCTTGAGTATGCAAATAAATAAAGTGCATTTGAAGCAGAGGTGTGGATCCAAGTGGTCAGGTCATATCAGGAGCAAAGCACAATGTGCTTATGCTCACCAGATATCAACCTGGGCAAGAACCAAAGGACTCAGCCAAAGACAAGTGCAGCATGGATGCCTGCAGGCCTTGCCAACAGTCAAATTCATTCATTCACTCATTTATTCAGCCATCATTAACTGATAAACAAAAACACGTGCTCAGTGATAAGGATAATCCCATTCTTGCCCTTTTGGCACATCTATTCTAGAGACACACACATAGTGAACAAAGTATGGCCCGAGGATGAAATAGAAGATTCCAGGATGAGTGTCCAGGACCCCTGGCCTTGCCAGATAGTCACCAGTGTGCTCACTAGCCCTCATGGCTATTCCAGGGGCAGCCTCTGCAGGCATCCCCAGATGAGAAGGCTCAAGCCCAGAGTCATGGACCTGCGTGGAATCCAACACTATGAAAACAGAGCAGGGTTGTACTGGGGATGAGCTTCAGAGTTGCCAACCAGCACACCTTACTGGAGGACCCAGGGAAAATCTATCCACAGAGCTGGGAAGCATACAAGGACTGTGCCTTTTGCCCAGAGACTGTGGAGAGGGTATCAGGGTGGTGGGACTTATACCTGAGGTATGAAAACCTACATTCAGAGGGGATATGGGAGGCCTAAGCGTGAGTACAGTGAGAAGAGGAAGTCTCCAGCTCTGAGGGGCATCCCTACAGAGATGGGAACTGCAGTGGTCCTCAAAATGACCACCAGACACAACGTCCTGAAGCTGCTTCCTGCCATTTGACTGACTTCCTCCTACTCCAAGAATAGGGACTCATCCGTGGGGGGCTCTGGGAAGCGCCTCCCAGCCCTAGCTGTTGTTGGAGTCTCTCGGGAAGCACCACAAGCAAGTTCACTGGGCCTGAGGGATGGCAACATCACAAGCCTTAGGTGAGCCTCCTAAAGACATTGAAGGGCAGCCAGAGGTGAGAGGAACCCAAGTCTTCTGCCAGGCACTGTTCCTGCAGGGAGGCCCCATAGGGTTAGAGAACAGACTCTTCCCTCAACCAAAGGAATTCCAGCACCGAGAGGAAGGTCCGGGGCCTGCAGAGCCGAGCCGTGGCGAGTGTTTGGCATGAGCCCTTCTGGAAATTCTTTTCATCTTCTCTACCCGCCCCCATCATTTTCTGGAGGCAAAAATAAATACTGACATCTCCACTTGTGTCACAGTGACGTGTGTGTACAATATTAGTGTGAAAAGTTTCCCCCAAAGCCACGCTAGACAGCCAAACAGAGCCATGCTGTCCATGGGTGGATGTGTTCAACATTTCGGGCAAAGCTGTGTCAAGCTATTTCTGTAACGTGACTCTAAGTGGATAATGTGTGGCTGCGGCTGGGTCCGGGCAGTGAATGCATGTTTTGTTTGCAGCCTGAAAATCAATAGCAGACTTGGGAATCCTGGGCCATTCATGAGCAATGCGGTCTGTGTCGTGGAAGGGAGGCAGTAGGCAGTCCTGCACTGGAGGTGGCCAAGAGGTTGGAGGTGTGGGATCAGGGTAGTACCAAATCTCCAGAAGGCAGGGGCCAGCCTCAAAGGAAAGGGCTGACTTCCACCTACCACTGTTGACCCCACTTCCACACACAGTGTCCGGGTTCTTTCTGTGTCTTAGTTGGTGTGAGGATAGTTGATTCCCAGGGAATGGAGTCTTTCCTATATCTACTGGGAAGCTGGGAGGTTCTTAAACTGGCCTCTGGACCCCAACAAATGTCCTGGATATAAACTCTCCATTTATCCTGGACACTTTTGCAGGAGAAATGGTAATATACCTGGAGATCCGGACAGCCAAACATCCATCTGGGAAGGCCTTAAATTATCTGCTCTAAATTTCTACACAGTTCTTCCAAATTTAGAGAGCCTTGCCTTGGTCCCTACATCTGAGGTTTCTGGACCCAGGCACAAAATCCGGGACTGCTGTGGCTTCTCACAGGAGCCCCTCATGCTGAAAGCTCAACGCTCACCCCTGGGTGTCCACATGCCCCACATTCCAGTTGCCCGGTCACCCTGCTCCTTTGCCTTTGAAATACAAATGAGGCTTTCCTTCCTACAATGACATGATCATGACCCCCTGGAGGCTCATCCCTCACAAAACTCAATCTTGACAGTGCTACCTCCCAGACCAGATCCCCAACGCTGTCCCCCAAGTCCTCACAGTCGACCCTAGGGATGACAGTCACGGTGGCAGTTCAGAGCTCAGAGAGGTTCAGTCACTCTGCCTGCAACACCCAGCCTCCATCTTCCTTTAGTGGTTGGACCCCCCCACCCCCACATTCTGAGCCTTCCCACACCCTTCCTCTTGACCTGAGTGTTGCTCTTTCCATAGAGCATACTCTTCAGGGTCCAGAGCACATGGCCCTGTTGGGTCATGTGATCTGGGGACACTTAAGATAACAACCCCACCCCTAAACATCCTCCAATCTGCATTGTAAGGTACCTAAAGCCGGGGTACCTAAAATTAATCAATCCCCCTTCCCTATGTATCTTTATCAATATCTCATTATTTACTTGTGGAAGTGGGTATGTACATGGCATGGCATGTCTGTAGAAGTCAGAGGATAACTTGTGGGAACCAGTTCTCTCCCTCTACCATATGAGTTCCAGAGATCAAACTCAGGTCATCAGGCTTGTCAGATGCCTCTACCGTGAGCCTTCTCACCAGTTCCCAGCCTCACTCACACAGCACCAAGCACTGCTATCAAGAACAGCTCAGGGGCCAGGCAGTGGTGGCACGCGCCTTTAATCCCAGCACTGGGAGGCAGAGGCAGGTGGATCTCTGTGAGTTCGAGGCCAGCCTGGGCTACAGAGTGAGTTCCAGGAAAGGCTCCAAAGCTACAGAGAAACCCTGTCTCAAAAAAAAAAAAAAAAAAAAAAGAGTCACATGGCAAATGGGTGTCACCAGCTGACTCTGTGTGGTCTAGATCTCACTTGATGACATAAAGATGATAACCCACAGAACAAAATCTGAGCACAGCCCTTTCTTGCTCTGCACCCAGGCAGTTGGCAGAGTAACAGTGGTGAATGTGTTATGTGTTCATCTGTAGTTACACAAGGAGGTGGGGGCAGGAAGCACAGGAGAGGTTGAGAAAACGAGAAAATCCACCTGTGTCCACCCCTCACCTGGAGGGCTGGGGGGTTGACCCCACCTACACAGGGACCAACCCACTTTCAGCCCTAGAAGGTTAAATGAAGAAGCAGGTGCTCACAGAAGGAACCCATAAATTGGTTCTAGAATCTTCCATCAAAGGTGCAGGTGATTTGGGCGGAGGGGGGGGGGGCGTTAGGAAGTGGCCAACTCTGCTTCTTCTGTCTGGCCACACTCATGATGCATGAACTACTGCAGCAGAATCCTATCCCATGAAGTGGAGAGACTCAGGAAGTCTGCCTGTGGCTTCTGCGGGAGCTTCAAGGAGCACATGTCAACTCCAGATGTTTGTCTGACAATAAATCACAGCCTCTACACACTGTGGGGGCCCCCAGAAGCAAGCCCCGAGAACAGCGTCTGGGGCCACCATGTTTGGAGCCACCAGGAAGGTGGCGGCAGCAGCCGGGAAAGGGCTTTACCACAGCACCTGAAACGCTGCTGATGGGACCCATCCCAACATTTCAGGAAAAGCAATAACAACCTCTTTGATTGAAGTCCAGATCTACACAGGCGCAGGGTCAAAAACAACAAGAGGGGAAGCCCTTGGGTTCTGGGAAAGTAGAAGAATGGATCTGTTCTTCCTGAGGCCTCTCCAAGGTTTCCTGTCACCAGGACTGCGCAAGCATCCTCAGACCCAGCCGCACAATGGCCTCCAAGCAGGGTGGCACCGTGGGAGTGTGGCGCACCTGTCAGGAGACCTTGCACAGAAATAATCTGAAATAACACACCTGAGGGGGAAGCTGTGCATGCAAGTTATCACTGTGCACACAAGTGTTGAAGTCACATGCAAACTAGGAAGGAGCCCTTGCCCAGTGAGTGAGCTCAGAACCAACAGTCAAAGATCGCCACAGACAAGGCAGTTCTGAGTCTGGTCTGCATGACAGACGTGATACCAAGTTCCTGGCTGTAGGAAAGAAAGATAGCAAGGCAGGAAAGCCAAATGTAGAGAAAGCTCCTGCAGGGAATCGGGTTAAGCTGGCCTATCCACTCAGCCCTCAGCAGGTCCATGAAGACCCACAAGCCTGAGGGTCGGCCACATTCCACCTGACAGACCTCTGCAGCTTTATCAGAAAAGTGGGGACAGTGGTGATCAGCCCTGGCAACTGATACTTCCTCTTAGTGGCTCCTGGCTGGAGACTGTTCCGTGTATACTCAAGTACTCTGCAAGCCCTGGTTAGGCCCATGCAATGTGCAAAGAGCCCAGCCCAGGAAATCCCAGGAAATGTCAATTCTGAGAGGAGAGAATGGGCTGTAAGCCTTCTACAGACCCTGAACTCCTTACATTTATAAGTACGTCCAGATGTGTGTGCGTGCGCGCATATGGAGGTCAAAGGTCAACACTGGCTGCTGATCCTCAGGCTCTATTTACCTTGTTATTGAGAGAGGACCTCTGAATAGTCTAGGCTGGCCAGTCAGTGAGCCCTCTTGCCTCTGCTGCCTGCTCTGGGATCATAATTTATGTCACTATGCCTGGCTTTTTTGATGTGAGTTCTGGGGACCAAACTCAGGTCCTCGAGCACTTTCTCAGCTGAGCCATCTCACAGTCCCTTTCCTAGGTGTTTAACACCCCGTGCTGTGGAACCAGCACTCCGTACGATCATGGCCTCCTACTAAAGGAGGAATACTTCAGTGCTGGTCAAGTCACACAGAGTTATTGGAGCTAGGAAACCCTGTGGTACTTTGAAAAGCCATGCTGGTGGGAGTGAGAGGACATGACTGCTGGTGACTGTGGGTTTGTAGGTAGGGACACCAAAAACATGTCCCCCACACTGTAAATGGAAGCATCATGTGGATTCTAGTGCAGTGAAATGGGGGCACACTGACAATCACATTAAACATGTTCTGCTTGGTTTTGGGACGGGGCCTTGTTACACAGCCCAGGTTAGCCTTGAACTCATGATCCTCCAGCCTTAGTTTTCTGAGTGCCAGGGCAACAAGTATGTGCCACAGTTGCTCATGAAATGTTTTGACAGGATTTATTTGGATGGTTAGTGTAGCATGAATTTCTAAAAGGTCTTATTAGTAAAAACAAACCCAGAGCCAGGTATTGGGGTGAACGCTGAATGATCAGAGAAACAGAACAAGCCACATCCAACTTCACCTTGCCAATTCCTCAGATGACCTTGTTTCCTCAGACTGAAAGCCTCTGAGTCCTCATCTGAATGGATTTCAGCTGAACTAAAAGCTAAAGGCTTAAAAAAGGCTGTAGTTCCTGGACCTCGTGCCTTATATACCTTTCTGCTTCCTGCCATCACTTCCTGAGATTAAAGGCGTGTGTCACCATGCCTGGCTATTTCCAGACGGATCTCTGCCTCCTGAATGCTAGGATTAAAGGCGTGTGCTACCACTGCCTAAACCTATGTTTAATACAGTGACTGTTCTGTTCTCTAATCCTCAGATAAGTTTATTGGGGTGCACAATATATCAACCACAGATTAGCACTTTCAACTACAAGGGTTTCTTAAAAAAATTAGCATTTTTATTCTCTTAACTGTTTTATGGAAAGGAACCAACAGAATTAACTAGTCACCAAGCCCCATGCAGAAGCCTTCCAGCCCACTCATCACAAACATGATTACTATCTGTGTGCCCTGCCTGAGCACTTGGGATGCCCTAACATAAAGCCAGTTGATTCTCTATGAAGAAGAGAGAAGCAGAGGCTGGGGACAATGGCTCAGTTGGTAAAGTCCTTACCTTTTAAATATGAGGACCTGAATTCAAAACGCAGAACCCATGTAAAACAGCCCGGCATGGTGGTGGCACTCACTTGGAATCCCAGCACTGGGGAGGCAGAAGATCTCTGAGTCTTGCTGGCCAGCAATTCTTGCGAGTTGCAGGCTAGTGAGAGGCCCTGTCTCAATAATAATGATGATGATGATGATGATGATGATGATGATGATGATGATGATGATGGTGATGATGATGTGAGGGTGACTGAGAACACCTGAGGTTGACCTCTGGCCTCTACACAGCCAATGTGCGCGCGCGCGTGCGCGCGCACGCGCGCACGCACACACACACACACACACACACACAAAGAAGAGACTTCAATTTTTCCTCATGTAGTTTAGCATGGGCCTGAGCATGGGTGAAGGGCCCTGGTCAGTGCCCTCAGGGTCAGATGCACCTCCTCAAACATGCCAACCCCTCCGCTGCCTCCCTGCCTCTTCCCTCCTGCTCTCGTGTGATGTGCTGCAGCCCAGCTCTCCTACTGTGGCTGACAGGACAATGGAACCCCTTCCAGGACCTGACCTGTCCTCCACAGCTTTGGGTGTCTTAGCTCCTAGATTCTCCAGCTAGGAGAACCAGCACCAAGGGCCCCTTCTCCTTCCACCCACTCCTTGCTCCCTCCAAGCACCCACAACCTGCTCAGGATCCTTGAAAGGGGTTCCTGCCACATCCCTTCAGGGGATTTAGCATCTCTTCATCCCCTAGTCTTCCAGTGACTGTCTCATTTGTCTGCTGACAATGAGGGTGTCTCTGTAGGCCCTGCCTTTCATCATGGTTTGGGTCCTCCAGAGGGTAGCCTGGATAGATTTGTTAGCCTTAGAAAAATTCATGAGTATCAGGCCCCTGGACACAGAGGACCACAGGTCCAGTGGCCTCTGGCTCACCCAGGGTCTGCCATTTCTGGAGCCCATAGAATGCGCCAGGCAGTGATCTACAACATTTTTTTAAGCTCCTGGGGTTTCTATGAAGTGATATTGTCCTCACATGGGGAAACTGAGATCCAGAGGGCACAAATACCTGCATTACAGATTCCAAGTGGTAGAGACAGCTTAGCCTCCAATGTCAGGGTCTCACTTCCTCCCTGCAGATGCTCAGGGCCCAAGAATAGCAGGTTGTAGCCATGCCCTCCCCCCCCCCCAGACAGGTAAGTGCACATGACTCAGATGGCAGGGAGGGCTGCTTTCTGAAGGCTGAACCAGCTGGGGGGGGGGGGTGCAATGGGCATGGAAACCCAGTCACCAACTATGGAGCCCTGCTCTGGGTCCTCAAATCATACCCTGGATTTTCTTCAATAAAAGAATCTTAGAACCTGAAGATGTTCTCAAGCCACATCTTCTCTCTGCTCTGCAGATGGGGCAACTGAGGTACTGAGTATCAGGTATAGTTTCTGCCCCAGATTACAGTCCACAGAGCTTCTTCAGCCAGGTGCCATGTTCCCCAGGGATGACCAGCTCTGATTCTTCTCAAATGCAGCCAGAAGGCAGGCTACATAGGGAAATTGTCTCCACACTTGAGCAGGATTTCATAGGAATGTGGACATGGACATACATGCAGCGCACACACATGAGCTCGCTCCCCGTCTCCTGGGAGGCAGGGGGCCAGAGCTAATGATAATACGTTTCCTGAGAACTTTCCACTCTTCTGAAACGCTTCTAATTATGTCTGGAGTCCTTCCTTCCTACCCCACAGACCAAGAAGAGCATGCGGCTCAGGAGTGCTCTGTCTCTGCATCAGCCTGGAGTCTGTCCAGGACTGATGGAGCCAGAGCTGAGGGAGTCCTGGTTCCCTGCTGGTGACCCCTGGCACATCCTGCCATCTCCCTGCCACCATGTGCAGGTGCTCCTGATGGATGCCCTGTCACGACAATGGAGGCTGAAATCCTCCATCCCAGTGTGCAGAACTACCAAAGTGGGCAGTGTGTGGTGGTGCCCACTGCCCAGTGGATGCTTCTTGCTGTGGTTCTGAGTGACAGGTGAAGGGCAGCTTTGCACCGGCCCTCCTCACCCTGAGGCGGCCATTCACTTTTAGAGCCTTTCAAAAGCCACTTTTCGGAGTAGCTGCTTGTTTCCCAAAGCCAAATGTTTCTTTAAAAACACCTAAATGTGACTGGCATGGCGCCATCTGGATTCATAGCTCACTCAGGTATCCATAGCCCCTCAGAACATTTTCTGAATCCAATCCACATAGCCCATGTGTGTCATGTTGCTGTATCCGTTACATGCAATATGAATATTGCACAGGATGCATGCATTACAAAACACATAATACGTTCTATAACACTATATACTACATAGCATTTATCACATAATGTCATCGAGAATGATAGCTGGGCTTGGGAGCAGTAGGTGACCACACAGGAGAGAGGGAAGAACCTACGACTTGAACCCAGGCTTCAGAACCCTTGAGGCATCTGGCCCTACCATGTAACCCTGTCTCTCAAGCCTCTGTTTCCAGATCAGTCCTGTGGGAGACAGGGCCTCACTGCAGAGGCAGAGATGGTATGAATCTGTCCAGCTCAGTCACAGTTGGATGCCTTGAGCATTGGTTGTTTAATCCTTCTGTGTGCTAGCCAGGAGGGACCCATGACAGGGGTAGACAGAAGAACTGAAATAGGTAAATGCATTTCCAAAGTCACAGAACTGAGAGAAGGTTCTGGAATCTTGGTTCCCAAAGTCCATGTCACCTACATCAGTATAGGCTGCCCCATGTCCTAGCTGCAAAAGTGAATTCTTAGCACTTATCTGGTGTGTCTTCCTCCTTTCTTGCTTGTTCTTAGTCTGAAGTGATTTCCCAGACATGCTCTACAATTGGCAGAGTGACATGGGGGACAGAGTGTCCTCTTCTATTCAAGAAATGGCCCTGCCTGTCTCCTCAAGATCCCCATGATAAAGGTGTGTGCTCTCAGCTCTCACACAGGCTGATCCTGAGTCCAGCACCCTCTCCACTTTGAAAGGTCTGTAGAAGAGACTGCTCTTTCCAAGTCTCCAATTACTGCACTGGGATGGAGAGTTCCAGGACTCCTCCTTTGCACTTCAGTGGTGATGGGATTACCAGGGTCCACTAGTGTGATCTAAGGCCACAGGAACAAATTAACATCACCATCCTCATCATCATCATCACTATCATGTTTGTAACCATGCTAAGCCCATCATTCTCTCCAAAATCATTGTTATCACCATCACCACTACCATCACTATCACTGTCATAATTATCATAACCATCAGCAACACCATGATCATGTCACCATCACTATTATCACCACCATCTTTACTAACACAACACCAAAATCATCACCCCCCCCCTCTCATTCCCCAGTTCATATAATTACTGGTTCCAGCAGGCCTCCACCCAGATCCTCACTATCCTGTTCTGCATCTCCACTCACTTGTAAGGCGACCTCCCTATATTATTAAATCCTTCTGTGTGAGGGACTAAGAGACGTCTGGGTATGAGGAATGAACAGACTTTCCTTAGCTGCCAGATCAGCCATCCTTAGCTGCCAGCTCTCAGCAGGTATGAGGACTGGAGGCAGGCAACAGGGATCACCATGGCAAGTCTACACCGCCTCTGACGCCATGTGGCACACTTGATACACATCTCATTATCAACATTCAACCTGCGCTCGGATGATTTTGCAGAGGGACACTCCAGCTTGGTTGGGTTGTGCATTTTGCTTCTCTGAGGGAGAAAGGGAACAGGCTATTGGGCTATTGCATCCCTGGTCCTCAGGCTGTCTGGCTCCTGCTGGCAACCGTACCAGAGGGCATGACATATGTGTGCCCATGCACCTGACCAAAGCCAGGCAGGCTTAAATGTGGAAAATATGGCTCCTCACAGCATTGTAGCCCATAGGATTCTGACCTCCATGGCCACGCGATGTGGACAGGGCTGGATGCCCTCAGCCAAGAGCTGCCGAGGCAGGCCCAGATTTATGGCTTTGTTATTACTGTGTTTTGGAGTTGTTACAGCCCCACTCTCCCTGGAGAATCCCAGTGCTGCTTTCTCTAGGACATATCAGTCAGACAGGGAGGAAATATGTGAAGCTGGGAACATCCTGTGTGGTGGTGTCTCCTCAGCCCCAGGTACCGGGCCCTTTGTTTGCAGCCAGAGAGAGGCGGAAACTGATAAAGGCCAGGGGCTGGGGGAGGGCCTGCGGCACCTTGGTGCCCTGGTTGTTCTCCACCAGGACACATGTCCCCAGCTTCCTGAGCAAAACAGCCACAGGCCATGAGCCTCTGATGCTGAGCCAGCCGCCCGAGGTAGCCCCTCTTAATGAGACCCGCCGCCCAGTGGATTGCTGACTCTGCACAGAGCCACCTCTGGCTCTCCAGCCAGAGGGAACAGCAGGCTGTGCCCACCTCCAACACAGGGCCCCATTGTCCTACTGCTTCCCCTCCCCCACCACTGTTCCCAGAACCCTCCTGGTTGTGGTTCTCTTAATGCAGAGAGGGTCTGAGAAGGAGGGGCTAGAAGGCCACAGAGACCAGCCGCTCGGGGCTTATGTAGTCTGAGCCTCTTTTGAAAATACACACACATACAAGTAGTGACATAAATAATGGTGGACACATACAAAGGTCTGGAGAGATAGATATTGACTCATTAGTAAGTAGGACTGTGAGATCCACTCACTTTTTTTTTTCTTTAGACCATTCTGCAATGTCCAAAAAACTTTAATGAGCATGTATTCCCTTTCTTTAGGGAAAAATAGATGTCTTTAATCTGAAAGATTCATGCATTTATGGGGTGTGTGTGTGTGTGTGTGTGTGTGTGTGTGTGTGTGTATCATGTGAGTGCAATACCCTTGGAGACCAGAAGAGGGAGGCCATTCCCCTGGAGCTGGAGTCACAGGCAAATTGTGAACTGCCCAACATGGGTGCTAGGGACTGAATACCAGTCATCTTGAAGATTGACAAGTGCTCTTAACTGTGGAGCCGTCTCTCCAGCCCCTAAAATGTCTTTGATCTCAAGGGAATTGCACACCTTCATAGAACCATGTTCACAGAAGCACCTAGGAGGAGCAAGCACAGGTCAGATACCTGTCCTAGAGGCTTCCTTCTCCTTCCTACCTATAGGGATTAACTGCAGTTATGGAACCCTCCTCAGGAATGTTCCTCCCACGGAGGGCATGAGTTCAAAATGAACCCTCAAGGAGGGACCAAGCCCCAGCTCTGGGTGGAGCAAAGAAGTGAGCAACCATGGGACCAGAAACAAGGTGATGCTGAGACACAGTTGCCAGGCCTCAGGGAAAGGTGTGGTCCACTATCCTTACAGTCAGCCCATGGGCTCTGCAGCCTTCGGCTCAGCCCTATGGTGGGCAGCAGATAGATAGGGTCACCATGGTCCCACCAGCCCCCACCTACAGAGACACGGCTGGCAGCTGTATCTAAAACCACCCCATGAGAAACAAATGTGGCCCATCCCTGTAAGCCTGACCTTCCAGCCACCCCATCCATGTCCTCTGAACCTGTCACAACAGCTTCCAGCCAACCTGACCTTTCAAGTTCAGGTACAAACTTCCTGGCAGGGCACCATTAATGACAAGTGACATGTGGAAGGCTCTATTTTGTGCCAAGAGGCCATTCAAAACTCTGGCATTGGGAGAGATACCCTTGGGTAACAGATGCCCCCATGTTCCAGCCCCAGCTTGACTGAGCCTGAGTCAGCACAGGGCACCTGCTGGGAAGAAATGCATACACCCTGGGCCTAGCCCTACCTGCTCAGGCTCATTTCTGGGTCTTTCATGGCGAGGGAGCCCTGGAGGTTCTGGCAGGAGCATGGCATGCATGTCACTTTGTCCCCTAACTAGACTCACCCAGGGTGTGGGGCATATGGAATTATCTAGCATCATCTTTTCCAGAGAGGGAGGCAGCTGCTCAGTGCCTTCATAGTTGCTGTTCTTTCTGCCCAGAAGATGTTCCCATGTGATCACCACACAATATGCCAGCATCCATTATGCAAGGAACTTAAAGCCTTGAGCTATCACTGGGAAGAGTCCTGCCTTCCCAAAGCCACCACACAATGCCTGAGAAGCTAGCTGTGAGACCTATCCAACCAGATGCTTAGGGAAATGTGGTCGCTTAAATGAAAATGGCCCCCATAGGCTCACAGGGAGTGGCGCTCTTAGGAGGTGTGGCCTTGTTGGAGGAAGTGTGTCACTGAGGGCAGGCTTTGAGGTCTCAGATGCTCAGGCGGGACCCAGTGTCACTCTCTCTTCCTGCTGTCTTCAGATCTGGATGTAGAGCTCTCAGCTGCCTCGCCAGCACCATGTCTGCCTTCAGGTCACCACCATGCTTCTCACCACGATGGCGATGGACTAAACCTCTGAACTGTAAGACAGCTCCAATTAAATGTTTTCCTTTATAAGAATTGTGTGGTCATGGTGTCTCTTGACAGCAATAGACACCCTAATGAAGACAGGGAACCTGCAGTGATCTCTGCCATGGCTCCATTCCTTAGTAGCCAGAGAGAGGACAGACCTTGAGTAAATCTCTCACAGACCCAGGTAGGCTGGAGACTTGGGTACCAGCTCTGCTCTGCAGAATTGCCCCTCCCCCATAGCAGAGCCCTCAGCTTTGCTCTCCATGGAAACAGTGCAGCTTACACCCACATCCTGTGAGTCCCTGCCCACAAGAACACAGCGGGCACCATGACTTCCCTTCAGCCACATTACAGGAAACATCAAGAGGCCAGGGCTTCAGGAAGGGTGACCACAAAGGAGAGAGGTGCTGACTGACTAGTCAAGGCAGTAGCAGCCCTTTTTCCTGCTGGAACCACACAGACTTCTGGGAAAGAGAAGGGAGAAGCAGGGTAGACTGGGGGATTCTGCCAGCCCTACAGCTCCACATGCTTCCCTCTTCCCCTGGAGCTCTAGCCAGGCATCATGATGATGAAGACTGCCCTTCCCTCTCCTCCTCACTCTCCTCCCTCTCCTCCTTCTCTTCCTCCTCATCACAGAGGCTCCCCATCCACACACCAGGACTGTGATTCTACTGCACTGCTCCACGGAAGGAAGGGAAGCAGAAGTGTCCTCAGAGTTGGTCCTATCAGCCCAAACCATGTCTGGCCACAGGCCACCTGATGCTCTGTCCAGGAAAACATGCCCCAAAGCAACCATGGTCCAGCTGTATAGGCACATGCTCCTGTGTTCTGTGGAAACCAACCAGACCTGGATTAGCCCCGGCTCCCTCCTCAGTCCCCAGAGAGTACCTCAACTTCTGGGATACCGAATCTCCTCCTCTGAAAACTGGCCAGGTGCATAGACCTGATGGTGGGGACCACAGACTCTTTCAAACCTGACACCTCAATTGATGATAATTGTCACATCAAACCCTGATTGAGTCTGGTCACCTGAAGGCTTCACTTGTAAGGTTCCCTCCCTCTTTGAGCAGATGGGTGACAGATGTGAACTGAGGGTTCCACAGCCAGACCCACCTCCCACCCCTGCATCTAGACTGTGACTCCCCTTACTAATGTCAATGCCCCTTCCTTGTCCTGTCTTTCTTGTCCCCCTGTCCCACAGAAGGGAGAACAGGTTGGCCCCTCCAAGGCTTGCCTGGAACAGGGTGCTTGGTCTAACCGAAGGATGAACAGCCAATCTTCCATGCTGGGCTGGGGAGAAGGCTCAGTTGGTAGAGTGTTTGTTGCGCAAGCAGAAGGACCTGAGTTCCATCCCCAGCATTCATGTTAAAAAACAAAACATCAAGGTGTGGTGGCTTGTGCTTATCATCAAGGGCACACCCATATGAACGTGTACATATACCACACAATATATGCACACATACAAAATTAAAAGTAAAAAGTGGGCCTGGAGAGAGGGCTCCACAGCTAAGAGCGTTGCCTGCTCTTCCAGAGGACTCAGGTTCAGTTCCCAACACCTAGTCTTCTATAACTCCAGTTCCAGGGGAATTCAATGCCACCTTCTGACTTCTGCAGGCACCAGCCATGTGCAGAATGCACACACATCCATGTAGGTAAAACAATCACACACATACAGTAAATAAACCTAAAATCGTTTTTAATTTAAAATTTCCTAGTCCAGGAAAGTAGCAAGTCCCCCACCCCTCCCCCAGGACTTCTGCATAGCCCCAAGAACAGTGGTCCTCAACCTTCCTTGTGCTGAGACCCTTTGACACAGTTCCTCACGTGGTGACTCCCAACCACAAAATGCTTTTCACTGCTACTTCATGACTGTACTTTTTCTACTGTTATGAATCATAGAGTAAATATCTGATATGCAGGATATCTGCTGTGCAACCCCTGTGAGGGGGTCGCGACACCTAGGTCGAGAACCAGTGCCCTGGAGCCTCTGAGCTTGATTCCTCACCACCATGGGCAGGTTTCCCCAGAACCTTGAAATGCTTCCTGTGAGCATTCACCCAGCGTCTGTTCTCTGGTGCTCCACTCAGCACCTTAAAGACGCAGTGCAGAGTTCACACTCCATTGACGACAGCCATTGTCTCTGCAGGGTACTGAGCATGCCCAGTGCCCTGCTGCACACTCTGATCCCCAGGGGGCTCCAGGTCACCCCAGCCTGTGTGTTCTATCCTTACACTCCTTGGCATGGAGCTCTGTAGCCACCCTCTGCTACCTCAGTCACCTGAGACCCCTGCCCACTGGCTGGCACAATACATGCCAGCTCCGCTGCCCTGGAGCTCACATGAATGGTGCCTAACCTGACTGCAATTGCTGTGAAATCGGAATGAGCACCTCCTGGGCCAAGAGGAGGACGGCTGCCATGGAATGGATCGTGCTTCTTAGCTCAGCGTCCTTTCCTTCACAACATAGTTGCTTCTCACAGAACTCCGCAGTTACCACAGTGAATCATGACACTTCAGAGTTAGAGACTGTATAAGTGTGCATGTGTGCATGAGTGTGTGCGTGCGTGCGTGCATGCATGTGAGTGCATGTGTGTGTGTGTGTGTGTGTGTGTGTGTGTGTGTGTGTGTGTGTCTTCCTATGTGCAGGTACACATCTCCATAGTGCATATGAGGAGGTCACAGGGAAGTCTCAGGTGTCTGTCCTCAGGTACCTTCTACCTTCTGCTTGAGACAAGGTTGCCCACTGGCCTGGTATTTTGCTGAGTAGGCCAGGCTAGCTGGCCCATGACCTTCCAGGGCTTTATCTAGCTGTCTCTCATCTCACCACTGACAGGGTTGCAGGCGTGCTCCACTGTAACGGGCTTTTTACACGAGTTCTGTGGATCTGAAGCATGAGGGTCCTCATTCTTGCAAAGCAAATGCTTTACCTGCTGAGCTGTCTCCCATCCCCATGTTTGTCTGTTATGGGGTCACTCCAAGGCAGAGAAATGGAGGTTCCCAGGGGGCAAAAGACATGCCAGACCACCAACACCACTTGGAGTGGACTCTGGACTCAGCCCAGGTGGCCCCAGTGGCCCTGTCCATTTCCATCCTCCTGGCAAGGCTTAACACAGTGGCTCCAGCAGTGGGATCCTGTCCTAGAGTGTCAGGGGACACAGTGGGGCTTGACAGGCTTGGATGAGGATTCATGGCTGCACCCTCTCACAGTGGCCTGCAAAGCAGCTCCCAGCTTCTCCAGCCTTCGTGGGAAGGCTTCAAGACAACTTTGCTCCCAGAAAAGCCCCCAGGAGCTATCCCAGCACCAAGGTAATTAGAGAGAATGACGAGGTGACAGGAGCCAGCTGCTGGACCTGTCCTGAAGACAGAGCCAAGCTGCCTGAGTGACACCCTTGGAAGTTTCGCCTGCGTTCCTCTCCCAGAATCACCGGGCGGTCAAACCCCAGGAATCCGCCTGCTTGGATGGATCAGGCCCACCGTGTCACTGCCCACGCTTGCACCCTGAGGGCCCTTGGACCGAGGTTCACCAGGCAGCTTCTGGATTTGATTACAAGGAAATCTGCTCTCCGTAGTCCCCTCTCCACCCCCGCTGCCCTCCCTGCAGGAATGTGAAGCTGCCTGAGTTCTCAGCAACTCCCTCCATCTTTGCAGACACCAGACTGATGGAGCCCACATCCTACCTAGCTGTGTGATGTGTAAATCACAGCAGAAGTGAGAGACACACCCAGGAGCCCCTGGGAACCAAACACATGCAAGCTTCCTGTAGCAATGGCTTGTCACAGAAAGCTGTTGCCAAAATTAGAGCATCCGCAGGGCTGTGTTCCCACCACAGGCTTCAGCTGGGGCTGCTTTCCTGCCTCCTCCAGCTCCTGGGGACTCCAGACACCCTTGGCTTATGGTTCCATTACTCTCACCTCTGCCTTATCTTCCCATCCCCTCCCCCTTTCTTACAAAGACACTTGTCACTGAGTTTAGAGCACAGTAGCACAATCTAAGATATCATATTGAGTTTTTTCCCCCCAAGGATTTAAGCTGTGGCCCATAGGCACAGGCAGTCTAGGAAAGCTATGGATACGGTCCAACACAGAATCATAAACTCAAAACACAATGTGATTGCTTGTGGTGTTCTGGTAACTCATTAGCCTATTTCTCAAGCATGAGTTTTGTTGATGATGTCACATCACAATGTCATACAAACACATGCATGCTGTTGTAATGAGACCCATGAGCCACAGATTGGACACCCCTTAAATTTAATGTGTGGTCCAAGGCAATGCTTTGTCCGCTGTGGCCCAGAGAAGCCAGCAGGTTGGGCCCTCCTGCTTTCCCTCCTCTTAGTAGCAAAGACCCTTCTCTAATGAGAAGGGGGACTCTGGAAGCATGAAGATCCTGCAGCCACTTCCCCTCATCCTACAGGAAACAGAGTGAATTGCTACCTGTAGTCCCCTGAAGCAGAGTCACACCTAGTGGAGAATCCATGTCCTGAATGAAGTAGGTGGTGAGAACCAGGGTCCCTCCCTGGGCCGGAAGACAGGAGGGTCTATGGGCTCTAAGACACTCGCTGCCTGGAGCCTGTGAGGAATGGAATTCTAAGGGAGCCTACATAGCATGGTGGTGGACAACAGGTGCCCAGGCTAATCTTGCGCTGTCACTTTCTGGCCTGCAGGCCTCTACAAGGTGTCTGACTTCTGGACGTCACATGACAAGGGCCTGGTGACAGGATGACTGGGGTCACAGAGCACTCAGCACCAAGAAGAATGTGCTGGGCCCACACCTGTACTATCAGCTGCCCTCTTAGCCCAGTCTAGCCAGGGTGCTCATCCCTGCTCTCTGGGCTTGTTCTCCAACCTGCACAGCTTCCTCTGTTTTCAGATATTCTTTGAGGATGCCATGGGTCCTCTGCTGTTCCACAAGAGGGGATGGGGGCAAGGGAGCTGGAAATAAGAGGGTCATTGCTTTGCCAAGCGACCATCTGTGCACCTGGTGGGACTGTGGCACATCCACTGCCCACGGGCCAGCTCTGATGGCCTGCCAGCTCCATAGCCAGACCTGCTGGCTCTGTCTTATTGGCACGTTTTGCAACAGCCTCGTGTTGCCTCCGCTCCCCTGGAAGGTTATCAGCTGGCAGGCGCTACATGAACCTCACAGCCACCTTTCTCTCAACCACTGTCCATGGTCTTTCTCATGCAGGTCCCAACTCTCAATCACCCCAAAACAGCAAACTCAGAAGCCTCCTCACCTTCTGAGGGTTGCTTGTTCCTCCATGGCCTCTCAAAGCCCATTTCAAAGAAAGGACCCAGATGAGATGACAGAAGTGTCTGTTCCAGTAGGCACAGCTAAACCACCCAGTCCCTGGGGTTGTGGCACCCAAGCCACCCAAGCTGAGATGAGAAAGAGAAAATGGCTCTTATGGTCCCCTAGCCAGAATCCTGAGGCCCAGGTGTGGGCAAGTGAGGTCTTTGAGAAAGCTAGGGGGATCCTGTGAAGGACTTGGCCACTACCTGGGACCAGGGACAGGGTGGAATCTGCCTGCAGACCACAGGGATGACCTTGGGGATTGAGGTATCTGAGTTCGGATCCTGTAATCATCAGTTTGGTTTTAGCCTCACACCCCGAGTGGCATGTGAACAGCCCCTCCCCTTTCTTTCAGGAGGACCCCTCAGGGTTCACATGGCTAGGCTCCCTTGCTCCGTGGAGCACAGCAGCCAGGACTGGGTGAAGGGAAGGAAGGACTAATGGCTATGTCATGCCACAGGGAGATCAGCATGTCTCTCAATAGTGTCAAGAACATTTCCACTCACAGGGAAGCAGACCCATGCTGGACTCCCAACTCTGTCGTTGATTCATGATGCTCATGCTGTAGCCTCCATCTCCTCATCTAAAACTCATGTGTGGAAATAGAACCTACTGGACTTCCCAGTGAACACAGTGGTTCTGCAGTGTGCTAGTGCAGCACCCACCGAAGGCAGTAGTCACTCTGCAGAATGGCGGGGGCCCAGGCAGAGGCTGTGCGGCCTCAGCTGTGAGCCTCTGATTTATGTCCAAGGTGAGCCCCCGTCCCCAGCCCCACCCCAACTCCCGTGGACCATGACATCTTACTCCCAAGGCCTGTCAGAGCCCTCCAGCAATGCAATAAATCTCCAACCAGCCCCTGCCTGCCCTCCCTTGGCCCTCTCAGTGAAGACAGGGCTGTTAGGAGTGTGTCCAGCTGTGAAACTGAACCCCCAAAGTGCCCCCAAGAAGTGGAGGCATCTGTGACTGCTACTACCTTATCTGATTGGAAACCAAGACCTGTACTTCCCTCCCTGTGCCCTGGGGAGCCAGCGGAGAGGAGAGGCTGCCGATTCTAATCTGGGGTACAGGGCAGGAGAGGTACCCCAGAGGGGTTCAGGTGCAAACCACAGCAACTGCTGAGAGAGCAGAGTGGGGAGACCAAGACCCCACATCTAGACCACCAGCCTGGAGCTGATGTTTGGGATAATGATACTTCTCCTGAATTGTTTCCTCGTCAAAAGAAACTATTGACCTCTGGTGGGGTTCAAGTATGGCTTTCCCAGAGTTCACTGCATCCAGAAACTGGCCTCCCTTTGTTCCAGACCTACTGGGTTCCATCTTTGACCTCTTGTGGTCAGCACTCCATTGTCCTGGGGCTTCAGAGAGAAGCCACTGCTCAAAAACACCCTGGAATGGCCTGGCTCGGACCTTTGGCCAGCCAGGGAACATGCTTCTCCCAGGCGCAGGCATTTGTCAAGGTCCATCAGCCCCCACATTCCTGAGTGTGAAGAACTCTCATTGAAGTTCAGGGTCAGGACTGGGTGGGAAACCACCTCACTACAGCTGCTGCTTCTTACACAGGTGCTGCCTTCTGGGACTTACCTATGTCAGCTCACAGCACCGAACAGGAAGCTGGGGAAGGGTCTAGTTCACAAGGAAGAAAACCATCACATGAAGCCATCACAAGGATCAGAGGACAAAGGGGATAGGGGCCAACGTCAAACCATGACCCTGGAGGTACCCTAAAGGCCAGGGGCTGACCTGTCCTAGAAGCTCATGTTGTACCAGCTAAGGAAGCTACATCCTGTTGCTGCTGCAGACAGATTCCCACCAACATTTATCCTTACAGTCCTTGAGCATGGAACCACTTTCTGTCTGGAGGCTCGAGGAGGCTCCTGTCCCAGCTTCTAGGGATTCCACTGTCTCTTGTCTCCAGCTGCTGAGCTCCAGACTCCACCTATACTGTCTCTGCTTGGCCTTGTCTGTGCCTGTGTCTTAAGTCCCCTCTGTCCTTTGTCCATTCTCTTACAGAGGCTCCTGGATGGACTTGGGGTGCCAGGGACACATAGGATGCTCTCACCCCAAGATGCTTGTATCATACCTACAAAGACCCTTGCTCTAATAAGGTCACACTGACAGTTTCTAAGGACTTGATGTGGGTATTTGAGGGGGCATTTTTCAAGCTAAAAAGCGAAGTTGATGACAGAGAGAGAGAGAGAGAGAGAGAGAGAGAGAGAGAGGTGGTGGAGGATTGGCATCTTGAGACAAATAGCCATAAGTTTGTGAGGTCCTTCTATTTTTGTTTTTCTTGTTTATTTTGTTTTTTTAATTTTCAATGTAAGAAGGGTCTGGTGTGGCCCAGATCAGTCTTGAAATCACCGTGTAGATGAGGATGACTTGGAACTGATCCTCCTGCCTCTTCCTCTTTCCCCATGCTGGGGTTACAGCACCCACACCTGCCTCTCTGAAACTGAGACTCAGAGCTATTCACCTGGTCCATGGGCAGAGTGAGGATGAAGCTGCCTTCATCCTTTGCCTCCACCCAGCAGTTCTCACCTAGGAAAATCCACCCCGGGAGCTGAGCCTTTTCTATGATGTGCTTTCACAAGTTTGAGAGCTCACAGCCGCCAACTCTCACCGGACACTTTCAGACTTAGACCAATCCGACAACTATTTCAGGCATGTGTCTGTGGAGTCACTATGGTCATGTAGAAAAGCAAAGCCATTTTTCTCTACAAACTATGAATCAGGAAAGGCAACTCCTTCCATTGGTAGGGTCCCAAGGGATTCTACAGAATCAGAGTAATAACTATTGGACTTCAGGCAACGGAGACACTGAGCATCAGAGACGCCTCAGCCTGTGAAGAGCAGAGTCACGGACACTAGTGTCGTATTCCTTGTTCTCCTGGGTGACTGGTGGCTGTGTTGACACTTGAATGGCCAAGGAGAAGACAGGACTCTGACTGACTAGACGTACGAACTTGGAGAGGTTCACTAACTTCTCTGTGTCTTCTTTTCTCTTTAGCTGGGAGAAGAACGCATCTGGGAAGAGGCTGCTGCTGGTGACAGGAAACCAGCCTTGATTGGGTCTGTGAAATCCAGGAATGTACCTGGACCACAAACTGAACTGCCAGGCTGAACACCAACCCTGGTGGATGCCCAGCAGAAGTGTCTACTGGCTCATCTTTCACCAGCTTCAAAGCCTCCATCTGGGAGCTGAGCTAGGAGCTCATCACATCTCACTTGACAGGTAGCAGCTCCTGAGCCACACATCCACTCAGATTCCAGTCCAGGAGGAGGGCTGGGGCACCCTGCCGGGTCTTCAGGCTGGCAGCTCACCCCCTGGGCCCCAGAAGATGGAGCTGGGGACCATGCGCTTCTTTATCTTGGCCCAAATCAAGATGTCACTCAAAAGTTGGATACATGTCAGAAGGGTTCTCTGACATTAGTCCTTGCAGAGCATGCTGAATATGTGGACAGCTCTTCTCCTGATGCCCATTAAAGTCACTGGTGCAGACTAGGAGTGAGGACCTGTGGTGTGCAAGAGGCCCTTACATTCTACCCAAGGCCGTAAAATGCCCCTTATGTGGGAAACTATGTGAAAGAAAGAAGAGAGAGAGAGAGAGAGAGAGAGAGAGAGAGAGAGAGAGAGAGAGAGAAAGAAAGAAAGAAAAGAAAAGAAAAGAAAAGAAAGAAAGACTGAGACCCCTACTCTACGTGTGTGCAAATACCCCAGCTATCTGGAGTGGGGCATGCACTATGTATGTTAAAACCCCTCCCCCAGTTTGGGTCCACAAGCAGCAGAATGGAGAAACACCCACACACATAGTCTGTTGAGTTTGTTTCTCATTTGTTTAAGTGAATGGACTTAGCTACTGTAACACCACCACACTGGATGACTCAAATGACAGCTGTTTATTTTCCCACAGCCTGAAGTCTAGAAGCCCCTGTGGCTACCAGCACTGTCAGGCTCTGGTGAAGGTTCTTTCTGCTTTGAGAATGGCCACCATCTTGCTGAACCTTCATGCCTTCCTTGTTAGCTCCCAGAGACAGACAGACTCCCCATTCCCTTTCTTATAAAGACACTAATCCCACCAAAGAGTTCCACCCTTATGACTCACTTAGACCTGGTCGTCACTCGAAGGCAGCATTGCCCTAGTATAGCACCCTGGGAAGTTAGGGCCTCAGTGTACAAATTGGTGCAGGGACCATACCACACATTCATAGGGAATGGGCTATGGAGTATTATTAATATAAACTCATGGATGTGTGAGGGGAAGAAGGGACTTGTCCTAGATGATCCCAGGCCAGAGATCTAGATATCACAGCAGAACATCCCGCTGTTCAAGTTGATAAAATAAAACCCACAATAACCATAGAAGCGACAGGCCTTGAGTTGCACTACCTAAAGATGTCTTCCCCATCAACTGGGCTCTTTTAGATGTCCACCATGGTGCCTGCCAAGCAACTGACCCCTCACAAATGGCTTTCCCACTCACTTGACAGAGGGGGTGGCCAGATACGGTAAATTAACTCAGAACTATCACATGGCCCAACTGGAGTCTCCATTTGTGACCACACGGCTGCCTGGTGACTGACGGGCTGACACGTGGTCCAATCCATCACGAAGCCTGACATGTATCAGCCATAGAGATAAAACAGATGTTGGCAGGAGGGTGATGAAGGACAAGAGTCCAGAGCCTGAGGTCTTGTCAAGGGTAGGTCTTCTAGAAAGCCACTTACCTCAGGGCTCTTTTCCTTAAAATATGCGATTAAATGTGTTCATATCTGAAGTAGTCTCAAGGTTGTAATGTATTCTAAATTTCACAGAAATTGCTCTCTCCTCCTATCAGCTGGAGTCATAGTGTCATGGTGTCTCAGCTTCATCTTTGAAGAAAGCTCTCAGCTTAAAAAAAAAAAAAAGCAACAACGGTGACCTATTGACAACACCTTAACAGTGTTAAGAAATGGATCTAATCTTTCCAGAAATTTCCACACCAAGGTATTAAAATTCAAAGAAAAATTGAGCTTTAGGGGGAAGCAGGTCATGTTGATAATTCCAGCCCAACACATTTACTGTACATGGCTCCTGCTAAAATTGAAGCATCACCTCAAAGACTCAGTATTGAGTGCAAGGCTCACTACTGCCGTCCAGGGATCCCAACTGTGCAAGAGGAGACGTGCCATAGGATTCTAGAATGTCCATGCTCAGAGTCCACTAGAGAAAGGTCCCATGTGTTTTCCCTGATGATGGCTACCCAGGATGCTCTGGGGTCACTGGAAACTCATATTCTGACAAGGTGTGATCAATCTGTACCCCACTATCTGACCCCAGAGATGTTTGAAGGCACTTCCTCAGTGACTTGGATGCACATCTGGGTGGTCGACAGAACTAGATCTGGATTTCTCATTGTAAGCATGAGTCTGTGAGCTGCTGCAAGTATCAGAGACAACTGAATGTCAACAATGTCCTTAGCACGCATTCTCCCTCAGGGACTGCCCAAGACAATAGTGGCATGTTGAACAGAGCTCCATGTGCCAGCCACAGGCCTCTGTGATTGTAAATTCATCTGGAAATAGGATTTCAACAGATGCAAGGAGGTAAGAGTTCCAGTATGAGGCCACCCATGCTCGAGGTGACCCCCAACTCCAGTGGCAAATGTTCATGGGAGAAGACAGTGGGGTGGTCACAGCAACACCAGAGAAGGGCCAGGAACAATGGAGGCAGAGGTCAGATGAAGGGCCACCACAACCTGAGGAGGAAAGGATTCCCTTAGGACAAGTTGCAGCCCTGCCATAGCTGGACTTCAAACACTTCTGGCCCCAGACAGTGAGAGAACGGATTTCTGTGGCTCAAGTATTCCAGGATGTTGTCATTTGCTCTGATAGCCCAGGAAACTTTTCAGCTGACCCTAGTTTAGTTACTCTGAGACTCACATGATCTTGAGGACAGAGGACATTTCAACCCTGGAAGATGTGAGTGTTCCTGGGGCCTTCTACATGCAATGGCAGTGTTCTTTCCCAGACACACAGAACTGACAGAACTTCTGGGGTGTACAGGCTGTCTGCCTGGCCTTTAGCTCAGGTCTGGCTCAGAGGCACCATCTCCACAGGTCTGTGTGGAATGCTGCCCTTCCATTATGACCCCCTAAGTCTCAACCTTTTGTTTCCCCGCAAGAAACCCATTGCCCATTCTTGGCACTGATCCTGAGCCAGGACCTGCTTCTACTTAGCTAGGCACAAGCGGAGGGGACCTTAAGACCCTTTTGGAAGATTTCCACCTCTGGCCTCACCTGTTCCCTTGTTCACATTGTTCTATGGAATAGTCCCATGCCCAGACACCATTGTCACAGAAAGGAAGCAGTCGCTGGAGCCTGTACCCCCAGGTCTTATTTGATGAACATGAACCAAACCCAAGTTCATGGTGGGCTTCACAGACCCACAGCTAAGTATGGAAGTCAGGTATGGACCTGTCTGCTTTTAGCTTCCAGAGTTCAGTTTCTCCATCCTCAGGAAGGGAGGGTGGCTGTCTCCCCACAAACGGTATCTGGACGGAGAGCCATTGTGTCTTCATGCCTAATGCACAGTAGTGAGTACCAAATGCAACATGGTCACTCTACTCTGGTCCGCCAGCTAAGGCCCATATATTCAACTTTTAGGAGGTTTGGAATGAGGACAAGGGCTGCTGGAAGCCTGGTGGAAGTAGGAAACAGGAAGCAGCTCTGCTGGAGAGGCCTTACGAGGGGGTCCGAGGCCTGTCCACAGAATAAGCAGGGCCATGTGGCAGACACGGGCAATGAGGCAGCAGCCCGAGTACAATATCTACTTCTAAAGACACTGCATGTGTGGTGGCCACAATGGGACGCACTGAGTGCTTCGGGATACATGTGCAAGACCCACTCAGGGTGCCCTCGTGAAGAACTTCCGTAGCTCACCTGAGTCGAGTTTCCACTCACCAGTTCACCCTTCACTTTGCCAGGCCCTGTGCCTCCTCACACTCACACTCTCATGCCCCAGAAGCAATCCAGCTCATAGCTTCTGCCCCACATACCCGTTTATATGCCCGGCCTAGGGGGCTACCTCATCTCTCTGACAGGCCTGGAGCTGGGTGCGTAGGACACAGAGGGTGCTCAGCAAAGACATGGAAGGGATGAAAATGGATGCACTGAAGAATATATGATGGGTGGATAGGTGGATGGATGGATGGATGGATGGATGGATGGATGGATGGATGGATGAGTGGATGGATGAGTGGATAGATGATTGATGAATGGATGATGGATGGATGGATAGATGATTGATTAATGGATGATGGATGGATAGATGGATGGATGGATGGATGGATGAGTGGATAGATGATGGATGGATGGATGGATGGATGGATGGATGGATGATAGATGGGTGGATGAATGATGATTGGACAGAATAGTAGATGGTGGGTTGATGATTGTTATGTGGATGAATAGATGGTAGATGGTTGATGGATGGGTAGATGATAGATGGATGGATGATGGTTAGATGGATCAAGAGATGATAGATGATTGATGGATAAAAGGATGATAGTTGGGTGGGGAGTAGATAAATGCATGAATAAGTAAATATAAGAACAGCCCCTTGACATACATAGACAATGGCTCAAAGACCTTTCCTTAGCCAGGAAGAAAATGTCTCTACTTGGAGATTTGACAAAAATAGCTTCAAAGTTAAGCCTGTTTGATGCACATTGTTTCCAACTTCACTGAGCAAAGGTGAACCCAGACACAGCCTCCTTCAATTGGTCCCAGCACAGTGACCAGCATGTGCAGGGGCTATCAGCATGTTGCGACCACACAGGCCCTGCGGTAGATAGCTGCATCTCCTATGGGAAGAAAGTGTCCTGAGCAATGGTCGGGAGTCTCTGAGCTACTGTGCAGTGATGTCAGGTATCTCCAATGCATTTTCCACCTGCAGCATTTGCCGCAGATCTGGCCCTTGAAGCATCTGGTCTGGAGGACCCAGAGCCAAGCTCCAGGCAGCAGCTGACCTCTCCCCACCTCCACACATTTACTTATCCGGGTCACACAACTACTACCAGCTGATCCGCCATTCAACCCCAAGAGTTCTAAAACCCACTTTCTTCCACGAAAGGGCTGTGTCCTCAGAGGCTGACCCTGCGCAGAGGAGGCCAGGGCTTTGAGATAAGGATCAAGGCTTTGGGGTAAGGCTGACCCAGGCCTCACCTTTCCATGGGGCCGCAGGTCTGTCCTGCTAGTGAGGTGGCTGAGAGTTCACTGTTTGCAGCTGCACTTGGACTTCCTGAGCCCAGCTGAGCCCCACGTGCTACAGGAGTAGATTGGGAAGTCGACTGCTCCTGTGTAAACCCAGGACTAAGGTGAGAGGTCCATCATGGCTATGGGAGGCAGCGTCTGCCTGTCCTGCAGTCTTCTTGTCCCTGACCTACCTCCAGACACACCCACGCTGTGTCACCAAACAGCCACAAGGACAGTCTGCACAGTGCTGCTCACTCACACCCGAACCAGAACCAGGCACACGCACAGCGGAGGCCAGGGGAATCCATCCTCACTGGAAGGGACTTCAAGGGAGGATAAAACCCTTTTTAACCAAGAGTTTTAACAAAGGAAGTTGAGGGCAGAAAGTTGACATGAAGGCTGAGGTCGAGGCTGTGGTGAAGGCTGAGCAGAAGCTGAGGCATGTGACATGGAGACTGAGGTGGGGGCTGAGGTGGAGACTGAGGTGGGGGTAGAGGGCTATGAACTCACAGAGCCCCAGATTTGACAGCACCCAGGCCTTTGTTTAAAAGGGTTTTACCCCATCTCCACCATATGGTCTTCTGTAAATCAGTATATTGTTCTCCTCTTTTGGGAAGTAATGCAAATTTAATGAGCTATCTCATACTGTTATCAGTTCAAGTCCAAAGGGCTCACCTCAAGAGCCTCATCTCTACCCGAGAGGACAATCAGCACCGTTTATTGGGCCACCGTGTACAGACTCTCAAATGGCCCCATTCCTTTCGTCAGATCAGAGACAGTGTGTATCCACGTCTGGGGCCTGCTTGGCTGCTCAGGTCATCACCTGTTATTATAATGTCATCTATCTCCATCCTCATTTCACCGGTGGGGAAATCGAGGCAGAGAGCTAGCAAGTAACTTTCTCGGGCCACATGGATGGCAAGGGAAGAGCCAGGGTCTGGCCAACAGTTGCCTTGAGCTGGCCACCATCTGTGGCCTTATGGTACCCACATGCACCCCGGGAACTTGGTCATAAAAGTGGGTCATGAATTATCTGGCGACAGACCGAAGGGGACATTACAAGGAGTGAAATCCATCTCTTTTACAACTGTCCTGACATGTTTATAGATGTGTGGGTCTGCTGGGTGGGGGAGGGGAGGCAGCAGAACCTCCCAGCCCCCTCCCTGCCTGTGTATGGGATGGAATCCAGCCCTTCTGGAAGGGGTAAAACTACCCATTTAGAGTGATTTCAATGAAAATAGTTTCAAGTTGGTCTTTGCCACCCGCGTCTCCATCTTCCAGATCCTCTTTGGAGCACTGGGCAGTTCCAGGACAAATGGTATTTGCAGCTCCAGTGTGGGCCTCCCAGGACTCTGATTTCTTGGAGCATATTCCCACAGTAAAGGCTGGACATGCGGCCCACTCCAAGCTTTTCCCAGCTGTGGAGGAAATACTGGAGATTCTGAGATTCTGAGAAGTAAGAGAAAAAGATGGCAGTGGCTTGCATGTTCCAGGCCTACCCTTTCCTAAGTCTGTTGGGCCCAGTTCTGCAGAATGTGGCCCTGTCTGCCTGCTGTTAGCCCAGGCTGCAAGCCATTTAATGGTCATATCTGGAATCAACCAGGAGCTTAGGCGTTAGAGCCAGGTCTCCACACTATGATCCTCTCCTGGACTTGGCAGCTCCTTCAAATGCAACTAAGTTTTGACTGGAAAGCACTTGTGAGATGGTCAGCGAGAGAGACTCAGGGTATGAAGAGGCAAGCCATTCAAGTTTCCAAACACTGCAGGCCAGCTAATAAGTCACCCACCGCACAGGCCAAAACTCAGCAAATGATCCCAGGCAGAAAGAGACCCTTCACTGCAAATGGGGCTGAATGGTAACACAGAGGACCAGGCAGTAGAACCCAGAGCCGTCAGCATGCTATGCCACCTGAAAAGCCCTCGCTGGCAGATTCTAGGCTATTACTCTATCACTGAGCCATGGCCCAGGTCTCTTGTCTTTTTGAGTCAAGGTCTCACGAAGTTGCTCAGGCTAGTCTTCACCCTAAAGCCCAGACAGCTCTCAAATTTTCCACCCTCCTGTCTCAGCCTACCATGGAGGTGAGAGAGCATGCCTCCAACATGAGCCCAAAGCCTTAAGACTTTCAAAAGAAGGATTTATGTGTTTGTTTAAAGTATGTGTGGCATGTGTGTGTGCATACCAGTGCACACATATATACAGATGTGCATGCAAAGGTCAGAGGACAACATGCAGAAGCCAGGTCTCTCTCCAGCATGTGGGTCTCAGGGATCAAACAAAGATCATCAGGCTTGGTGGAAAGTGCCTTCGCCTGCTGGATCATCCTGCCAGCCCTGATGAGTCTTTTGAAACTTTGAGAAAGTGGTGGTGGAGAAGGCAGCAGCTGGCAGGATGCTCAGGCAACTCCAAAAGTGACCACAGAGTCAGAAGTACTTCCTTGAAGACAGGAAGAGCGGGGACTGGAGGAGCTCGGATTGTGTTCCCACATCCTGGTCTCCTATGGCGCTCACACCACAAAACCTCCTCCAAGTTGCCCTACCCCTCCTGTCTGGGAATAGAGGCCTGTCATGCTGGGTATGTTTACTGCTCAGAGAGGCTGGAGGACAGCCTCAGGGATGAGCCACAGACCCACCCCTCTCATCCCCAGCAGCATAGGAGCCATTCTGGGCAGAGACTGTTGCACCATAGAAATACCTTTTTGCTGTTCTGTTTGGGGATTTGCTCTATTTTTCTACTTCTTGCTTTTGTTTGGAGATAGGGTCTCACGGTAGCCCAGGATGGCTGAAACTTTCTATGTAAGCCAAGCTGTCCTCACACTCACAGCAACCCTCTTGTCTTAGCCTTGTTGATAATGGTGATGATGATGATAATGGTGATAATGATGATGATGGTGATAGGGATGCTGGTAATATGATGATGATGGTGGTGGTGGTGATGGTAGTGATGGTGATAGTGGTGATGGTGGCGATGTTGACGATGATGGTGAAATGGTGGTAATGATGATGGTGGTGACAATGATAACCACAAACCACAGTTCCAAAGCAGCTCATCTCTGAATGCCTAGGGGGTTGTTACCTGTGCCATTCTTAGGCTGGGATCATCTGCCTTCTGTGTGGCTGTGTCTCTTGCTCTGTTGTCCACAGATCCCAAACCCAGCTGCCAGGGACACACTGGGACAACCCTGGGCCCCTTCCTCAGTCCTGTCCCTCCTCCCATTCTGCCATGGCCTTGTCCCTGTTTTTCAGTTGCTGACGGCTCCGTTACTCTCCTTAAGCAACTTGAAGAGGGCTACAGACCACTTCACCAGTGGATGTGCCCACTAGAAAGTGGGAGGAAATGCTAAGAGAGTTGATTCGGGGGCAACCCTGAGCAGAGGCCCTGAGTTCACAGCCTCCTAGAACTTCAGAACAAGGCCTTGCTTGGAGGAAGGGTCTCTGCAGCAAAAGTGACTTCAGATGAACTCATGATGGCCCTGAGTCAATGACTGGTATCATTATAGGAAGGCTTTTGAGGACAGAAACAGGTATGTCCCAGGAGCAGATGTGTGGAGCCAAAGCAGAGACTGGAGCCCCGAAGCCATTGGGCCATAAGCCAAGGGCCTCACACACATATCATGGAGAAGCGAGAGGAGCCTTGGAGGGATCACATTCACACACAGAGATGGAGACAGAGAGAGACAGAGAAACAGAGACAGAGACACACACAGACTTAGAATTCCTGAGTTGTGGGCAGAGAGAGAGCAGAGCCCCACATGCAGGTCCACAGGGCTTGCCATGAAGCAGAACACTGACCTGAGGATGCCCACATGCAGAAGACTCTTGGTCAGGGCCAGCTCTCCTGTGCAACATCAGTCAGCTCGGTGTCCCCTCCACCTCTTAGCCAAAGGTGACTTATGGGAGGAAGAGGGGCTCTCAGAGGCCTGTGGCACCTTCTTGCTAGTCCCATGTTACAGCTATGGCCTCTCCTCGCACAGAATTCCTCCCTCTGCAGAGGCAGAGGGGCTGCCTGACCCCTGTGCTCTAGGGAGAAAGCCTGAAAGGATGTGTCCCCAGCAAGCAGAGCAGGGACAGATTTGCAGCCCCAACCTTTATCTGCCCACTGTTTAGGGAGCAGGACCTTGCTCAACCCTCAAGCCCAAATGCAGATGTGAGGGGTCAGGGCCTGCAGTAATTAGCTTAGGAAGGCCATGCACACTTGACCTGACTGCAGAGGTCACAGGGAAACCCCAAAGTGCTCCATGCTATTTTTAGTCCTGAGGGTCATGTGATCTGATCAGACCATAGCACCAGCCTGGGGCAGCTGAGGGAGTCAGGAGTCCTATAGAGAAGTGTGCAGATGACAGACCAGACACTGAGCTAGGTGCACATCATGAGGTCCTCACCTGTCCTGCTGTTGGGAGTTGAGCCAGTGTAGGGAAACTGAGGCATGGGGTGATTCAACAACTAGAGTCCAAAGAGGCCTTAAAGCCATGACCCTGGCTTAGCCCTTTGAGAAGCTAGGCCACAGCCACCTGAGGCCCCAGGGTAAGGCAAGCACCTTGTGCCTCAGCTGCTGTGGCTGTGAGATGGGATGAAGTAGACCCAAGAGCATGTTATCCAGACAGCAACACCCTAGCCCACTGCTGGCAGGGGTCGGTGAAGGAGACAGAGACCTGTGTGCAGCCAGTGGCCTCCTAGAGAAGTCCCAGAGGGAGGGTAGACCCAGGGCAGCCACAGGAGCTGAGGAGGAAGGGAAGGCTGAGGCCAGCCGAGGTCACCCCTGCCGCGTCAGGCTGGGCGGGTGCACAAGGAACTTGTTTAATGGAGCTCTGATTACAGAAGATAGGGCTTTCCGAAGGCTTCCAGAGGCTGCTTTAGTGAGATTAGTATTTATTACGCCTCGAATTAGCTGGCAAGAGGGCCTGCTTCTGTGAGACACTTAGCAGAGCCTGGAAGCACAACCGTTCTTTTATTACCCCATAAACACAGCCGGGCTCTCTCCTCTTCCTCCTGCTCCGCCCTCGCTCTGTCTTTTTAAGCCATTTAAACCTTTAATCAGAGACTAATTGGGCAGAGCAATAACAAATCCCTCTGGCTCTTCCAGAGCCCTAGACAGGGAGGGGGAGGTAGCAAGACCCAGGAAAACCCTGCAGAAGCCTCACGCCTTTGCAGGCAGAACCAAAGGCTTGGTGTCCGAAGCGCTGGATCATGTTACCCTGGCTGAAATAGAGCTTCATGGGACAAGACTGTCCCATAGCATGTCACCGCTGCCTCCCCCATGTTACACACCACACACCCTTAGGGGAGCTGTCTCACCATCACCTCTGTTCTCCCTACTCACCCCCACCCCCAAGTTAATTCTTCTAGGAAATACTCCCAGATCTGCCCAGAGACGCATCATTTAGTTACTTCCAGAGCCACTCAAGTAGACAGTCAAGATTAACTACCACACTTAGCTAGACCACGAGCCTCTTTCTGTTTACTTTTGTTGTTTTGGAGCAGAGGCTAGCTCAGGCTAGCCTCAGACTCTTCATAGCAGAAGATGGCTTTGAACTCCTTCCTCATCCTGACAAGTCCTGGGACTGTGGCTGTGCCGCCATGCTGGGTTTCCAAGGGTCTTTTCGATAAAATTGGAAGCATGGTCATGAAGAAGGCAAAGGGGGTAAATAGGAGGGATGCAGAAGTCATATCTGCCACCACCCAGCTCATACCACTCCAGCCACATGGGTGTCTTCACAAGGCCCACCCCACACAAACGTGGAGGCCTCACACTGGCTCAGTCTCACCTCCAGAGAGAGCTGTGGGGCCTCTCTGCCCCAGGCAATGCCCCAAGCCTGCAGGGCCTCTTAAATGCCAGGTGCCAGTCCTGACCTAGGAGGTAAGGAGGCTGATGGATTCTTGCCCTGTCTTCTGGGGACACTCCACTATGATGGAGCCTTCATAGCCCACAATGACCTCGGTGACCATGGTCTCTGCTCCAGGGACCGCTGCAAAGGTAACATCAATTCAGGCTGGGCTGAGCAGCAGTCCTGTCAGGAGAGCTGTGGAGGGGCAGGTGACAGCCCTTCACCGAAATCAGGAAGTGGAACACGTGATTCTGCTTCCAGGAGCAGCGGTGGCCACAGCGACTGCCCCAGAGCCGGGCCTCATGAGCACCTGCCCTACAGTTCACCTCCGTTACAGTCTCTCCACGACTCCCTTCTTTCAGCCCCAGAATGTCGTGAAGGAACACCACAGGACAGGGTAACTGCCACACATCAAACAAGAAGGAGTCAAATGAACCCAGGCTGGCATCCCCCAGGAAGGCTTGCAGGGTGGAGGCGAGGGGAAATCCAGAGCACAGGGACATCTTCAGAAGCTAGCATCAATATGAACTGTTATTATCATTGAGTACAATGAGGAAGCCCGCCCAGGTTAGTATCTGGTTAAATGCTGGGTCAAGGGTTTCTACAGACAGGGGGGACCTTGACTTAAAGCATGACCAAGGTGGAGACCATCACTGCCAGCAGATAACCTCTAGACATGAAGCAGAAAACAGGCAGCCACTTGGACTTTGAGGTACTGAGGACAGTCACATGGCACAGGTATGTCCTCCTGTGGCTGTCTGCACAGAGCAGTTTGATGCCTCTCTCCTTTCATTCTACTGGAAAGCTCAGTGTCATTTAAGCCATTGGGGAGGTGACAGCATCTGGCAAGCAGAGCCTGGCATGCTTGTCTGTCCCAGACACACTCCCTGGGAGGCTTCATGGTCCTCGGGGTTAGGCTATGTAGAGGAGGGAGGCACCTCCTCTGGACCTGGCTGCACGTTAGGAGACTACTCTGCCAAGCAGCCCGCTGGTCCTTGCAGCACCAATACACTAAAGAATGGAGCGTCCACGTGACTCTCACTCCCCACGCAGAGTTATCTATCAGTCCTTTCCCGGCTTTTCCCACCAAACGCCCCACTTCACTGTCAAAGGCGGGCAGAGAAAAAGAAAAGCCAGAGGCGAGGGCTGGGTTCACACTGTGTTGGGGGTGGGAGAGCTGGCTAGCTCTTTGAACTGCCCCTTTGTTGTCACAGGGCCTGATAAGCCCACCCAGCACAAAGGTGTCCAGGGTGAGCATATGGACTCCATTACTGTCCGCTGCCTCTCTGTGCACATCGCAGCCGCCACCCACCAGATGCAAGCTCGCCGAGTGGAGGGGTTAATTTTCTTAAATGGATTTTAGTCGAGCAGGTCCAGGCCTCTTTGGAGTGAGTGAGGGTGACAGCTTTCTCTCTCTGACCTTGATCTGCTCTTGGGACAGCACTGTATACCAGCCCTGCATGGACGCTCACCTTGTTGGGAGCACAGTCCAGGATCAAGGTGAGGAAAGCCAGATGACCTGCTGCTGGCCAGCACCAAAGGGCCTGAGGTGGGGAGAGGGGTCCAATGGGTTCAAATACCAACCTGTGTCATTCAGCCTACAGGTAAAAGAGCCTTACCTCTGGTCTGCCCTGGGCATGCTCCTTAGCAGTTCTGTGCCTCAGTTTCCCCTGAAGCATCATGGCTGACAAAGAAGAAGAAGATGGGGAGGGAAAAGGACTCTGACGCACTAGCATCAGGATAAATGGGTGACGCAGTGAACTGTGCCAGAAATAAACTTGACTTTCATGGTCGTTTGGTTTTGATAAGGTGGCAAGATCATCAGTGGGGGAAGATGTGTGACCTCCACAGGCAAAGCAATCAAATTGACCCCCACCTCACCCCAGATACAGAAATGAACTCAAGTGGACTGAAGGCCCGGATGTTAGAGCAAAAGTTTTAAAACCCCGAAGACAGAGGAGTCCATTACTCTGACAGGCTGAAGTTTCCTCGTACCAGCTGAGACATGAGTGCAGCCCCACGCCGGACATACCAGTTCTGTCCAGAATCGAGCAGCACCATGGGTTTGTTGGAAAAAAATCAGATCCTGAGAGTAGATCTGAAGGCAGCATGGGTGGAGAGAGCCTGGCAGGAAGGAGGAGACTGCTGCTGGACTTGAACACACCACCCATCTCGGCCACACTAGCACCAAGGAAACAATGGCTGGGGTTCAATAAAACTTTATTAACAAAAGCAAGCCATGGGTGGGATTGGGGCCCAGGCCACAGTGGCCTGCCCCTGCTCTCCTACCCATGGGAGACAGCCCTCAAACCTGAGTGCCTATGTCAGAAGGTAGCCCTAGAGAAAGCAGGGGACGTGATGGGAGGGAACATGGACTCCAGGAGCCACCTTCACAGAAGGCTTCTAGTATCCAAACTCCACACAGTTGCCACTGACACCATCTTCTCCCCTGCTTTGAGAAGAGAGGTTTTCTCCTGAGTGCCTTCACCTGGGCAGGGGGGCCACTTTGATCTAGAGAGCAAATTCCTGGGAGGACTTCATGTGGTGGTTAATGTGGAGATGACAGGGTTGTCATAGAACGGGCTTCCTCCTGGGGGCTTTTCTCCATGCTGGCCCCACAGGGGATGTGCCTTTGACTAACCATGTAGAAAGAATTCTGCCAGCAAACCCAGACCTGCTTGGCCTTGAAACCTTCAGCACATCAGGCAGAAGCACAGCTGACCCCTATGACTTTCTCAGCAGAGTTACTAACCTTGAGGAGGCCCAAAGAGTCACTCACTTGCCATCCAGAGTGGCAAAGTGTCTGAGCTGCAGCATGAGGTTGGAACCCTACAGGCCTCACTGTGAATGAATGTCTTTGAAGTAGTTAGGACAAGGGAACCACAGAAAAGAGCCAAGGGGTGGCAGAGGCAGAGCTCTGGTTCCATTTATGGAGCCCTTACAAGCCAGCTGACCAGGATTGGGCTGGGGTGGGCTGGGGTCCCTGTGGTGTTTTGAATGAGAATGGCCCCATAGGTTCATATGTTTGAGTACTTGGTCCCCAGTTGGTGGAACTGTTTGGGAAGGATTGGGAGGTGTGGCCTTGTTGGAAGAAGTGTGTCCTCGGGGGTGGGCTTTGAGGTTTCAAGAGACTGCCATTCTGAGTTTCTCATTCTCTCTCTCTCTCTCTCTCTCTCTCTCTCTCTCTCTCTCTCTCTGACACACACACACACACACACACACACACACACACACACACCTGCCTTGTGGTTATGTCTCAAGATGTGAGCTCTCAGCTACTGCTCCGTTGCCATGCTTGGCTGCCTGCCATGCTCTCCACTGTGATGGTCACGGATTCTACCCATCTGAAACTGTAAGACAGTTAACTCTTTCTAAGTTGCCTTCATCATGGCATCTTGTCACAGCATTAGAACTAAAACAGTCCCTTCTGAGTTTGCTTAGGAGGAGTCAGAACCTTGGAAAGCCAGTGACCTTCCCAAGGCCATCTGACTCTCAGGGTCTGAGTAGAAGTAGGCCCCAGCTCTGACCCTGCTCTAAACAACTGCACAGGCATGGTGCTTCCCACCAGCACAGGAATGGGCTCTGCCATTCACCCTGGACCCTTGAGCCATCCCAGCCGAGTTCCATGCTCACACTCACTTTTTTTTTCTGTGCCTCTGCTTCCCATGGTCCTTCCCATGAGGAAAGTGTGCTGTCCATGCTGGCTTCTGTGTCCACCCACTGGGTGGCTGGAGAGGTCAACCAAACAGAAACACACTGACCATCCGCTGTATCGTCCTCCCACTGCTCTGGAATTGGATTTATACACTTCTCTCTTGTGAACTAGGATAGGGGAAGTCGGCCCTGGAGAGTTGGTGCACATTTAGGACACAAACTAGCCCACGTTTCCCTGCCTTTGGGTAGGTGTAGCACCCTCAGCCAGCTGCCCTGGCATCCAACCTAGGACCAGCTGGGTTCTGCCAGAGGGCCCTTGGTAAGCTATGACACTATGGAGTGGCCAGTTTCCAACCACGCTCATATGGGACTCCCTGGAGTGTGAAGACGCACTGAAACTTTGGCCACTATTCAACACCAAAGAAAGAAAATGGACACTGAAGGCTGAAAAGGGGGACACCCAGCTGCCATCGGCTGCAGTGGCGGTACCTTTCACTAAGGGGTTTGACACAGGTCCAACACCACTTTTACACCCCCACAGGACCCTGCACCTCAGAATGGAAGGGTCCCCTGCACACTGCAATACTGACCAGAGAACCCCCACCCCCAGCAGCTCAGGGCTGGGCTGAGGCAGGTACCACCACGCACATAGGCTGGCCTCATGCTCTCATGAACCCTTTTCTCTCCCACAGGGAAGCAGGGTGCCCTGGGCTTCAGACACCTGGGGTCTGTGGCTCCTGGGAACCCAGGAGGGCGGTGACAGCTGCTGGGGGAAACTTTACCCCTCAGCTACAATGGGCCCTGGGGAATGCCATTGTTAATAAGACAAGAGTAGAATCAGATGCAACTGTATTCCAGCCCTTCCTTACTTCCTGGTCAGCCAGGAATTGGGTGAGGACAGGGTCTCAGGAAGGTAACAGAGCTGTTGCTGTAGGCCCCCACATGCAGAGAGGGGCCACCAGCTCAGCCGTGCAGACTGTGTCCCCTCAACCATGAGACGAAACAACCCTCCTTCCTGAAGTTGCTTGGTTAGAACTCTATTGGCTTATAGAGACAAGGAAAGGAGCTGCCAGCGTAGAGTCGTGCTCAAGGGACAGAGTGGGTGAGAGTTAGCCTTGACCATCAACCTGCTGCTTCCAAGGAGCTTAGAGATGTCAGCCAATGGGACAGTGGGAAACGCTGGTACCTGGGCCATAGCTATGAGCTGCTTCCTGGAGCCAGGTAGGAATTGTGAGGGAAGCTGGGACACCTGGCCAGTCAGACCATCTGCCTGCCATCACCAGGTGACCTAACTGTGTTTGTGGCCTGGGACCAATGAAGAATGACTCCAGCAAAGCAAACAATAGACTTGCATACTACATTGTTCTACAGATTCTCTGGCGGTGTCCCAGAAAATGAGGGAAGGACGCAAGATAAGCCCTTCAGCTGGCAATTTCCATACGATCTCATCATGACCCTGCCTGGTGCTGTGAACATTTCAGGAACCAAGGTTGAAAATACCACTGCAGAATAGTCCAAGTGAGATCAGAAACTGGCCTGAAGGTACAGTTAGCAAAACCCAACATCAGAGTCAAAACAGTCTGGGCCAGTAGACAGCGGCCTCTGATGGAGGGGAAGTGGACACGGGACACACATGCAAGCTTGGATCTGTGGGAAGTTCCCCTGGTGACCTGTTGGCTAAGGAGCAAAGTGACAAGCAACCTGAGTCTGGACTCCCGGTTGAACAACAAAGCCCAGAGTCTTTGGGGAGGTGCTCATCCACTCTCTACTTTTAGTTTAGCATAATACTGACAACTCTTGGGATGAAGAAACATCTCATCCAGTAAAGGTGTTTGCCCCCGAGCCTGACGACCTGAGTTCAATCCCTGGGACCCACATGATAGAAGGAAAGAACTGATTCCCACAAGTTGGTCCCTGACATAGGTACACACACACACACACACACACACACACACACACACACACACACACACACACACACACACACATTTTTAAAAGACTGACAACTTTTAATTATTAAATATTTATACTTCTTTAATGTCTAATGATATTTTATGGGGGATTTTCTCTTGGTGTATTGTATCTTTCTTTGAATATTTTCCACCATAGAAAATTACAGTTTCAGACACAGGTGACTCTGAGGCACTCCTGAATTGGATGGTATTGTCCCAACATCAATGTGAAATGGTAGGCAAAGCATTTGCTGTTCATCATCTAACCCTACCGCAGGGGATTGCCCTTATTTAAGTTACGTCAAGTGCTGTGGAAGAAACAGAACAAGTTGTGATTTCGGGGATTCTTGGGATTTTGTTGTTGAATCTTAATATGAGTCTCTGGAGTGGTGACGTGGCTCAGTTAATAGAATGCTTACAGCGTATTTGGTAAACTGCTTGTAGTTCAGTGGGTAGAGTGCTTGTCTAGCATGAACCACATAAACCAGGAGTGGTGTTGCATGCCTTTAATCCCAGGTAGAAACAAGATAGGGAGCCCAAGGTCACCCCTGGCTATACAGTGAGTTGTAAGGCCAGGCTGGCCTACATGAGGACTTGTCTCCAAAAATAAATGTAGAGTCTGCTGCGGCTTTGGAAATGGGCAGAGGGAACTGATATTGGCTGTGCTGGAATGGGTGAGAATACAGAGATACGTGCCCATGCCCTGGAGATAGCAGTCAAGGCCAGCAGCCCAGCTTTACAGTGTTGGCATGGGTGACTCGTGAACAGAGGGTTTAAAACAGTGGTCCTCAATATGTGGGTCACATCCCCTTTGAGATGAATGATCCTTTCACAGGGGTCACCTAAGACCATCACAAAACACAGATATTACATTACAATTCATAACAGTCACAAAATTACAATTAGAAAGTAGCAATGAAAATAATTTTATGGTTAGGGGGTCACCACAACATGAGGAACAGCCTCAAAGGGTCATAGCATTAGGAAGGTTAAGAACCACTGGTTTAAAAGAAACTATCAGGACAGACATTGGGTTCTGGAGATCCACACTGCCCTTCCTGTAAGTTAATGGACCTTTAACGCATGAACACCCGTGAGGCTTCAACAGTGTGCCCACCCTCTGCTACCCAGCCAAAGAGGAACACATCAAGCCACGCTGGTGGCCCAGGCTCTCCAGACAGAGTGCTTCCCCTGGCCCCACACACACAGGCCACAGCAGGCTGGGTGGGAAATGGTGGGCCGGCTCTCAGCACCTCGATCCAACTTGGCCTTGGCTGGGCGGCAGCCGCCCAAGCTGCGTCTGCAGAGGCCTCAGAGCAGCTAGAAGTGAGGCCCTACACAAATATACGCTGTTTTTCTTCAAGGCTTATGAGCGCTTATCCACGTCATAAATTGTCACCTACTTATACTGAGGGGAGCCAGGCTTCCTTCCCAGGGAGTACTCAGGCTCTCCTCATACACAGCAGAATGGGTCTTGGGGTACAAAGAAGTGACTCCACAATCAGGGATCCATGGGGAAAATGTAAAGTTCAAGCCAGCAGCTCCGGGGAATTGCCCATTTATTCACTTAATAAATTCTCATCATCCATTCACTTTACTCAACCAACAAAGCCTCATCAAGAACTTTCTTTGTGTCAGGATAGGGACAGACATTCCGTATGCTTAAAAAATGAGATACAGCAGCGAGGCCAATGTTGGGACACAGTGACATCATCACAGATACAACAAAGGTGCCTGGGACCACTTCAAAATCAATCTCAAGGAAAGGAAGGGGCCAGGGATGTGTGAGGAGCAGAGATAGCTGTGGCAGAGGTTACCAAGGCTGAGGTCACTGGGTCATGAGGGTTATGGGGTTCATGAGCTTGTCATCTCCCTCTTCTAGAAGAGAATGACATTACTTTGTCACCTCCATGGGGCCACAAAGCACAGAGGCAGAATTCTCAGGCTGCCTGGCTTACAGCTCAATTCTGCCATTGGCTGACAGGTGTGACTTGAGTGCCTTCACTTCTCTCTGCCTCAGTTTCTCAATCTGTAAGATGGGATTGGTGCTAGTGTCTGGCTTAGAGAGCTGGAGGAATTGAGCAGAACCCCAGGCCCTTCCTACTTGGTACAGTCTTCTTCATTTCTAGATGACGACATCAAGGGTCCAAACGGCAGAGATGTGCGCCAAAGCTGGGACATAGCAGAGTTGGGATGGTAGCCTTACCCAGGACCCCAAAGCCAACTGTAGCTTGGAACTGGGCAAGAAAGAGATGCAGCAGAACCAAGAACTAGTGTCTGCCTCAATGGGCACATGAGTTCCTCCACAGGTTCCTGCTCAGGCCTCCTGACCTGAGGGCCTCTCCACCTTCCCTCTCATATACTGTCTCAAAGTGGGAAGGGTCATGTTCCCAAATCTGAGGGCCGTGTTCCCTGGGTGGGAACGGCGACTGGCTTTGAGGCAATGCTTTTGACTCCGTTCTCCCTGCTGCAGACACCACCCATCACGCTGCACCAGTGAGTCATTCAGTGGATGTTCTTTAGTTCTGACATAGATGTCACCTCACAGGGAATTAGTTCCCTGGCCTCATGGTGTGGCCTTACCTCCCAAAGGTGGGTAGAACAACGGCGTAGGCCAGCAGCGTTTGGATAACCAAACAAGGAAGGTGGGAACACAGACAAGAGTCATGTAGATTCTCCGATGACATGTCCTTCATGGTCCCCCAAAAGGAACAGAGTCCACACTTTCTGCTGGGGGAACAGATGAGCTGTAAGGATCCTAAGACTGATACCTCGGTGCATGGCTGGCCTTTGAACATGCTGTATGGAGCCAGAGATGCCAGGAAGAAGGCTTCTCATGGCATGAAGCCACTTGCATGAAATGTATCAAACAGGCACACCACAGAGACGGAGGGGTTGCCAGGAGCTGGGGCGGTGGGATGGGAATGGCTGCTAAGTGGGTGTGGGATTTCCTTTGGCCCTGACTGAGATATTGAGGAATTAGACATTTTCAACAACATAGGGACTACATTAGAAGTCAACGACTCCTTCACCTTAAAGCAGCGAACATTATGTGACTTTCGCCTTAACAAGAATAATAATAATAAAAGAGGACGAGGCGGCAAGCTGGAGTTGTAGCGACGCAAAGCCCTGGAAAGTCGATTATTTCGTCCTGGCATTATGTAAGTGTTAAGACAGGGACAGGAGGGAGGTGGCTGGAGGCAGCTGCGCTGGCCAGGAGCATGGGGCGAGGCTGGAAATGTTTGGGGTTTAAAGTAACAGGAAGCCTGAGCAAGGTCGTAAATCAGCATTTTCTGACTGGGCTCCTTGTAGGGCTCAGAACAGAGTGTATTAAATGTCTGGGCATGTGTGAGACTCCTGCTGCCAGGCTGCCAGGTCCTACCACGGGGAGACTTCTCATTTGACACTGGTCTCAAACTGGAAATCACTCAGCCAGAAAAATCAGAATTCAACATCTTAGCCAAACCAAGGCTGGGACCTGACAGCAGTCCATGGGGTACAAGGGACTGGATGGAGCGAAGGACAGGTGTGTTTCTTACGTGGCTGGAGTTGCCAGAGGCCGATATCAGAGCTCAGAGTCACCAACACAAGTGAGGAGCATGTGCCCAGGCCATGTCATCTCTGAGAAGCCCGGGCATCATCCACTGTCCCTCAGACCACACACTGGCAGGGTCTCCACTTCAGCTTCCTGGGGTAAGAGGTGCTGGCCTGGGGTGCCTGCTCACCTTGAAGCAGCCACGTGAAGTTCTCTGAAGCCTGCCTCCTTTTTTACTGCTCTGTGGGTATACGCCAGCACTGGGCCTTGGGGAAGTTTCCACATTTGTCCAGTAGCAGACTTTTCCATCAGCCACTGAGTGAGGAGTCGGGAGTCACTCCCACAGACATCTGTTCAATTGAGACCAAGGCTCTCCCTGTGCCTCGATGCTGGCACGTTCCAGGCCTTTCTGAGCCGTGGTTTCCTGGTCATATAACACAACAGCAAGACCACCTTGCTGGCTGGCATGAGAATATAAATGCCTTGCAAGTCTGATCCCCAGCCCAGTTATCCCACCCTTCTCCTATAGCCCAGCTTCATCGCCCTGAGAGTCTCTCACAGAAGCCTATCTCTGAGGCTGCCTGGCTTGCCTCCCAGATCTGTTGACCCTTCATCACACCCTTTTCCTGTCTCCTCCAGGAGAAAAATCTGAAGTCTCTGTATGCGACCCATCTACGTGGTTTGCACTTCCTCATTAGACCCTGGCTGCAATCTAAAGACACAGACCATGTGAGAGTCTCCCCGACCCCCCACTGCCCTGAGGAAGGGACTCTTGTCTTTGGATTCAAGTCTCGGTTAGTTTGTTATGGTTCTCTCCCCCACTCAGGGCTAGTTTGCCGCCCCCTTGGGTAGAGGAGGCATTTAGCCTGGCCAATGTCCACTGACTGGCTGCCCCTGTGGCCAGAGCTCTGTGTCCACCTGAGAATGAGAACAGATGCCTTGAAGTCTTCAACACCAGAATATGCCCAGAGCACGTGTTGAGTGTGCATCCCTCCAACATTCACTCCAGTAGAGACGCATTTCTAACCGACTCAATTTGTCCATAACGAGATGGGATGGGCAGCAGAAAGGAAAGGTAGGCAGGCTGAGTCCCTGACCTCTAGCAATAGCAGTCCCAGGAGATAACAACAGGAGAATGGAGCCTGGAGTACAGCCATCAGATGTCAGGCCTGGAGAAGTCTCCACACTTCAGAGTGGTGCAAAGCAAATGCGGGGGCAATGTAGCCTGGGTGCACTGAACCACCGTCGTGACCAGGAGTGTCTGTGTGTCCCTCGGTAAGGCTCAAGGCAGACACTCACCCTGTCCACAGCAAGGCTGGCCTCCTCTCGGAATGTGACCTAGGGAGCATCAGAGAAGGAAGAATAGGCTCGGGGCTGGCTCAGCTCTCTGCAACAGTCGGTGGAGGGAGAGAGGGAATTGTCTCAGACATGAGATGCGAGCTAGACCGAGCTCCACACAGCAAATGAGCAATGTTCAAAACCTTTTTAGTAGATGCTAACAAGGACTTGAGAACAAGGAGTAGACACTAATGGAGCAAAAGACATCTAATATAGAAGGGGGGCAGGAGAGACAGAGGGAGAGAGACAGACATAGCACTGGATGAAGCAGGCCCCTGCCCATGACAGCCCCGTACTCTAGGCCTCTCATGGCTGGTGGTAATTTTAGTGTCCTATTTTGAGTTTACTACGTGAGTAAAACTGTCTAGAATAGATTAGCAAATATGTAATATTATAAAGGCATCAACTCCAATTTCCATTACAATCAGAAATCCCAGCATGGAGGAAACCGTAAACCAGGGAAATGTGTCGATGAAGCCCTGTCGGTGTCAGACACAAAAGAGAACTTCTGCACGGACTCACAGGCCACTCTTCAGGAAAAACCTGCAAATTGAGGCTGAGCTGCAGTCCCCAAGGTGGAGGCTGGGGTTTCAGAGCGCAGGGCTGAGGAAGGAAGCCTGAGCTTGGGGCAGAGACGGAAGCTTGTGATCTGCAGAGGGCTGTGGTGGATGAGTCTGGAAGAGCAGGCTCCCAGAGTGACACCTTCCTTCCTGGGCTCAAAAAAGGGACCGTGCTCCAACAGGGTGTGACCAGAGTGGGCAGGACTTAATCAAGTCTGGCAGGGAGGGTGTCACAATGCTGGGGGGTTTGTTTTGTTTTTGTTTTAGCTTTAATGGTCAGCTTTGTGGGGTTAAAAGGGATCGACCTGCTCACTTTTCACCTTGAATTATGTGTCAAAAAGAGAATCACTGAGCCTTGTTACCCTGTGACCCCATGATACCACGTGACAGAGATAGCAAGAGAGTATAAGCTCACTCCAGCTAGATTTGGAACACCTGTGTTCGGCAGCCGCAGGGTGCCAGTAGGAGAGCATTGTACTTGGGAAATTCTTTAAGAAAAATGTTGGTGTCTTTTATTATGTTTTGTTTGGGAAGACAATTTTTTATTTTGTTTGTGTTTTGTTATGTTGTTGTTGTTGTTTGTCCAAGACAAGGTCTTATCCTGCAGCTGTGGGCACCCTGGATCTGCTATGTATTCCAGGGTGGCCTCAAACTCTGCAATCCTCTTGCCCTGGCCTCCTGAGTTCTAAGGTTACATCTATACATCACCACACCCAACTATACAATAATAACTTTGTGTGTGCATGTTTTTGTGTGCTTGTGCATGAGTGTGCATGTGCACATGCATTTGTGCACACATGCAATCAGAGGCCAGAGGTCAACATACATCCATCTATCCATCCATCTATCTATCTATCTATCTATCTATCTATCTATCTATCTATCTATCTATCTCTATCTCTTGACATAGGATCTCTCACTGAACCTGCAGCTGGCCATATCAGTGAGGCTTGCTGGCTAGAGAGGCGGATCTGCCTGTCTCTACTTCCCTAGCATGCACCTGCCGCTGCACACAGCTCTTCACATGTGTGCTAGGGATCAGACTCAGGACCACATGCTTGTGCAGCAAGCACTTTACTCCAAGCCACAGTAAAATGTCAACACCAACACCCCCATGTGTCCATGGAAACACACCTGTGCAAGCAGAAGCATTTGCCGTCACTCGATCGAGGCTAATTACTATTCCTGGTGTCTCAGAAACAGAACTTTCAAATAACCCAAAAGGGAAGAAAAGCTCTCGTCTTAATCTGCAAGATCTTGCCTGGGCTCCATCGTAGGCACCCATTCGATATGAATTGCAAAGTTAGGTCTAATGCATGTGTTTCATTACCAGCCCATTTCGTTGCTGTTCATATCTATTTTGGGTTTAGGTCCTTGAGGCAACAAATACTCATTTTCAGGAAACGAATGTACGAAGATGATGCCAGCTAGCAGGCCGCCTGCAGAGGAGCTGCAGCAAGGCTTCCCGGCAGCTAAGGACGTGCTGGCTCTGAGGTGCCCAGCTGAACCCCCTGAGAACTGAGCCTACAGGAAAGAGCCCTGCCCTAATTAGATTTCACTCGGCTTATTAGTAAATCTCATTCACCGGCTTAATGAGAAACAAAAGTCGTGTGTTAAGAGAGTCCGGAGCAATAAAACATTGACTGAATTTATATAGCAGAAGGCTTGAAATTTTCCCTCCATATCAGCAAGATTGAACTCCGTACTGGAAACAGGAATTGTTATAAGTAGCTGCAGGATGCAGCTTGTTCCAGAGACAGCGCATACTGTGAGGATATTTAAAGGAGTCCGGGAGAAGAAGTAAGGGCCGCGGGCCAAGTGATGCTCCCAACTCAAAATAGCATTTTACTTTGTAGAGGACACTTGTCATCCCATTTTGTTGATGGGAAAACAGAGCCCAATGCAGGGAAAGGACTTACCTAAGGTGATTTAAAAATTGACCGTGGAGGGGTCTGACCCCTGGGTCAAATCCCAGATGCCCTGAAGAGCTGAGGGAGGGTGAGTTCCAGAACAATCCCCAAGCTTGAGGAGATGAGAGCAGCTCTCCAGGGGAGCCAAACACCTGCGACCCAGTGCTCTCTTGGCCACCAGTTCTGACTGTTTTCTGGTGGTGTTTTGATCTGAGTTTCAGTTAATGTCAGAGGGTAACTAGGGTGCATGTGTGTCTCTCAAAAGGAGCTCCAGAGCTTGTCACCAAGATACTGAGTCCTAGGCAGAGTTCTGACACATAGATGGTGTACTCCTGATCCCACACCTCAGTGCCCTACTGTTGGAAGAGGAAGCACATTGATGCTCAGCACAGCCAGGGTTTGCTGCTAATGGGTTGGTGGGGTTTTGTTTGGGGGTGGTTTTGTTTTGTTTTGTTTTGAAGGGTTCCCATTTTTAAAGTCTCTATTAAACTATCGCTCATCTCCATGGCTGTCAGTTTCTTAGTGTTCCCAAATCAAGAGCTTCACTCAGCCCATCTTTGAGAATCAGGTAAAATCCTTCCCTGAGGCTTGGTGAGGTCCATCGACAGCCTAGATCACTGCAGATATGTCAAACATGCTTGGGAACCTTCGTCGGCTGGAACAGACCTGGCTCCCAATCACTGAGATCCATGACTGACAATTGAGTGGAGCGAAGGGCAGGGCTGTGGCATCCCTGTTCTCTGGCTGTGGTTTGTTCTGGATGAGGAAGCCAGCCCCGGCCAAGGGAGTCAGAAATTCCATTGGAATGGGGCCTGGAGCTCCTGAGTCAAAGCCAGGGCTGTCCTGGGACATTAGGCGACCACAGAGATCATTCTGTGACCCTCCTGACCCTTGAGTCCACCATGGTTGTTTTCAGGCAGTGACGTCAGAAAGGAGGCAGCGGAGGTCACCCTGGGAAGGAGAGCAAATATCAAAGAGGGCTGTGGGTGTGGGCTCACCCACCCTACCCCTCCTCTGCCTTAGCAACCACAACAGTTTCCAGAAGAGACATAATCTCTAGCCTGCAAAGATGCTGCTTTCTGAGCTTCTGCTGGAACTGGATTCTAGGTGTGATGTCTCTCCAAGTCCTAGAGACAGATGCCCTGGGGAGGTGCTGTGCTGGGGGAATCTCACCTGCAAGGTGGCCAGAGCCTGAAGAGCCTGAGACATCTTTGGTGGCTTCTCCATGTCTCTGAATAAAATATGAAGCTAGGATACGAACAAAGACTGACCTAGTTAGCAAGGTCCCTGGTGATGGAAAAGGAGACAAGGCCACAGAAGAAGCCCCATCCTCCTCACTCAGGACCCCCTCCACCTAATCTGTGCTACACTGGTCAGAGGCAGTGCCCTCTGCCCTAAGATCTGCAATTCCCCACTGCTCCCACAGGGGGCACTCCCTGCCCCATGGTCCCCTCTTACCTCTTCTTCCCTACTGTTTCCTCACTCACTCACAGGCTCCCAGCCTCTTCCCACCCTATCATTCCTCCACCAGACCAGTTGAAATATCTGGCGACTAGGGAGGGTCTCTGCTTCCAACTTGCACCCAGCAGTCAAGAGCACTGGCTGCTCTTGCAGAGGACCTGGGTTAAGTTCCCAGAACCCACATAGAGTCTCACAATCAGCTGTAACTCTAGCTCCAGGGAATCTGATGCCTTCTTCTGGACCTTGCAGTCATCCAACTGCATGTGGCATTCACACATACGTGCAGGCAGGTATGCATGCATGCATGCACGTGTGCATGCATACACACGCAACCCCCCCAATAAATCTTAAATAATATAAATAATAAATACAGGAGACACCCGTGTCTACCCATGTGTGAGAGTCCTACAGAGTTCTGTGCATTTTCCAATGGGAACAGAGAGGCTTGAATTCCTCTGATGAGGCTGGCTCCCTTTCCATCCCACCCAGCTGCTCAGCCTCACCATCTATCAGGTGACCATCAATAAGAGGTCTGCCAAGCCATGCCACCCCAAGAATGCAGTGGGATTCCTGACCACCTGGAGTGGAGAACTGCCTTCCTCCTGAGAAGCTCCCTTCCTGCTCTGACCAGGAGGAAAAGCTGCTAACTGCAGAGGTTGGAGCTGGTTGAATTTTATACCTTCATTAACCTCTAAAAGAAAAAAACAAAATTCTGTCTTTTTCCAACTTTTCAAAAGTTAACTCGTGTGGAGGAAAAAGAAAGATTAGGATAAAATTTCAAATATTAAATTCAAATGTAGGACTTGTGACTTTGATTTGGAAGCCTGAGAGGTTGTCTGGAATTCAGGATGTTTGGGGGACATAGGTAACAGACAGGACCAAGTCAGCATCTTGAAAGACTAGATCCACGACCACTGTGTAAAACACGATCCCTCTTTCTCCAATCCTTCCTCCAGGGTGGCCTCAGAGCCAGCAACTTGAGATAAAGAATCCACACTTGTGTGTGCATGTACATGTTTGTGTGTTCTTGTAGGGGGGCACATGTGTGCACACATACAAGAGTGTGGAAGGCCAGAGTCCCAAAGCCACTCACTCTCTACCTTGTTTTTTGAGGCAGGGACTCTCACTGAACCAAGCACACTCATTTGGCTAGACCGGCTGGCAAGTGAGCCCCAGAAATCCTCCTGCCTCTGCCTCCCCTTTGCTGGGATTTCGGATATGCACTGTCACCTCTGACTTCTTACATGGGCTCTGGGGGTCTGGACTCAGGTCCTCACACTTGTGCGATGATTACTGTACCAGCTGAGCCATTGCCCAGCCCAAGAATCAACACACTGTAAGAGAGAGGCGCCAAAACATGGACCTTTACTAAGATGCCTGAGACAAAAAAAAAAAAAAAAAAAGACAAATTTGAGAGAAGCAAAGATGTTCTCAGAGGACCGATTGGAGAAAGGGAAGATTGCCCCAGGGCTCTGTTCTCTGCAGTCCCACTTGGGCCCCATCCATGTCATTTTTCCAGCCCAGTGTGGTTAGAATTCTTAAGGGAAAATTCTGGAATGAAGTCTGAGCAATCCTCTTTATCTTTAAATGTAGCTCAGTATCTCTAGACTAAGACATCCACACAATGAAAAGAACACAGCAAGGGGAGGTGCTGATGTTGAAGGCCCTGTGTCTAGGTTCTATGCACCATGGACCTTCAGTCTAGAAAATATTCCAAGACATGTCAGCAAATCATAGCCTTCAGTGTAAATCTGGCCCAGTACTTGGTTTTATAAATAAAGTTTTATTGAGACATAACCATGCTCTTTCTTCCTGTAAAGCTCACAAGGTGCTTTCTGTCCTGGGAGCAGGAAGATGACCCAGGCAGGTTCTCCCTGCCATCAGCCCCAGTGGTCTGGGCAGCCAGCCCAGTGGGATGACGCACTCTGGGGCCTGAGCTGAGCTGGCTGGGGGCAGGACATGTCAGCCTGGGCCTCCTCTCTGGGAGCATGTTCCCACAGAGCTGCTGGCAGCCTAGCCAGAGTAATGGGCTGGAGAGAGTGGAAAGGAAAGCCTGCAACATGTCCTATGTTCCCACTGCCTCAGGGTCACTAGAGCTGAAACCAACTGTCAGACCGTAGCCACAAGCATTCAATCTGTCATGAGAGCCCAGGAAAAGGCCTAGCTGAGATACTGTTCTCCATCCCTATTATGACCCAATGAGACTTAACCCGGAAGCACTCTTGGCTCTGAATGGCAAAATGAAGCCAGCAGAACCCTGGGACACAGTGTGCTGGGCTGGCCAGGGGCCACCTTGAGAACCAAGGTCATTGAGGCTTAGGCTTGGCAGGAGAGTGGACAGGGGCCAGCCTGGAGCCATGCCCTCCCTGACAGCTTTACAGCCCTGACTCAGTCCTGGAAAGGTGCCAGGGTAATGACATCATGGGCCTCCCTTGCATGGCATGTCGCTGTGATGGGCGTGGCTGCTACATGCTCTGGAACCCAGAGCCAGGAGGTCCCCTGTTTCAAGCTGTGGCAGGTGACCAGCACTCAGGCTGGAGTCCAAGGCTTTCTAGAGCCAGATCTTCTCACATGGGGCCGTGCACAGGCCCTGGACTTGTCCATTGCCATAAAGGACATTCTGGACACCATCACACATGGGTACCAGATTAAATGCAAATATGCCTAGGATGGAACAAGTGTCCCTGACTGGATAATGTCAGCTCTCATGGTGCCTGAGGAGCTCGGCCACCTGGCAGGGCAATCCTATGAAGGTCACCTGAGATTCTGGTCCAGGTCAGAGCTGGCCTCCCACACATGGGACATAGATCCAAGCCCCTGCACAGGACTCTGCTCTCAGCTAACACTGCACTGGGCCTATTGCAGCCCTGCCCCTCCCATCCCAAGGAGGAAGCCATCAGCTCACATCACACCCCGCCCAGCCCTGACTCCTTGATGTCCCATCCACCCTAAGCCACCTGCTTCCAGCTGAGCCTCAGGAGATTCCCAAAGTGCCTGTATGTGTGCAGGTGCCATGCACATGTGTATGCATATGGGTGGAGATCAACTTTGGGTCTTGTTTCTCAGGTGCTATCTACCCTGTTTTTTGAAATGAGGTCTTGTCATTAGCCTGGAGATCACCAATTCAGTAGGCTGACTAGCTGGCCAAGGAGCCCCTAGCTCCACCTCCCCTGTACTGAGATTGCAAGTATGTTTCCCAGTTCTGTGGCCCATGTCTGGCTTCCCAATGTCATAGGCTGGCTCTTCTTGGTTACAGGTGGCATTTTGGCCATGTTCTTACACTGTCACCCCTCTGTGTACCCTAATCACCTCTTCTTGGGACTCCCCTCAGATTGGATCAAGGCTCTTCAGAAAGACCTTCTCTTAACTCTCCCACCCCTTTGAAGACCCTGCCGGCGGGAAAGATAACACCTTGAGGTCTTCAGGGCAGAGACTTCAGTACATGGCTTCATGGGGGATAAAGGTCATGGTATCAGGTGTGCAGAGGGCTTGTTGGAAGACTCCCCAGGGCTGGGACTCCCTAGGAAGCCAGGGAGGCAGGGCTGTCCTAGGTAGCAACAGGCCCTCCAAGTCAAGTCCCTCCACGCCTGCCGCCCTCTCCCCTCGCGGCTCCACAAGGGTTAACGCAAGGCTCCAGAGCTGGATGGATTTACTGCCCCCCAAGCTCTATCGGGCGCCCTGGCTGGAGGGTTCTCATTTCTCCCTTAATCACTTGCCCTGCAATCAGAAGAGATAGCCAGGCCTGTGCTGGGCGGCTGCAGCTGCGTACTATTTATTTACTTTTGCTCAGCCGGGGGAACGGCTGCAATTTAAAGGTTCAGGTCTCAGCTACCCTGCCCGATGCAAACCCGCTTAAACACTTCCATATTGCTCCAGTGAGCTGTCACTGGAAGCTGCCCCTGCTCCCACACCCTCTCCCTAGACGAGGAGCTGAGAAAGCAGGTGTTCCAGCTCACCAGGCTGGCCGGCCAAAGGGAGAATCAGTCATCCTTCAAACCCAAGCTGCCACTGCCTGGGAGAGCAAGGCAGAAGGCCTTCAGGCCATGAGCAGTGAGAGGGCCACACCAGGAGGGGGCCAGGTCACCCCCAACCACTCACCCAAATGGAAAACCCATCTTCTCTGCCGCTAACGCAGCTTTCCCTAATTCCTGTGCCAAATGGTGTAATTACCACTTGAGTTGTCAAATGGCCTCCAGACGGCCTCACCGTTCACATCAGAGATTTAATAAGCTTTTAGGCGTTGACCCCTGCCGCTGGCCCCCACCTGCACACCCTATTGGTGAAATCTGAGAGCACAATTAGATCTGATAATGAGAGCCGGGCGCTCAGCCTTGAACTCTGCAGCCGCCTCCAGAGGTGCCCATAGAGTAACCTCATGCCCTGACAAATGGCATGCACCCACTACAGAGGCCTCATGCGTGGCCTCAGGAGGACACCTGGGGAGCTCACAGGGAAGTTTTAAGACCTGAGAATTCTAGAGGCCAGAGCTTTGCAAGCCCCAGCAGCTTGGTTACAGGCACATGTTCCAGTCAGTTCCACCGGGTTGGAAGCATTTCTCTTAGTCACCTTATCAACAAGAGCGACTAGTGGTAGCCAGTGTGTTGACTGACCCACCCCTCTGTGTTACGAGCTACCAGCTCCATGGTAAAGGCTTCCTAGAAAGCCGTGGCAGCCAATAGTTCCATTTCATTGTCCTGTTTGAAAAATGATTCTAACCTGGGGCAGGGCAGACTCTTCTAATAGTTACAGAATTACCACTTCCAGGATGTACATGCTCATTCAATACAATAGACAAGTGCCATCTCCAGCCCAATTTGTAGATTGGAAAAACACATCACAGAGAGCTTAAGCAACTTGCCCAAGATCACACGGCTGGAGAGCATTGGAAAGGAGACTTGAAGTCATGTGAGGCATCAAAACAAATGTACACAGCAGCCAGGCTCCCATCTGGGTAAAATATAATTTGATTTAAAATGTGCTGATACAAAGGTAGGGTGCGTGTCCTATGTATTAAACAAAGTTTATGGTTCGTGTGAGAACCTGGAGATGTGGACTTTTTCCAGAAAGGCTCCACATGCTGGTCTTTGTGCTCCTACATGCCAATGGAGATGGGAAGGTATGACGAAGTAGACCAGAGGCTTCTGCTCAAGGGTGAGGGGAGCCACGGGTGAGGGAAGATGCAGTCCCTGGCCAGGGTCTGAAATGTCTACAGGGAATCTCATCCCTAGTGCTTGCCAGGAAGCATTCCGCTTGGGCAGCCAAAGAGGCCAAGGCCATCTGGAGACTCCATTGGGGAATGTGTGTGTTCAGACCCTTCTCTGCCAGTGTCTCTTCTCGGGGACAGTTCTCCATCCTCACAGAGACTCTGGGTGCCATGACTGTGATGATTGTGTCACCATTCCTACTGAGTCAAATGGCTGATACTTGGGGAGAGGTGATCATACCTTGTGCTGTGATGTTAAGGTCATGAGGGGGACCATGGGGGTGACCCAGCTCAAACAGGCTGTGGGCAGCGTGGCAGTTTTTACAAACCAGTGGTGTAGTGAGAGCAACAGCTTCAAACATAACGTAAGAAGCAAGGCAGTGCTCTGTGGAAGTCCCAGCTGAGCTATCACCCAGGCAGCCAGGCAGGTGGGGGGGGGGGGGGAGGTGGGGAGCGTGGTCTCAGCTCTGCATGGAGGAGAGGTGAACCCTCTGACAGAAAGTCTTAAGGAAGACTTGAAATCAGGCAACAACCACTTATGTGAAGTGGGACTCCTGGTGACATCCCTGGGACTCCAGTGGCATCTATGTTCAAAGACCCACAAAGAGTCAGCTTCATCTTGGAACCTCCAGATGTGCTCATGCACACACCAAGAAGTGGACCAAGGGCAGCCTGTCTTGCATCAGGGCTCTGTTGCCAAGCAGGAGTCCTCATGGCCTGAGACCATCAACAGACCCATGCCCCCATGCCTGACCCCTAGCCACTTGGAGAACCTTTGCTCGGATCCAGGGTGCCTTTCCCTCATCCCAATGTGGCCCACAGCATCCCCAAGTCTATGTCCCTGCTTCCATGTCCCTAGCTCAGCTCCACCCTACACCTGACAGGCACTCAGCTCTGGTCCTGGTTGGTGGCTGGGAATGCCTGTCCATTCACTGGTGTCCACTTTGTGTTCTCATCCTCCACTCTGCACACAACCTGCAGAGCCCCAGGAAGTGAGATGAGCAATTGTACCCCTGTCACAGGCAGAGAACTGAGGGTCAGGGATGCCCGGCACCATGGCCAGGATCTCCCATAGAGGTAGAGCCCCACTTCAGCAAGCTCAGAAGCAGCACATTCCCAGGAGGAGGCAGGGAGCAGAGGGCAGACTGCCTTCCCAATTCCAAAGTCTGTCTCCAAGCTGGGGGTATAACCAAGAAGCAGAGTTCCCAGTACCAAAACTCCTGGGTTCACTCCATGTCACACAAAACAGAAAATCTCCATGTGGTCATGTGTGCACATAAATGAATGTGCATGTGTGGGCATGTGCATGTCAAGAAATGGGTTTGGGACTCAAGAGATGGCTCAGTAGTTAAAAGCACTGGTTTCTCTTGCAGAAAACTCAGGTTTGTTTCCTAGCACATACATGGTGACTCACAACCATCCAAAATTCCAGTTCCAGGAGCTCCAACACACTCTCTGGCCTCTGCAGGCAGCAGGCACACGTGGTCCACATACACACAGGCAAAATACCCATACACATAAAATTAAAATAAATAAGTATAAAAAAGAAAACAGATGCATGTGTGTATGTGTGTCCCAGAAACAAGAACCCCAAAGTCTCAGGAAGACAGTGTGAAGCCACATGCTACGTTCATGTTTTACTATGACCCTGTTTTGGGAAAACATAAGCCAATAAACAGAGCCAGCACTGTGCCTGTGGCTTCTGGCTTTAGCCAAGAGCACTTCCAGAGTGAAGGGGCATTTGGAGGTTCTCTATGGCTAAGTGCAAAACCCATAGAAGACAAGGACCCCAGAACTAAGAAGAGGCCCCACTTCCACCTCAGGCTGACTTTCAGAAACAGAGGAGCAGGGCAAGCTAGTGGGTCCATCCCTCCCTGTCGGAGGACCTGCTGGAGTCTGTCAGAGGTGATGCACCATGCATGTCTCCCTGCAGAACACAGTGCATTGTTCAGGTGGGTCAGACCCCACAGAGTACTGGAGGCAGGCCTTACCACTCTCTGCAGGGAGGCCTGTGCCTACTGGGCTCCCGCCACACCTTCTCCTGTCTCTTAGCTGAAGGGAACAGCACTCCCAGCACCAGCCACACATCCTCCTGTATCCCTAGACACCCAAGTCCCACAGCCAAAGGACTGATCTCTAGTGTTGTCAGTATTGCCCATGTTGCCATGGAAATGGTGCTGACAGTGCTCATTGAGGCCCCTGCTATAGACTATAGTCCCGTTGCCTCGGGGCAGTCTTCCTGGGGTTTAGGGTACTCAAGGTGTGGCCTTAGCTTACCACTATAGACAATAAGAACTTAGCCTCTCCTGCACCCAGTTTAGACCTGGCCGTGTACTCTGGAATTTCTTCCAACCACTGCTTTAAGGAGATGATGTCAGACGCGGTCAACAGAACAAGATGAAAACTTTGAGAGGTCCCAAGAGGTAGAGCAGAGCTGACAAGATGGCTCAGCAGGTCAGAACTCTTGCCACTGAGACTGACAACCTGAGTTTGATCCCCCAAACCTACATGGTGGAAAAAAGAGAAGTGGTTCTTACAAATTGTCATCTGCCCTCCACGTATGTGTGGTGGTACATGAGCGAGGGCATGCGCGCACACGCACACGCACACACACACACACACACACACACACACACACACACATTTTTTTAAGAGAGATGGAGCAGCAGAGAACATATTTGTGAAGCTGAAGATAGCCTAATTTCCAGAGTCTGGCCCAAGCTCCCACATCCACAAGATCAGAGCACTTGATGCAAATGATGGACCCTGAATGGCCCTTCCAAGTTTTAATGTGTGACTTTGAAGCCAGGGACCCGAGACTCCGTGTTTTAAACAAGCAGTCCTGGGAGTAAAGTTGCAATCATTCCCCACACTCCTCCCTGACTCCAGCCTCATGGGAGCATCTTCAGAAGTTAGTCCTGAGGATGGATGAGAGTGGTCCTCCTGCACAGCGCCCCTGCAGGCCACATAGTGCACTGCACCCCATCGCCCTTCCTGGCTGATGATCACCCTCTGCCTAACACAATGAATGGGAGGAAACCGGAATACACACACACACACACACACACACACACACACACACACACACACTCACACTCACACATCGCTCTCTGCGGGGGCATCTCACATGGGCAGAGGGCTGGGGCCCGGGGCAGAGGAGTGGTGGCTGGAGCTGAGCCATGGTACGGAGGAGCCTGGGAAACACCCCTACCCCCGCCCCCCGACAGCTGGCCAGGGCCATCACAGTCAGAATCTGCAAGCTCATCACTGCTGGCTTGGAAACCTCACCAGAGACAGAGTACAGGACACATCCTGCTGGGCAGAGATAAGAGAGAACCCCAGGTTCTCACCACTTAGCCGCCCCTGGGGAGCAGAGAGCTGACCCTGGCTTGGCTGACTGTGAGGAAGGTGCCCAAAACAAACACGTGGGGAAGTGCTGCCCTCCCTCTTCACCCTTCACCCACTTTGGGAAAGGATTTCTTGGGGAGATGAGGGGGATCTGCGACCACATGGGACAAATTCTATTAACTCTGGCCACTGGGCCCTGGGCAAGTGGTTATGTCTGTTTCCCTACCTGAAAAAAATAAAATAAAATGAAAAATAAAACGGTGCTGCAGCTGGAGTGTCCAAGATTCACATGGGCCCTTGTTTCAGGAGTCACAAACCATTGCTAGGAGACTGGACCTCAGATCCCTGCCCAACTTCCAGAACAGTCACCCGCGTCTCCTCCCCAGCTCTTCTACTTGAACTCTGCCTACCAGGGAGGGAGGACTTTCCAGCCAGGGGAGAGGCAAGCTCCATGATTCCAGACTCCTGAGACCTGTCTCAGGACTGGTGAGCATTAAACCTGTGGGAGGCTGGAGTTCATCCACATTCCACAGGGCTATGCCATCTCTGCAATAGAAACAAATGAATATTTGAGCTGTTTGTGTACATTCAAGAATAATAACAAAAAGCTGAGTCTCCCAGAGTGTGTACCACATGTGGGGTCCCTTCCATGCCCTTCCCAGTCCCAAAGACCTGCACTCCATAGTGAGGGAAACTGAATGTGAAGCCAAAGCCCCGGTCTGGGGTCCCCTGGTGCTAATCTGGAGCAGGTGGAGGCGGTATCTCGCTTTGCATCTGTCCTGGCTCTGTGCCTTCCCACCTATGAGCTTCTCTAGGCAGTACCTCTCCTTGTCTGTCTAAATGTCCCTACAAGATGTTGGGACAGTGATGAGCAGATGAACATCTAAGAGTCTAAATCTAATTGAATTGGTTTTATTTCCCAGATTTGACTTGAGCCTGTCTGGTCTACCAGGGGGGCCCTGCCATTTAGAACCGTCTGGAGGGTTCTCCAGAGCTTTGAGGGTCCCAGCTGCCAAGGATTTGATTCTTTAACCCCAGGGAAGTGAGATGCATTAAGACCAAGCCAGTGTTTGAGGTGTATGTGTGCATGGTGTGTGTGGGGGTGTGTGTGGTGTGTGTGTGTGTGTGTGTGTGTGTGTGTGTGTGTGTGTGGCATTGGGGTAACACCAAATAATCTACTAGGAGCTTGTGTGGTTGTCTGTTGATGTACTATCCCCCATCCCCTCCCAGTGAGGCCCTGCCCCATATAAACGCGGCCTGTATGGTAGGGTGGACTGACATGAAAATGCCTCTAGGGAGAAGGGGAACAGCCTCTCTGTTGCCATAGAGATTCCAAAGCAGCACTTTCAGGGCCCTATACAAGCACATGAACTACCCCTGCCCACCTAGTCACCCCTAGGCCACCAGGCTTTCCACACTGGAATTTGTAATTCCATAAAGCAAACATTAGCAGGTCTAGAAGGAGAGATGGACTCCAACACAGACATGGATGGGAACCTTTCCACACTCCCACCACCACTTTCATAAATGGCCAAACCAAAAACATAGCAAAGACTCTGAGCTAAACAAACTATACTACAGAGCTAGTGGACACAACAGGTGTTAGCAGGCATGCCGTCCTGAAGCTGCAGAATATAACCTCTGACCCCCATGGAATAAAACCTGGGGAACTATAAAATACATGGAGAGAAAGTGTGCCAAACCAGCAGGAGTGTATGAAGAACTCAAAAGAGAAAATTTGAATTTTCTTAAAACCGAGGAACACAGCATAAGACACCTGGGAGAGGAGAGCAGACGTGGCTGAGGAGGGGAGTCAGAGCAAAGCCTAGACATCTGACCAGTTAGAGATGCCAGATGATCTAATGACGGAACTTGGGAAACTGGAAAAGAAAAATAAAACAAATTTGGGTTAGGAGAAGGAAAGAAATAACAAAGACATACAATTGAGATTAAAAAAAAAATACAAAACACCAATGAATAAAGAGTCAACGGGTTAGGTTTCTGTTTTGTTTTGTTTTATCTTTAAACAAAACACAAAGTCTTAGCTGAACTAATCAAGAAAAAGCAACACAGGTCAACAGAAGTAAAATTAGAGATGAGAATGGAACATTATAAGCAGCAGTACAGAAACACAAAGGCTCCTCGGGGACTGTTACAAATATCCATTGTACCAGTAAGTTGGAAAACCTAGAAGGAATGAATGGACACGTCCTGGATGCATAAAACCTGCTGAAATGGAACCGTGAGAGCATCACACACACACACACACACACACACACACACACACACACACACACACACCACACCACACCACACCACACAAACCAGTAACAAGTGACAAAATTGCATCAGTCATCAAAAGCTTCCCAGGCACAGAGGGCTCTGGGGCTGAACACCCCCAAACCTCTCAAGAGCTAAGGTCACTTCCTTTCTAATTGAAGGGTAGTTCAATTCCTGTCAAACTCATCCTACAATGCCAGCGTTTCCTGGCTGCCAAGATCAGACCAGGCTAGAAAGACAGAGAGGGAGGGAGGGGAGAACTGGTGACCGTGTCCAGTGAACAGAGGTATAAGAATTCTCAACAAATACTAGCAAACTGAGCCTGATGCACATCAAAACTACTCCATGTGTCTGGAGAGGTGGCTCAGCAGTAAAGATGTGAGCCACACAACCTGATGACCTGAACGCACCATCCACCATCTGAGTGGCCATCACGCCTATGAAGACATACTCAGCTTCACTGGCCATTGGTACCACAATAAGATGCCATCTCCAGTTAGAGTGGCTTTTATCAAAAAAAAGACAAAAGTGCTGGGCGGTGGTGGTGCACGCCTGTAATCCCAGCACTTGGGAGGTAGAGGCAGGCAGATCTCTGAGTTCGAGGCCAGCCTGGGCTACCAAGTGAGTTCCAGGAAAGGCGCAAAGTTACACAGAGAAACCCTGTCTCGAAAAACCAAAAAAAAAAAAAAAAAAAAAAAAGATAAAAGCAGGGGCAAGAGGGCTCAGGGAGTAAAAATGCTCACCATGCACCCATGAGGACCTGAGTTCAAACACACACAGAGCCCACGGAGAAGCAAGATGCACCGCCTATCTGTAATCTTAGCGTTCCTGTGGGGAGATGGAAAGTGGAGGCAGGAGGATCCCTGGAATGTCATACTGCACCCCACAAATACAGGTGATTACTGTGTTCCAATTAAAAACAAAATGTATTTGTAAAAATATATTATTATTATTATTATTATTATTATTATTATTATTATTATTATGTGTTTTAATTTTATACATCAGCCATGCGTTCCCCTGTCTTTCCCCCTCCTGCCCCCCCCCCCACCTTCCCCCCAGCCCCTCCCCTCCATTCTCATCTCCTCCAGGGCCAAGACTCCCCTGGGGACTCATTTAAACCTGGTGGAGTCAGTACAGGAAGGTCCTGTCCCCTCCTTCCAGGCTGAGCATGTGTCCCTGTGTAAGCCCAAGGTTCCAAACAGCCAGCTCATGCACTAAGGACAGGTCCTGGTCCCACAGCCTGGGAGCCTCCCAAACAGATCAAGCTATTCAATTGTTTCACTTATCCAGAAGGCCTGATCTAGCTGGGGGCTCCACAGCCGTTGGTTCATAATTCATGTGTTTCCATTCGATTGGCTATTTGTCCCTGTGCTTTTTGCAATCTTGGATTCAACAATTCACGCTCTTGCAGTCCCTCCTCTTTCTCAACAGTTGGACACCTGGAGCTCCACCTGGGACCTGGCTGAGGATCTCTGCATCCACTTCCATCAGTTATTGGATGAGAGTTCCAAGATGACTGCTAGGGTGTTTAGTCATCTGATCACCAGACTAGGTCAGATCAGGCTTTTTCTTGATCATTGCCAGCAGTCTACAGAGGATATATCATTGTGGATTTTATGGGCACCTCTCAAGCACTCTGCCTATTCCTGTTCTCATGTGGTCTTCATTTATCATGGTCTGTTATTCCTCGTTCTCCCTTTCTGTTCTTGATCCAGCTAGGATCTCCTGCTCCCTAAGCTCTCTTTCCCTCAAGCCTTGCCCTTCATTACTCCTACTGTCGTCCAGGTTGTTCATGTAGATCTCATCCATTTCTCTGTCATTGGGTGATCCCTGTGTCTTTCCTAGGGTCCCGTTTTCTAGGTAGCCTCCCTGGAGTTGTGCAGCAGTCTAGTCATCTTTGTTTTACATCTAGTATCCTCCTATGAGCAAGTACCACCTTACATCTGTCAGAGTGGCTAAGATCAAAAACACAGAAGACAGCTTATGCTGGAGAGGATGTGGAGCAAGGGGAACTCTCCTCCACTGCTGGTGGGAAAGCAAGCTTGTACAACCACTTTGAAAATCAATATGGCACTTCCTTAGAAAATTGGGAATCCATCTTCCCCAAGACCCAGCTGTAGCACTCTTGGGCATATACCCAAGGAATGCTCAATCATACCACAAGGGCATTTGCTCAGCTATGTTCATATCAGCATTGTTTGTAATAGCCAGAACCTGGAAACAACCTAGATGCCCTTCAACTGAAGAATGGATAAAGAAAATATGGTACATATACACAATAGAGTACTACTCAGCAGAGAAAAACAATGACATCATGAGGTTTGCAGGCAAATGGATGGATCTAGAAAAAATCATCCTGAGTGAGGTAACCCAGACTCAGAAGGACAAACACGGTATGTAAAAATATATTAAGTACAATATTATATAGATTCTATATAGATGCGGGTTTAGACTGCATTGCTGTAAGCAAGGTGCTCAATCACTTAGGTGTAGCAGCCACTCTGTGGCCCCTGACACTCAGTTGTGCTCCCTAAGTAAGGCCTACCTCAAGTCTTAGAGGCTATAGGGTGGGTCCTTATGTCTTGCTCTGTGAGGGGCTTCTTGTCTCACTGGCACTTGGTCCACTTTCTGGCCCCACTCTTTCTACACTACATTTTCCTGATCTCTTTTAGCCTTTACCCCAGGAATGGACTATGGTGGATGTTGGGACTATCTTAGATTATTCATGACAGACAAGTGGTCCACTGAGAGTCTCTGCCCTACCTGTTAGGCAGGTGCTGGGGAGGATCTTGGCATGCAGTATACCCACTATTCAATTGTGTCTGATGCCCAGTTATGTACAAAAGATGATTCTGGACGATGGGCTAAGAACTCATAAATGGTTGGTGCTTGGCACCCGTTAACACTGCAGCCTCAGAATGCTCCAGACAACCACCCCATGAGGGAGCTCAGGGGATCCTTCCTACATTATAGATTGAGGTCATGCAGCATAGCATGAGGAAAAAGTCTATCTATGGGGATATTCTTGATACCCAAGAGTCAGCTGTGGTTGGTTGTTCTTTGTTTTTGCTCTTTTTGTAGGGGGCCCAGCTCCCAAGTAAGTCACATATGGAGCCTTATTCTTAATTATAAATACCTGGCCTTAGCTTGGCTTAGTTTCTTACCAGCTTTCCTTAACATAACTCATCCTGTCTACCTACCTTTTGCCTCTGGGCTTTTCCTTTTCTATTCCTGTATATCTTTCTTTGTTTCTTACTCCATGGCTTGCTGTGTACCTGGAGGACTCCTCCTCTGGCTGCTCGCTCTCCCTTTCCAGATTTCTCCTTCTATATATTCTCTCTGCCTGCCAGCCCTGCCTATCCTTTCTCCTGCCTTGCTATTGGCTAGTTCTTTATTAGACCATCAGGCGTTTTAGACAGGCATAGTAACACAGCTTCACAGAGTTAAACAAATACTACATAAACAAAAGTAACACACCTTAAAATATTCTACTACAGTCAGCACTTAGAGGGAAGTTACCAGGGTGACCACAATCCTTGACTCCATCTGTGGGCCAGATACCAGTCCTCACTGCAGCCTATGGGTATCTAGGGGTGGCTACTCCCCAGAAGAGAAAGCTGTGGGGTAGGAGAGGCTGTGAATCTTGCCTACGAATCTGTGATGCTCAGAGAAGGCAAACATGGGTAGTCCACTGCCCTTTTGGGCTATCATCTGTGACCGACCTCTGCCAAACATGCCTTCTGCCCCAAAGACTCTATGCCTCCCCAAACTGCACCACCATCTGAGGACTGAGTATTCAAACCTGAGGGGGAGGAATAATAGGATCCTCGTGTGTGCCCTCAGAGCTCAGGGAAGCAACTTTTACCAAAGGGGTTCAAGACAAGTAAGGGTGGGAGGGGGAGGTAGGGCTGGGAAGCCCTGGATGCCCACCTCCTGCTTACCACAAGTCTCCTTGCACCCTCCCTGGAGAGATGTCCTCAGTTTCCCACAGCACTATTGCAGCCTCAACTGGGAGAGGGCTGTGCCCAGGCTCTGCAGCTTCCACCTAGGGGCTTAGCACATACATAGCTCTCAGCCAACCCACCAGCCACTCTGTGCCTCAATTTCCTTCTCATAGAGAAGCTACATGTTCACTGGGGAGTGGTGATCACGGTGCCGACTCCTAGGTTTCTCTAAGTTGTAAACATCCTCCCAATGAAGCAAAGACTGAAATACTCAAAAGTATCAAACATCTTGTCAGAAAGTCTGAGGTTTCGATGTTTCCTCATCGTCTAATCAGAGAAAGGACCGAATGACCGTCTACTCCCTGTGCCTCCTGTGAGCCCACAGAGGCTTCCTAATGAGAAATTACTCAGGGTCAGAGAATCTGAGCTTGCTTTACCTAGCAGGGCTGCATAATGAGGTGATTTGGTCACAGGCATGGTTACCAGGTGTCTGGAAAGGCCTACACTTGGCTGTGTGGTGTGCTTTGATCTTGCAAGGGGGAAGGAAGTCTTTTGCCTCTCCCCTTGGCATATTATAAAAAGCCCTTTTCAATAAAGGATGAGGCTGTTGGGTATTGAACCAGGCTCTCCTGAAGCTATCCTGTGTTTCTTTCTTCTCATCATTTAGGTCTCTCTTTCTATCTGATATTCCCTCATTCCTTTCTCCTCCACCTAAAAACTCTTTAAAGGGTGGAGCAGGCTCTCACACCTGGTCCACTGGATTTATATATGTTTACATTGTTGTGACCAAATACCCAACAGAAGTACTGGAGGGCAATTCAGGCCCACAGATCAGATGGAGCAGTCCTTCAGGGCAGAGGGAGGAGGGTAGCTGGAGGGGTGGGTTCAGCCAATGGCTGTGGGAGCAACCAACTTGGCAGACAGGAGGCAAAGCCCTCAGAACGGAAGCAGGGTGGGGCTGCAGCCGTCAAAGCCGCCCCTGGCAGAGACCCACCTCTGCCAGGCATGCCTCTTGCCCTAAAGGTTTTGCTATTTTCCAAAACTCTACCATTTGGCAGAGGACTGAGTATTCAAATGTAGGAGCCTGAGGGGGAGGTTTGACACCCAGAACACGGCAGGGGTAGGGTTCCTCTGTTTGGAGACGGAAGAAGACTTCTGGTGTGACATTCATCCTGTCACCAATGAGGCACAGAGACTGAAGCTGAGCAGTAGGACACTCGCCACCTGGGCTACCTTCCTCTAGCTCCCTGCCTGAGACAGCTCAGTTCTTTGGGCCTCTTCCCTGCAGCCCAGTGCGTTCTTCCCTGGGTCACCATGTCTGTCCTCAGCAGACATCTTTGGAAGGACAAACACAAAGCCAGTTGGCCAACTGTCTCCATGTTCTCCAGCAGCTTCTGCCCAGATCCCGGGCCTCCTCCCTCTTGCCTATTGGAGATGATTGACAGGGAGCCATTCAATGGTTGGTTTTATTTTTATTGATGAAACGTGTCTACCTGTTATCTCAAGGCTCAGCACAGGTCCCTAGAAGCAGAACCATTTCCCTCTGTGATAGAGGATGGGATGCCTCAGAAGAGTTCTGGGAAGCCATGACCAAGGGTCCAGCCAGCTCGGCGCTCCCACATGCCCCCTCCCCCCAACCCCTGCACAGCCTCCCTTTTTTTGTCTTCATCTATATAGTGGCAATAATTAGACCAGCCGTGTGGCCTCATGGAAGCTGTACTTGGATAACCCTCCTGTTTCACTGGCTCTCACCCTGACCACACTGCCTCTACTATGACCCACAATCAATCTTCCATGCCTTGCTCCCCCCATCAGCTTCCAAGCCCTGGCCCTCCTCCTGGACCCAGGGATATAAGGATGGAGTGAGTAGTGAGCCCAGGCTACCAGACTACCTGAGCAGAGGGACAGGAGAGCACTCTCTTTCTTCTAGCTCTGGATGTCCCTGCAGTATCTCCCCAGGACCCCAGAAGCTCCCAGAGGACAGCTGTTGCTGGCACCTGCATCTGTCTCGGCCACTGTGTCCCAGAGGGTCCAGATGAAGAAAGAACTCACAAGATTCAGGTTATGGGGCAGCTATCCAACTGGAGACCCCCTGGCTTTGTTTTTCCATAGAAGTAGCTTCCTGCTGGCCTTCATCTCCTGTGAGTGAGTACCCAGAAGTCCAAAAAATCCTGTAAAGATACTCTGCATCTGGGATGGGGTCTAAGACCCCACATGCCTAGCCTGAGCTGGTGGCAGGCCCTCAGGTGCAAGAACACACCTCCCTAGTCTCTAGCATATTAGAGATGGCAGTTCCCTATGGACATTTGTTTAGTGTTTACTGTTTGCTTGGCTCTCCCTCCTCCTACAGGCGAGAGAAAAGCAGGACCCAGCCAGTCTGGAGAAATACCCCCAGGGACTCCCAGCTAGGTGGTGTCAGCAAGGTGGAGCTGGCAGCTCTCTGCTTACTTCAGAGTTGGGGGACAGAGGGTGTTGACAGTGAGAACCATAACAGACCCCATAACAGACTGCCAACCAGGCCCTTCCCTCCCAAGTGCAAATCCCCACACCTGCAAAGCAAGATGTAAACTCCAGCTTATGCAGAAGAAAACAGGCAAAGAGCTGAAAATGTAAGAAACTCACCGAAAGGGCCCTCAAAACAAGAGGCAGAACCCTACAAGACCCCAAAGCTGCCCTCGCTGGCAACATTGCTCCCCACACAGCCTACCTCTGCTCCTCAATTCATCTACTCATCTAGTCACCCTACAAAGGGCTACTTAGCAAAACACTATGCAGCCTTTTAAGAGTGTGTAGGCTAGGGGTCTCGCTCAGCTGGTAGGGTGCTTGCCTAGCATATAGGAATCCCTGGGTTCTATCCCCATGGAGACACATGTCTGTCATCCCCACCCTTAGGAGACAGAAGCATGAGGATCAGAATTTCAAGATCATTCTTAGCTACATAGAAAGCTCATGGCCAGCCTGAGCTACATGAGACCCTGTCTCAGGGAGATTTTAAAGTATTAAAAAAAAAAAAAAAAGTGTGGTCGCTAACTCAACAGCTTGAACTCAAGTCTCCAGTTTTCCCTGGCTCAGCCCTCAGGGAGTGTTTTCTTCAATTGTCCAGAAAGGTTACCGACATTCTCCACCTGCTTAACTTGTTGGGAGACACCAGCAAGTGAGTCTGAAAATGCCACCAGTTTGCCTTTGGCGCGTTGGAGTATCCAGAGTGACTGGAAGCATGTCTGGAAAGTTTCAGAAAGCCAGGGCACTTAAACACCATTGGCCTGGGTTCCAGTTAAAGGCCAACTAGTGAGTTAAAAACAAATGTTGTACAACCTCCAGATTGAGGTCCAGGACACTGGGTGGCCAAGGGTGTGGAGGGAGAGCAGTGTCACTGAACAGCAGCCTAGTGCCGCCCTAGCCTTCTGTACCTCCAAGCTGGGTGATCAGGAAGATTTCTTCTGCACGTCTGACCACTGCCCCTGCTGGCCAAGTTATATCCCCAGACAGAGAAGCCAGGAGAGAGATCTGGGATTCACCTTCCCTGCAGCTAGCTGGGAAGGGTTTTGCAATCCAGAGTTTTTTGTCTCCATCCAAAAGGACTGCATGAGGGTATACAAGGGGCCAAGATCAAACTCCTGGGATCCTTCAGGACCAGCTCCCCCTGAAGTGACAGGGATGGGGTCCTGGGGTGAAGGCTGCATACCTCAGGAGGCTCCTGGTCTGTTAGAGGGTCTGCATTTCTTTTACCTTTTAACTAAAACACGCCACCAAAGATTGGCCCTGATTGTCTTCAGCTGTTGAGAGGAACAGACTGTGTCTCCCCACCTTTATTCCTAGAGATCAATCGTGACTTTCTCAGAACACAAAAATGGAAAAGTTTACAAATATGAGACGCAGGCTCTGAACCAGCACACTGTTGTCGACACTATTGGTGACAGATGCAGCCGACGCCTGCCAGGGATTCGGGCCTCCCAAGCCGTTCTTGTACTCCCACATGTAGGGGGTTGGGGGGGGGTACCAAGTCTGATTTTTCCCCTTCCATGGAAGGGAAAAAAAAGTCTCCAAAGGGGCTGGGATCGCTGCACCAGTGGGAAAACCCACCAACCTGCCAGGCAACGGGAAGTTTGTGGACATGGTCAGGCAGGCTGGGGAGTTCTCAATTTAAATACTCTCCCAACAGTCCCACACATCGACTCGGAAAGTCCTGACATGCTTGGTTCCTGAAAGCTGAAATATTTTCAGTGAGATGAAAAAAAAAAATGTTTGCTGTTGAACGGCCTATTACAGCTGTCACCATCCTGATTTCTAGAAATAAACAAGACTGTGAGAAGGCTAGCCTCGGCAGAAATGCAAGTTAACACTAATTGGTGGGGTAATTAAATTATCCCTTCAGCCAACGTGCCAAGTGACTCGGCTTTCTCTACACGTCCCTTCTGAGAATCACCCTCCGTGCAACTGTGGAAATGGGAATGGCTTTTGCCAGAGTTGCTCCTTTCATTTTCTAGAGGTTTCTACATATCAAATAGCTAAGAAACCAAGGCACAAGGGAGTCAGTTCACATTTTCTCCGGATCATCTTACAGAAGCTCGCTCGACACAAACACAGCCCAACACACAAAGTTTATTTTTTAATGTGTTAGTATCTTGCACAAGAAAAATAGCACTAAGTTACAGGAAGATTTATTTACATGGTAACTGTTCACTGGTGTCTGCCGCTCAGTTCTGAATGACTTTTTCCCAAAGGGCAGAATCTTTAAACCAGAACAGAATTTATTTAAACAGCTGGGTTTTTTTTTTTTCACAATCATTGTATTAATACACAAGCCTTTGCTGTGAATGGTGGGTAACTAACTTGTACAATTTGTAAATACATACAAGCATAAAAGCCAGTGTGTCATTCAATTAAAAATTTTAAAAACGATACAAGATTAATTACTACCAGACCAGATGAAGTCACGTTTCTCCCCCACAATTCTGTCTTTAACTAGTACTTCAAGTGTGGAATCATAGGCAACCCCCTCACACTCATCCCCAAGAAGAAATAGCACCATTCTTAGAAAAGGAAATAAATCTTTTTGCTGCTTTTGTTGAATTCCAGATTGTTTGAGATATTTTGCCGACACTCAGACTGCCTTTTAAATTAAAAATGATACGGCTAACAGTTGGCTAAAAGTAATTAATGAGTCACATGTCCGTCAGGGTCATCTGCAAATGTCTTTAAATCGTTTTAATTTAAACATTCATGCATTGAACAACGTGACCACGATTCTTAGGGAGAAGGGTAGAAAAAATAATGTTCACTTGAGGAATAAGGTGAAAATTCTTCCCAACCGGGAGACAGTGACAGGAGAGAAAGCTAGCAGCCAGGTGCTCAGATACTCAGCGGCTAAGGCTCAGGATCTCTCCACCACAGAGAGACTGGGTCCCCATCATGATTGACACCTGTCAATTCACCTTCATCACAATTCCACTGATAGCCGGTCTCCATGGTGACAGTGGAAGAAGAGCAAAGGTGTCATCCTCTTCTACATGGTCAGTCACCTTATGAAATAAAGTGGCCCCTAAGCTTCTCACACCTCTATCCGCCCCTTGCTGGAAGCATCTCTCCCAGGCCCTTTCCTAGGGATCAGACATTTGGTGACAGACATTTGGCTTAACTACTTTAAATACTCTTTGAGAGCTGGCACCTTGCAGAGGCCTCACAGAAGTGTCTCATCTTTCTGTAGAGCGCGCTCGCTCGCTCGCTGGAAGAGAGGCAGGGACAGGCTTGCAGCAGACCTCACTGTCCTGCCTTTCCCACCCCCACCCTTCCTTCGTGTCTCTAGAAGTCACAGCACCATCTGCTGGACAGCCGCCAGACGGCCAGAGAAGGGCGCTTTCTGCTAAGGCGGCGGAGTGAAGAAAAGGAATGCAGATTGATGGAAAAGCACCGAGGAAAGGCAGCCTGCATCTCCGTGTGAGCCTTGGTGTCTGGCCCGTTGTCTCCCACTTCTCTTTTCTTTCTTTTTTTAATTAAGAAATTGTTGTTTTAACTGTTTAAGAGTTTTGTGTTAAGCAGTGAATTTCTAGGGTAAAAGACATCTTCCTCTCCATTTTTCCTTCTGTATACCTCCTGGAGTTGGGAGTGCTAGACATACACACAAAAATACCAAACACACACACACACACACACACACACACACACACACACACACACACAATGTATATATGCACCATCCCTACACACATGCGCACTGCACACATACATATGCACATCCACAAACACACAATACACATTCCTTGCTGATTGGGGTAAAGTGTTTTAAAAACAAATAGCGCGTGCATGCACATGCATGCGTGCTTGTGTGTGTGTGTGTGTGTGTGTGTGTGTGTGTGTGTGTGTACATGTGTGGGTGCCCTTGGAGATAGAGGCGTTGGATCATGTGGAGCTGGAGTTACAGAAGCTGCAAGCCACCTGATGTGGATGCTGGGCTCAAACACCGACCCTCTGAAAGAGCAGCTAGAGTTAGTTCTTAAAGGCTGAGCCATGCTCCAGCCCCTGGTCGAGTTCTTTAATCCTTCCTGGACCCCATGGGCTTCCAGAACACAAAGCACAAGACGGGAGTAACCCAAATATTATTTCAATTTTTTTTCAGGCACTTAAGCAAAATAACTTTCTTTTTTTACATTTATGTAACTTTTGTTATAAATATAATCACACTCCAATTCCACATCTGCCTAATGTCGGTTTCTGGATTTTCCTATGCAAATAACCGCCCTGCCTTCCTCGCCGTCCGCTTCCAGTGCGGCTGGCTTTGTCTTGGGGTTCAAATATTTCTTTCTCTTTGTAATTAAAGTCAAGGTATTCTTGTCACCACACCAGAGAGGCTGATTTACATGTGTGTTTCTATATATGAAGATAGAATTTCCCGTGGCCTGGAACATTCATTTGAGTTTTCTTTACAGTCCCTTCACTGATTTGGGACATTTGGAAGACTTTTTTTAAAAATTGGCAACTTAGGTTTACAAATTAAAATTGCAATCAAATTTATTTTGTATCACAATTCACCAATTCTAGAAGAGGAACATTTTTACCGGGTCTTGTTTCTCTTTATTATACATCATAAAAAATAATAATAAGGATCTCGGAACCCAGAGCTGGGCTATCCAATTACAGTCACGGACTGTCTCGTTTCGGGTGTGTGCAGAGACCAGAGTATTTACTTTCTGTAACTTAATTTCTCACTCAATAGAGTTTGAAAGCTCTGGATATTATAAAGGCAAACTCATTTTCTGCTGGAATAAAATGAGAAAATGAAAATTTTGAAATTCATTTTATTTGGTCAATTCAATAGGGACTCACCGTGAACCCCTGAGATAAAGCAGCCTGGCCTGTTTACATTCTCCATCTTTTAGAGCCTTAAAATGAAAATAGAAGTCCCTCCCTCCCTTCCTATGTGATGTTTGTGTAGAAATTCTAGAATCTCCTTCCTAAAAGAGGAGAACAGAGCTAAGGCTGACTGTGCTGGCCCTCGAGCGCCAGGAGGCTGTGGCGAGTCACCCCAAGCTGAAGCAGAGCTCAGGGATGAAGGGGTTGGGGACACTCACGGTTCTGAGTCCACTTCCCCGCCTGATCTTGATTCCAAAAGGAAACGAGGCTGTTTTGTGCAGAACCAGAAATGAGTATCCAGGAAGCTGGCAAAGTTACTAACCAAACAATCAACCGTAGAAACACAACAAAAAAAATTTTAAAAACCAAATTCAGACTTTTTCCATAATGGAAATGTGAGTGAGGAGTGGGGAGGGGAACAGAGCATGTTTTAACTTTTTCCAGTGGCCTGTGCTGGCCCCAGGTTAATCTAAGTTCGAGTTTGGAATATTAGCCTCTGTATCCGTGTTATACGAAGGCTGGTTTGACTGGCTGCCATGGATGCAGGCTGATCGCAATCCCCAAATTCTCTGTATAGACAGCCAGAGTTTCTCCTGCAGATATGCAGCCTGTTCCTTAAATTCAGCAGCCAGTGCCCCTAGCAAACTCCCTTGATGACAGGAAATGGGGACATATTAAGGACATTTCAGCAGCATTTGCTTCGAAGCTAGGGTGGGAGGGATAAACATTTAATGACTGGTCCGACCCTGAAGACATAGATGGAGGGAGACAGGGTGTCCCGAGCATGTGGTCAGCATCCTGTGGCCTTGCAGCCAGTGAGACTTCACCCTGAATTCCCATGAATTGGGGGAAAAAATCAAAAAGAGTTTGCATCCTGCAGTGGGGCCATGTTTTAAATTCTCTGTTGTTGATCAATTAAAGGGCAGTCTTCCATGGCTGGAATTTCTTGGGAAAGAATGACCATTATTTTGTGTTTGTGGTGTGGAGATGTGCATGAATTTCTGTGTCTGTGTGCATGCATGTGACTGTAGTGTGTGTGTGTGTGTGTGTGTGTGTGTGTGTGCATTTACACACAGCATATGTAAGTGTGTGTACAGTAGGGGGATGTGTGCATGTATGTGTCTGTTGTAGATGTATGTATGCATACATATGCATCTGTGTATGTGGATATGTATGTTCATGAGGGTATGCACATGCATATGTTGTATGTGTACATGTATCTCTGTATGCATATATATGCGCGCGTGCGTGTGTGTGTGTGTGTGTGTGTGTGTGTGTGTGTGTGTGTGTGTTTTCTTCCTGGGATCAAAAGGATTAAAGAACATGTTCCCCCAATCAACTAAACACTGGCGCACAGAAATGCACAGCCTGTATATAACAGTGTCCTGCAGGAACCCGTCTTGAATTTTTTTAAGTCCTCTCTTTGATCAAAAGCCGGCAGAAAATTCCATTTCTTCTCGTTCTGTTGCGTTTAACATGGACTAACACAGGGTGAGTTTAAACAAACAGCTGGCTGGGGCATGAATGCGCCTTTCAGTCTGGGGAGCTTGAGGTGGGCTGGATCTGTGGGAGGGGTGGCAGTCTGGGGATTAGCTGGAGGGGGAAAAGCTAGGGTTTAAGAGGCAGCAGCTAAGACTGTCCTAAGCCCATGAGAAAGGCCCAAAGCTGCCTCCGCACCCTGAGCCCGTGCGGAGCGGCCGAACTGTTGAAATTCTTCTGCCTGGAAGATAAATGGCCTACTTTACTCTGAAGTGTCAAGTAGAGAAAACAAAACAAAACAAAAATCCCTTCGAAGTGGATTTTCGAAGGATAAGCTGCATGTACTCAGTGCACAGCAAGAGGGTGTGTGGCGGGTGGGGGAGACAGAGGGGCTTCTGACTCCAGCACCCAAGGGTAGAATGAAGGGAACTGGACTCAGGTCCCTTCGAGGTTCAGCCTGAGGCTGGTTGCTCCTGCCAACCCCCATCCAAAGCACCACTGTCAGCTTCCCAGGTCCAGACTCCAAGCCACCTAAATGTGCCACAGCACTTTGGGGCCCTCCAGGGTGTTGAAACTGGCCTGTACTGGGGCACACAGTTACCTGGAGGCCACTATGGAAATTGAGGGTGGGATTTGGGAGGTTCCTGGGTCCAGTTACCCCAGAAAGGAATTGGCTGGCCCCAGAAGGACAGATGGTCTGAGCCGCTGAGACTTCTGATGTCACTGTCCGTGCTGCGGGCCACCATTCACACTGGTGTTTTGTTTGAAGAAGGCCATTGTCAGCCCAGGCCATGACAACCTTCCTTGGCTGCTGGGGTCTGGAATCTTCCTCAATTGTCATACCCTGCAGAAGACAGATGCCATCAAAAGAACTCCCCTGGACCCCAGTCCAGGCAGGAATCCAATGGTCAGATGGGTCATAGCTAAAAAGCGTACAGGAGTCCTATCCAACTCAATGTTTTTGTCTTTCCCCTGACTGTGGGTGCAACCCTCAGAGCTCAGGATGGGCACCGGAGAGAGAGAGAGAAGAAAATGCCACTCCGAGTGGCCAGCGGCTGGAGTAATTTAGTAGCAACTTTGTATGCCCCCGGGGAGGGCAGTTAATAAAGGAGGGACGTTTGTGAAGATTTGAGCCAGAGGAGAGGGCAGGGCAGTGATTACAAACTGACAGATTGGACTGCTGTGTGGAGGAGGCTGACAAACATCTGTCTGGTAAATGTCCCTTTAGCTCTTGGCGGCTTGTGTTCTAGTACAGTCTGGTTTTCAAGCATGCTGGTGCAGACACCGTTGAAGCCTGGAGCCAGGTGGGAATTGATGGCTGCGTTAAGGTGAGAAAGGAAAAGATGTTCCAGAAGGGGACAGAGTGTTGCCATGTCTGGAAGGCCACGGACATACACTGTTCCTCCTTTAATGGTCTTTTTCAGAAGCACCAAAAAATAAAAAATAAACCATAAATGTTGCAAACGTATGAACCAAAGAATTTAGAGATCGCATGTTCATGGGTGTGTGCACACCAACACATTTTATTTTAAATTTATTTATTTTAAGTGGCAGCTTGGTTCTTCTGGCCCAAACCCCCCTTTCAAACTATCACCCCGACTCCCACAGAGCTGCCCTCATGAATGTAAACACAAGCATTTCCCACCAACCCCTTGTTGGAATGTTCCGAAACACTAACATCCACACTTTCGTTTTACCACAGATGTGGCTTCGTGGCCCAGTACGTGGGTGTGGAACAAGCAGGCAGAGAAGCCTCATGGTGTGGAGCGTCATATAAATCCTGAGTGCTGGTGGGCCAGGAGGGGAGTGGGCCGCACAGCAGGCAAACCCAAGGTACGAGCCAGAGGCCTCACCTTTATGAGGCTCAGTGAGCCGGGGACTGAAGCTGGGACCTTGGGAGCTTCATTGGGCACTTGATGAATTGGATGAGGGGTCGATTGCCCTCCTGGGGCACCAAGCACTAGAAAACCAAGTTTTATTAGCCTAATAAAATGGAAGGGGGGAACAGTCAGGAGCATTTCAGCTGGAAGAGTAAATGCTGAGGACTGAAGAGAAGCAACGGACTTTGAGAATATTAAAAGAATGCCTCGCAGGAGCTGCGTGCATTCCGGTATCTGAGCCACTGGGAAGCCAGGCACAGAGAGGACTCCTTCCACTGCACTCAGCACCATAAGCCAGGAAGGCAAGTCAGGCAGAGGTCTATGTGTGCAGCCCTAGGGAGCCCAGGAAAATGAGCCTGCCCCGTCCCTGACATGGGAAGTGCCACACAGGAGTCTCTTTAAAACAAGGCAAGGAGAGCATCAAAGCAAACACATCCTAGGCAGATGGACATGACGACATAACGAGGCTGTTTGACACACTGCAGCCTACGCCTTAGATCCAACAGGACAGTGGGAGTCTACCGTAGGATGGAGGTCACACACATTGGCACACTGGCTGCTTAGCTGTAAAGGACAAGCTTGTGGGTCCTGGGCTGAGGCTTCCTCTTGGTGACTCTACCTGGTCCCACACATTCACCAGCACACCCAGATGTCTTTCAGGACAATGGCTGCTGGCAATGACCCTGCAACCTGCAAGAAGGGGAATAGACCCCGTGTCAGCAAACAAACAGGCCTTCAGCCTGTCAGACTGCCCCTAGGTGTCACAGACTCCAGAGCTGCAGACAGCATCAGTGACCTCAGCCCCAGCCTCCCAGTCTCCTACTCAGAGGACAGCACTGTCTCTGGAGGAGTATCTCCACCTCCCGGCCCCCAGAGGCCACCCCTTCTCAAACATGTTTACACATATATATGCACATGCTCCCTGCAGGTCCCTGGCCTCAGATGCAGTGACACCCCAGTTCTGCTAAGCTCTGACATGAGGTCAGTTCTCTGGTATGTGTTAATCCACTGTGTGCTTCCTGGGTTACTTAGCCCTGAGAGTTAGTGGAGACTAGTTGTTTCAAAAAGCAGAAATTAAAATTTCACAGGGAATTTTGAGGACACCCAAAGGACACCTCTTGTTACAGTGATGGCCCAGACTCAGCATGGAGGGCAGGGCTGGCTCAGCTTGTGCCTGTATTTCCAGTACTCAGGAAGCAGAGGCAGGAGGATTGCTGTGTGTTTAAGACCAGTTTGGTCTGCATAGTGAGCTCCAGGCCAGTCAGGTTACACAGCAAACTTGAAAGAAAAAAAAAGAGAGAGAGAGAGAGAGAGAGAGAGAGAGAGAGAGAGAGAGAGAGAGAATGAATAGAAGAAGGAAGACCAGCAAGAGGGTTCAGTGTGGAAAGTCACTTATAGCCCAAGCCTGACAACCTGGAACCAACACACACAAGTTGTCCTCTGACCTGCACATGAGTCATGTACCCACACACATATAATAAAACTTTTAAAGGTTTCTTTTTAAATGTGACTTCATGTTAAAAATAAATAGTTTATCACATGTAACAACTGCCCCACACAGGGGCCATTCATGATAGGGAAACATGAGATGGTTAGTGGACATTCTCTCTCTCTCTCTCTCTCTCTCTCTCTCTCTCTCTCTCTCTCTCCCCCCCCCCTCTCCTTGTGCATGTGTGTGCATATGTGCATGTGTGTATGTGTGCATGTGTGTGCACGCTTGTGCGTGTATGTGTGTGTGTGCGCATGTGCATGTATGTGTCTGCCATCTTAAATTGATCTCACTGCTTGGGTTGCAGGATGCAGCTTAAGCTTCAAGGCTAACAATGTCCTCAGGCAGATGTAGAACTTCTGGACATCACCTTGGATGACAGTGACTCACTTGGAGACCCTCCTACCTCAGAGCCCTCCCTACTGGACTTTGCCAGAAGATGGACCTTATGTCAGATTAGGGAGAGAGACAGAGGCAGAAATAATAGAAACATAAAGAGAAGTGGGGACAGACTCAGAAACCATGGAGAGGAGTCTGCCACCAGTACCAGCTACCGCCCTAGTGTCCTCTCAACCAGCAGACATCTGCAGATACTCCCCTCTGCCTGGACGTTACAGACACACCGAGTCACAGGCTTGTGTCTCAGCCCAGCCCTGGGCTAGAGCCAGAGCTGTTTCCATTTTACAGCAAAGAGAACTCTACCAAGTGTTGGTGAGATGACCAGGTAGCCACATTCTGATCCTACAAGGGGTCTGTATTCGGCTTTCAAATAGCATTTCAGATATGATACACAATGAGATATGCACATACAATTTCCAAGGCCACCTCAGCCCTACACAGTACAAACCATGTGCAGTGAGATCTGTGTGCAGGACTCCTGGAACCAGGCCAGCAGCAATATGAGGAGGGCCTACAATACAGGAATATCTTCCTGGTCAGCTTCCTCATGCAGATGGCCAGCACAAAAGCAGGTAGGCATAAGCAACCTTGACCTGGCTTTTGGAGGCCCGGACCCCTCAATACACACAGAAGCCCCTCTTCTGCTGAGAGTGAGAACTTCAGCTCCTCTCTGCAGTTCTGACCTGGCTCAACCCTAGAGTTACAATCGCAAGGTTTGCATGGGGTTGTGACAGCTAGAGGCAGTTGGTTGTCTATGCTGAACAAGCCAGATTCTACAAACAGGTGTTGGTTATATTTAATAAAGGTCATGGAGGTCTTGGGGAAGCACAGGGAGGTGTGCAGCCTGCTAAGGAGGTCTAGCCAAAGGTGATCTTCCTATGATGATCTTTCTGAATGGATGCCATGTCTCCATGGCACTGTGGGTAAGGAATCTGGGCCCCACGGGGAAGAGCCGATCCTTCCCCCATTTGTTGGCACAGTGACCTAAATGAATAGCTGGATTAACAACTCCAGCTAGTTCACCCATGAACAGCAACAGACATGATAGCTGGCAGTCCCCAGCCCAGGATCTCACCTCAAAATGTTCCACACCCCCATGTTGCTGTGCCCAGGTGCTCTCTCAGAGCCCCCACCTCATGGGTCAAGAAGCCTAGGAGACTGAAGGGTCTGCCATCAGCTGCTGAGCTGAGATTTGTATCCACAGCCATGCCCCTGCACTATACCTGTTTGGTGTTAACCAGGGAAACATGAGGGTCCACCTCTTGGTAAGCCAATGAGGAAAACTGTGGGGGCCCATGGAAGCTTCCTAGTAAGACCTTACTCAAGATCAGAGACTCTGAGCTTGCTCTTACCCAGCAGGACTGCATAATAGAATGATTTGGCCAGGGGCATGGGTGGGTACCAGGTGTTTTGAAGGGTCTACACTTGGCTGTACATTGTGCTTTGATCTTGAAAGTGTGTGGGGGGTGTCTTTTGCCTTTCCCCTTGGTAGTGTATAGAGAGCTCATTAGACTAAAACTTGAGGCGACTGGGAATTGACCCAGGGCCCTCTGGAAGCTATCCTGTGTCTCTGTCTACGTCTTTATTTTCATCTAATACTTCCTCATTCCTCTCTCCTTCCTAAAAGAACCCTTCCACAGGTTGGAGCTGGACTCCCACCAAAAATCCAGGGACTAAAGGCCATTCGGGCCTCACCACCACCAATTCAGTGAGAGACATGTTTCCCTGCACCAAGAACTCTCTGCTGCTTCAGTTACAGATGCTCAGTTTGGATGCCTCTGTGGGAAAACCAGAATCTCCCCCCCCCCCAAAGACACTGTAGCACAGGACCAAACCTGAGGACTGCAAAAGCAGCCGGTCTGAGCTCTCTCCCTCCTTTTGGAGTGAATCTCTTGACTCAGGAAGACTTTGCTTTTTGAAACCATAAAATGGGGGGGGGGGGGTGTCTTAAAGCCTTGTTTGCAGAGTTCTTGTATGGTAATGAATTTAAAGCCTTGGCTGGTTCTGAGCAAAGCAGAAAAGCTGGGTGCAGTCTACTGGGCTGCTCCCCATCTGCATTTCCTCCCCAGGGTCCAAGGCATTCAGTCCTGCCTGCCCACCACAGGTGATTTCCACAAGAGAGGGAGGTGCGGGCAAGAGGAGGAAAGTTCTAGAGAGAATCTTCAGTCACATGTGAACCTCATTGCTTTGAAACGCCCACCACAGGGCAAAGGCAAGTTCCTTATCCTTAGGAATACCAGGAAAAGAGAAAGAGAAAGAAAGAGAAAGAGAAAGAGAAAGAGAATGAGAAAGAGGAAGAAAAAGAGAAGGAGAAGGAGAAAGAGAAAGAGGAGAAAGAGGAGAAAGAGAAAGAGAAGGAGAAGGAGAAAGAGAAAGAGAAGGAGAAAGAGAAAGAGAAGGAGAAATAGAAAGAGAAAGAGAAGGAGAAAGAGGAGAAAGAGAAAGAGAAGGAGAAGGAGAAAGAGAAAGAGAAGGAGAAAGAGGAGAAAGAGAAAGAGAAAGGGAAAGGGAAGGGAACAAGGCCCCTGGCTGCGTGAAAGGCCACTGCCTCATGTCCCCAAAAGGAGAGCTTGTCCACAGCATCTGGAAAGCCTCAGTGGGTGAGGGGAAGGGCTGGAGAGAACAAATGATCAGAAGCAAGAAGCCTGCAGCTGGGAAGGGCAGGCTCCCTCCCGGTTGGCTCAGTGAGGCAGCCTCCTGGCTTTCTGGGAGGTTTCTAGCTCTGAGAGATTCACTAGGCGCACAAGCCAACTGTCCTGAGTCACCTGTTAAAAAGCCATTGGCTAGGAGACTTAGCTAGGGTCACCAACATAGATTCCTGGGAGTTTTCATTGTACTAGGTTTCTAGCTCATCTCCCAAATGACCCTGATTCCAGCTGTCTCTCCCAGTACTTCCAGAGCAGGGGCTGCCTCTGACTCTTTTGCTGTTTTGGGGACCCTTATCCTCATACTAGATAGCCTCATCCAGCCTTCACCTTGATATGCCATGTTTGGTTGATATTCATGGGAGGCCTGCCCTCCTCTGAACAGAAATGGAGGAGGAGTGGATGGGGGTGCAGAGGGGAGGGGGTGCCAAGGGGAGATGGGGGCACTGGGAGGAGAGGAAGGAGGGGAAACAGTGGTTGGTGGTGTAAAATAAATAAATATTATTTTTTAAAAGGAATTTTTTTTTTTTAAAGCCATTGGCTCCACAGATCAAAGAAGTTGAGCAAGGTGCATATGGAAAAGAGAAACCGGCACAGAACAGCTCTGGTGAGGAGAAGCCAAGAGATGGAGAGATCAGAGCAGAGGTCCTGGGGCCAGCAGAGGCTGGGAACTCAGCATGGACTGGAAACCACATCCGAGCAGAAGTGTCAGTGCCTGGACTATGGCTGGACCCTTCCCAGAGCCACAACTGCTGTCCTGACCCCTCCTCCCCCCCACCCCTCCCCTGCACCCCTCACCTAGTCCCTGCAGCAGCAGCAAAGTTCAGTGCACAGAGCACAGAGGGCAAAGGGCGCATTAAAGGTAGATGTTCCTTATGTCAGGAGAGACCCTGCAAAGTACAAAGAAAGTGGAGGACAAGCATGGAGGATAGGCAGATGCCCACACACCACTTAGAAAGCCCACTAGGGGCCAACAAAATGGCACAATGGGTAAAAGCACCTGCTGTCAAGCCTGATGGCCTGAGTTCGATCCCTGGAACCCACACAGTGAAGGAGAGAATAGATGTCACCAAGTTACCCTCTGACCTTCATAAACATACCGTCACACACACACACACACACACACACACACACACACACACACACACACTAAGTAAATGACATAATTAAATAATGGTGAGGAACACTAAGGTACATTAGAAATAAAAGCCACCAGGAAAGCAGGCAAAATTAAAAATACAAAAAAACAACCGAGAAAAAGACCCGCCCACCTCCCAACTGGCACAATAGAGAAAGACCCGCTCACCTCCCAACCAATACAACCGAGAAAAAGACCTGCTCACCTCCCAACCGGCACCGCCTCCTGAATATGTGAACAATGTGTTCAGGTCCGAAGAAGATTGTGTGCCTGAGAAGAGTTGAATACCTTTCCAAAGCCCATCCCAGCCAGTGATCAAAGCAGATCCCACACACGCCTGCCTCTTCGTCCTACAGCCTGGAGCAGGCAGAGCTTGGTGTCCTGTGTCACACCGAAAGGACGACTTTGGCCCCCACTGCAGCCCCACAATGCATCCCACCCATCATCTCGCAGGTGTCTACACGCTCCGCTTCCCCTCAGAAAGAACCACAAATGAGCATCTCCTGTGAGCAGTTTTTACAGCTTACAGGGAGGATGAGAGTGAGGGATGGGTGATAAATCTGCACGACAGGCAGGACCCAGTGGCTCCCCAGAGCCTGCATCTGAGGACCTGAGGACCCAGAACCAGCCAATGCTCACTGAAGCTTGCAGAGTAAGTCCCGACCTTACACAGTGCCCAGTGCACAGAAACAAGGACCAGAAAGCTGTGACCAAAACCGAGCTGGGAGCTGCTGTCCTGGTTCAGTTTTTACCTGCATGCAGCTTTTCCTGTTTTTTTCCACACTGCCTGAGTTACTTTTATAATGTCAATTTTATCTTTGAGATATATGTTATACATTTTGTGTCAGAGATCCTCCTAGGAGAAATGACAATAGACATACATTGAATTATATCAAAAACATACTATAAATAACATTTATGAAAATTGTTGGTAGCATTAACCAATACCAGTCAAAATTACACTAATAAACATTCCCTGACAGCAGCTCTTTTGAGAATTAACACATAAAAAAGTATGAGCCCACTGTATATGATAATATGTATTTAAATTAGATCCTAAATGCATTGTAGATGGTCTTTATAAATATTCTAACCAAATATTTACCATTAATTTTAACATTAATCGTGTTATATAATTTGATAGTATTGATAATATTAACCAATACTAACCACAATTGCATTATTAAATATTCCACAATGGAAAATCTTCTGCAGATTAATTTTTAGAAGTGATAATATTTATTTAAATGTATGAACTTGACTTATTAATTATATTACAAGTATATGTATGTTTACATGTATGAATCTTAATCTCAATTTTAAGAAAATTACATTAAAATGTCTGTTCATTTATAATAAAAAATCTAAAGTGGGTTGTTCCTGAGCAGCCTAAGAAAGGAGAGCTAAGATTGACTGAGCAAAGAAAGGGCTGTACTTAGCAGGGCAGATCACCTGCGCCCTCGAAGGTAGCTTGTACTACCACCACACACTCCCCCAGGACAATCACGCTGACCTCACAGAGCTGTGCAAAATTCCATGAGCTAACCCAGCGCTTCAGCCAAGGCAGACAAGGATGCCATCCTCGACAAGCCCCTGCAAATCTTCTTCAGTCCGTGATGTTTAATGGTTTAATGACTTTGACGATAAGTAGAGGAAATTTAGAAAAAACCAGGAAATATAAAGCAGAAGATGAATATCGCGGCTCCTGCATGTTGCTGATTTCTCACACGCAGGAGACACGTCCAGCCCTCAGGGCTCTCCAGCTCCCAGGAGGGCCCCACACCTATCCATCCTCCATAGCTCCAGAGACCAAAGTGCTGAGTTTGTGCAGATGCCCTCAGAGGAGTCTGGGAAGCTGCCAGCGCCTCAGCCAATCACTCAGGACCAGGACAGGGGCTTGACTGGTGCACCTTTGCACAGAGAACTGTGGGTGCATCAGGCCCCTTCTTTTCTCCTTCCTTTATTGTCTCCGACTCTAAAGAATGATGTGGTGCTCCAGGTGAACACATAGTTAGACCCAAGCTGGTTGCAGGCAGACAGGACAGGGCTATCCTAGTGACCACCTGTAAGTTGCTTGCCCTGTAATGAAAGACAGCAGCCGACACCAGTGGGTGTACAAGATGGTGGGCCTCACACAGGTCGTCTCTTTCAGTCACATGTCAGAGTCTCTGTTAGAGGTACAGCACAGAACAAACCATGACAAACAAAAGCAGTCCCACACAGAGAATAAATAAATAAATGACAGTATGCAGGAAATTTTGTTTTTAGATACGGTCTCACTCTGTATGTAACCCAGCCTGGCCTGGAACACTCAGAAATCCTCCTGTCTCAGCCTCCTGAGCACTAGGATCATAGGAGTGAGCTGCTATACCCTACATGGTATTTACAAATGGAAATTCTGGCTCAGAGAGAGACCCCACCACCAAAGCAGGTGCCAATACTAATTGCTATAAACCAGAATCTTCTCACTCTGGCTGGGTGTGGACATTGCCTCTGAGATGAACAAGCCAAGATGCTAGCTTCACTATACTGTGCAACAAGGGTCCAGGAGAGACACTCTGCCCCCTGGAGGCTGTGAGTGGAACATAATTCCAGGGCCTCCTGTTGGAAGAATAAAGGGGCCCACGGATAGCGGGTTTAATGTTCTCTTTACCCAACCAGCCCTTTCTCCCTGACACTGCCAGACAGATTAATATGATGGACAGTTAGGGGCCTTTCCATGCTGTGCCCGGGGATGTCCCTCCATAGGAGTGTGTCCTTGCCCCTCCCTAGGATCTGGTGACTTTGTGTCTGCTGTCCCTTAGGCTGAGCTCTGCTGGTCTGGCTTCCAGGTCCCCCACCTTCCCAGGGTGTGCCAACACAGCTGTAGATCATAACTTAATTGTTCTCAAAGCCACTCAACAGCAAGCCGTGCTTTGTGCCTTCAGCAAAACCCCAGTACGTGCTGTGCCAGCATAAGAAGTGCTAATGTGTCCTACAGACAGCAGTGACCACCCACGGATGTCTCATAATTCATCTTGCTCCCCAGTGATGGGGACCCATAGTAAACACCTTCCTTGACAGTATTCTGCCAGTACTTGCTGTTCGTGTATTTTACCTTCCTCTGAGTTGGAGCATGGGAGGAGTGGGGGTCGGGGATTCTGTCACCCATTAGCCTGTTGTATGGGACCACAAGTATGTCACCAGCATCATCCACACATACCAGCTGGTGTGGGCATAACTAATCCTTACGTGTTACCCAGCTTCCTGCTGGTCTCAGGTAGATAAGTAGGAAATATCAGACCCCACCCTCAAGTGACTTCAGCCCTGGTCTCCTCCAAGCAGCATACTGAGGATCCTAGTGGCTGACTGGGCTCCTGGCTCCCATGTGATGCCACCAGCAAAGGCTCAGTTGTGTGTGTTCCCCTCATCTTATTCCAACTGACACAGCCACATGGATCTCCCTGAGCCTTTCATCTGCCTCCAAATGAATGATTCAGCTAGACCTCAGGACACTGGTCACAGGTGGAAAAGGGCCTGCTGGTCAAGACAGTGTAGTAGTCATAGCAACTGATACTCTCTACAGTGAGGGCACACGAAGTCCTGGTATCCATAATCCAGGGGTGTCTGCTCTGCAAGCTTGGCTGCTAGCAGCCTGTAATCACTCACCCAGTCCTCACTGTAACTGTGGACAGCTGCTGGCAGTGTCCCATCTTACAGACAAGACCACTGAGCCACAGAGGTGAACCACGGGCCCTGGGCCACAAGCAGACAAGTTGACAAGTTGACTCATCCAGTTCCAACCCCAGGTGGCATGACACAGCATGGCTCAGAGCCTGCAGGGCCTCACAAGCCCTAGACTACTGTGGCCTCGTGACACTGCAGCCTTCTAGACACCCCAGTTCAGTTGTGATTGACCTAAACACAGCCTCTGTGATGTTCACCTGCACTGCAGAAGACAGGAATGTAAGGAGGGAGACAGATAAGCATGCACATGCATGCATATAATGAATGCATTCCGTGTGTGTAAATATGCAGTTTTGTGTGTATGTGTGTGCGCGCGCACGCATGCACATGCACATATAGCCACATGTAGATTTGTGGCAGAGTATTGTTGTTGTTGGTTTTGCTCTTTATGGGGGGCCGCCACCAGCTCCCAAATAAATCACACACGGGGGGTTATTATTACTCATGAATGCCCAGCTTTTCCCATTCTCTAACTTCTGTAAATCTTACTCTTTCTCCATGGCTTGCTGATTGTGCAGCTGAGTAGCTGGCCCCTGAAGTCCTCCTCCTTCTGCTGTTATCTCTTAGACCTCGCCTCCCAGTTTTCGCCTTCTATATATACTCTCTGCCTGCCAGCCCCACCTATCTTTTCTCCTGCCTTGCTATTGGCCAGTTCTTTATTAGACCAGGTGTCTTACACAAGCACAGTAACACAGCTTCACAGAGTTAAAGAAACGCAATATAAACAAAAGTAACACCCCTGAAAATATTCTACTACAGAGTATGTCATAAGCAATGCATCCTTGGAGCCAGGTATGGAAGTCCATACTTGGGAGGCTGAGGCAGGAGATTCTAGATGTCAAGGCCAGCCTGTGCTATACACCAACTTCAAAGCCAGCATCAACTACATAGCTGACTATTTAAAAAACAGACAGAAATGCACTCTGGGAAATCTGCCTCTGCAGGAGGTCATGACTCCAGCAAACTTGGGTGGGGTGGGTCGCTGTCATTACTCAGTCTGCTTCTAGATGCAGTAAGTTTTTATTTCATGGATAAGAATATACTAGAATGGTAACAAACAGCTGGCTGACTGTGATTAACATGAAACCAGCACCATAGCTGCATGCTGTCATTACCAAGTGTCTATCATGTACTGTCCGTGACTTCATAGGTGTACTAGGTACTGGGTGACTGACAGGAAGTGCAGCAAGTAGGTCAAGTCAGTGTCCTGCAAACTGAAGTAATTTGTCCCCAATGCTAGGTTCATGTTGTGAGACCATCATCACATGAGATCTGCCGTTGACTGGATGCTCTGTGGAGCATGAATGTTTATACACATGCACATATTTATATGCACACACAAACATGCATGTATGTGCACCCACACACAGGAGTAAATGGGAAAGCCATGAACATATTTGCAGAAGAAAAATAATAAGCCATGTAATCAGCAATTCCAAAACCAAATTTTCCCTCCCTACCCAAAATGTTCGGTGGGGCTGGAAAGATGGCTCAGTAGTTAAGAGTATTTACTATTCTTGCCAAGGACCTAAGTTAATAACCACCTTTAATTCCATCTCCAGGAGATCCAATGCCCTCTGCTGGCCTTTGGGGCACTGCACTTATATGCACATACACATACATACATACATACATACATACATACATACATACATACATACATAGACACATAATTTTAAAAATCAAATTTCTATAAAGTTCTGTGATCAGGTAGATTTGGGAAGTACAGCCTCTTCCAACCATTTCCTGATGCCTCACAAGAGACCCAGGCACTGTAGTAAATGCTCCTGTTATCCGGTTGACATCATTTCTCAAGAACATTGTACAGGAACTCACATTTTCATCTCCTTCTTCAGCATGATGATATACATCTGTCACATGCTATGTGCTAGACAAATGGCCTCGCCACGTCACCAAGGCTGCTGTCCAGATGCCAATAAAGCCAATCTGTGGAGGCAGAGTCCAGCAGCGCCATGTATCCATCCAGATGCCTACGGTCACTACAGCTGAGTTCCCAAGGGACTGAGGGATCAATAAGGAGGGCACCGTGTGTGGAATGATGGTGACAGGCAGAGTCAAAGGCCCTGGTAGTGTGAAGTTAAGCCCAAGACATGTCCAGATATCTACGGATACCCAGTTTCTGGTGACAAAGGTAATTGAAGAGCCAGTGGGAGGCGGTGGCATCAAAGGTGGGTGCAGATGCCTCTTACGGACCCTGTTTCACAGACAACAGGCGCTGTCAGGTAACGCCTGGGTATCTGGACTCATGTCTGGCTTCTCTTAATGTGGGAGAAATAGTTGTGTTTATGTGTCTTTCACAAAAGCCAGTGGTTCCCCGGGGTTGGCAGTCCACATCTTGATTTGATCGTGGTCTGGTTTTGAGTGCCGTGACACAGATTCACAGAACAGGCCGTCAGCTCGCACTCATTCCCGATTCACCCCTTGAGGGGGCCTGGCTCTTGTTGTCATGTATATTTTACTTTTACACATGGAGTAAACACACTGCACATTGTAAACATCTTTGCCTTAGGCTGTCACGTATTTTTAGCGAAGTTAAGCGTAAGAAAAACAAACCCTATTTATCTTCCTTTTTACCACGTTCAGCACTTTTCTCTCCATTTCTTTCTGTGCATCCAAGATGCTGCCTCTCCGTTCACGTCCGCCCTAATAAGCTCAATTTGTCGAGCTGGGCAAGCCCCACCACCAGAAAGTTCCCTCGTTTTCACTTGCCTGGGAAAAATACATTTGTCTTCCCTTTTTTGAAAGGTGGTTTTCACTGGGGATAGGATTCTTGGCTGAAAGGGATTATTCTGTCTGTCAGCACCATGAAGAGACCATTTCAGTGTGTCAGGGCTCACATAGTTTCTGGGGGAAGTCCTCTGTAGTTCTGGCCTTGGAGCCTCTTCAGGTACTGAGCCCTTACCTGGCTGCCTTGAAGAATTTTTTCTTTGCTTTCTGCTTTCAGATTTAACGATTTTGTGTGCGGAACACAAACTGTTTATTCTCCTTAGTGTTAACTAAACTTATATGCTTTGGGTGTGTGCGTGCGTACGTGTGTGTGTGTGTGTGTGTGTGTGTGTGTGTGTGTGTGTGTGTGTGTGTGTGTGTATGTGTTCTCATATGTCCATGAGCATACAGAGGTATGTATGGACGGCATCTTCTACAATCACTCTCTATCTTATATATTGAGACAGTCTTTCACTGAACCCATAACTTGACAACTCCAGGTAGTCTGGCTTTCCAGCTTGTTCTAGGGAATCCTGTTTTTACCTCCCACACACCGGGACTGAATGTCGGCTGCCATGCCCACCCTGCATTTTTTGTGGGTTTCAGAGATCTGAACTCTGGTAGTCACATATGCACACAAGCACTTTACCCATGAGTCATCTTCCTAGCTGCTAGATCATTATTTTTTATGTTTTTGTCATTATCTCATTAACTGTTTTTCTGCCTCATTTGTCTGTCTATCTATCTATCTATCTATCTATCTATCTATCTATCTATCTATCTATCTATCATTTCTCTCTTCCTCTGCTCCTTCCTCTCTTCTGGGATCCCAGTATTTTGAATGTTAGACTTTAATATCATCCCTTGGCTCCCAGATGCTCTGTTCCATTTGCTGTGGCCCCGGCTGTTCCCCTTTGGGGATTTCAGTGGATCTGTTCTCAACACACTGATTCTGAAGGCAATCCTCATGCCCCACTAAGACTTGAACTTTCTCCTGGCATTTCCATTTGCCCTGTGGTTAGTGAATGCCTCTCGCTATTTCTAATCAAGCTTTAACATAGGACTCCCTTTAAATTCCTTTTCTGATAATGCCAATATCTGGTGAGCATGGCTCTGTGACGTTTTTCACCTCTCCACAGTGAGTTGTCTTCAGCTGAAAGCCATGAACGAGTGAGGTGGCTCAGAAGGTAAAAGCCGGGCCCCTCTAACAATCTGAGTCCATGATGGCTCTGCTTCATGCAGAATGTTCTTTGTCTATTTTCTTCTCCAGGCCATGATGGCTTTACAAGGTTAGTGACCTTCCCCCGAGCTTTTGTTCCTGATGAGAGAACATCTTAGCGGGACCTTGTGCTTTTCCATCAAGGAGGCTTCCCCTCCCCAGGACACCCCTGCAAAGGTCCTTGACTGTCCTCTACTCCCTCGCTAGTGTTTCTTATGAGCACCCAGCATGCTTAGGAAGAAGTGAGCATGAGTGTGAACTCCATGAGCCCAGTCTCTAAGGAGTTCATAGCAACTGATTATCATAGCAACACCTGCCCAACACTCACCTGTCTGACAAATGTTAGTTCGTGTGCCCTTGCACACCTGTGCACCCCTTGCTTCCTCCTGAGCGGTGGAGGCGACCTGGGGCTTTAAGGCATCCATCTTTTTTGTAAAGTGGAGAAGGGCTGTCTGCCCTGTGACCTCTGCTCACATTCTGAAAGGTCATCTAACTTCTCGTCATTAGGTTGCATCCAACTCTCTTTCCTACTGTCCACATCCTGAGTGGAACCAAGGGACTTCCATGTTTAACATGACAAGAAAGCTGTCATTAGGAAAGTGTGGGACAGAAGAGACGGCAAGGTTCCTGAGGGCATGAAAAAGTGAGATGACAGCCATCAGGGGAGGCTACTGTCCCCGGAGCTCTGGCACAGGGAAGCGTGTGTCCCTGTCTACCTCCGTTAGCCCTTTTGTGGGATGATCAGTGTAACAAAAGCTGGGAACTTCTCAGTGAAGGAGCTGTGGCTTGGCTCCCCAGGGCTGTTTTGGGGTCTAGCCCTCTGTAGCTCTTCTCAAGGTTGAGGGAGGGGCTACAGTATCGGAGCGGAACCTCACCGTGAGGTCACTTCTGCTTTCTTCCTTTATTCAAAGCAGAGCAGGAGACCGAGACCAGAGTTACTGGACGGGCATGCAGGAGCCAACTGAGGCACACGGAGGTAGGTTATGATGTGTGGGGGACAACGGTAAGGCTGCCTAGAGTGTCACCAAGAGCACAAGCTGAGGGACATCTACTCTGATGGCATCAATTTCCATGGTGAAGTAGGAAACAATTCAGCTCTTGCTTTAAAAGGAGGGAAGTAGTCAGGTGTGTGTGCATGGGTGTGTGCACATGTGTGTACCATGTGTGCATGTGTGTGTGTGTGTGTGTGTGTGTGTGTGTGTGTGTACATGTGTGTGCGTGTGAAGGCCAGAGTCAAGCTCAGGTGTCATTTCTTAGGAGACATCCACCTTATTTTTTCAAACAGGATGTCACACTGGGACCTGAGATTCACCCATTTGACTATAGTCACTGACCAAGGCTCCCCACCCCCTGCCTCAGCACTAGGACTATAAACTGGCATCATCACCAGTGACTCTTTTTTTTTTTTTCTTTTGGAGGGTTTGGGGTGGGGCAGTTGAGACAGTTTATCTGTGTAACAGTAATAGCTGTCCTGGAACTCACTTTGTAGACTAGGCTGGCCTCAAACTTACAGAGATCCAACTGCCTCTGCCTCCCTGAGTGCTGGGATTAAAAGCCTGCACCACCATGCCCAGCTCACCCGTCTCTTAACATGGGTGCTGGGGATTGAACTCAGGTCCCTAAGGCTATGTGGCCAGCACTTTACTGACTGATTCAGCTCCCCAGCCCTGCAGTCAGGTGTTGAGAGTATGGAGTATGGAAACAGATCCCATGGGGCTAGACTGAGGAATGGGGGGGTACTTTGAAGCTGTAAGAAGGCATGGGGCTCCTGGCTCCAGCCTGGATGCAAGCTGGGAGCCCTCTGCCCCTGTGTGGCTCTCAAGCAGCCTCACTCCATCTCCTTGGGGATGTTTCCATTAGCTTCCCTGCTCGGTCTCAGGAGGACAGAGAGGGTAAAGTCATGTTTCGTAATTATCCATTGGCAGCAGCTCCTGCTGGTCACTGCTATGTTATAATGGGAGGTACTTAGTCCGGGTACTAGGAGTGAGTGACAGCTAGAAATCCAGGTGGTAGGGACTCTGTCCAGAGGTGTGCTTGACATGCCTAAATTCTGGTTCTGCTAGAACATTCCAAAGGACATTTCAGATTCTTTTCATTGTAGTCAAATGCACCCCAGTGTTGGCTCTGTCTGATTCAATTTTCAGGTCCATGGCAGCCAAAAGAAATTGAAGCTAGGTCCAAGCTATCCTGCTTCTGGTGCCCACACGCTGGTTTCTGGGCACTTGCAAATTTTACCAAGTCCTTCCCTTGACCTAGAGACTGTTCTATGCCAGCATCAAGGGGATTCCAGACCTAGTCCAGATTCCAATGGATAGACTTTGCCAGAACCCTAAAGCCTGGCCAGGCTCTGATGGTCAAGAAGCTGAAAAGAGTATGGAGGCCACTTCCAGGGCTGTCCCCTACCTTCCTCTCAGGTCCAACTCCCCTGTGTCACTGTCATGTCTTGCTTTGATCTGGATCAGAGAAAAGTCCCGATTCCCCTGATAGAGCCAGTTTCATTTCAACAGCAGAGGAGGTCTGTGTTAACTCTTCAACAACCAATCATGGCCCACCATGGCTATACCAAGCCAGCAGGGGGAGGCCAGGCCAAGGCTCTGAAGTCAGAGTGAAGTACTGAAGTACGTGTGCATGCACAAGAGCTTCTTCCCCACAGACATCTGACCTTGGGTATGACCTTGCTGTGACCTCATCAGCTGGCGGAGCTCAGCTATAATGAAGTCAACACAGACCAGACACAGAGCCCACGTCCAGCACTGAATACACAGACTCCCCTGGCCCAGGTCCTCTTTCCTGGGGTTGGGAAGGAAAAGAGTGGGGAACTGGCCAGTCTCTCCACCCATCACCCCAGGCATTGTTGGAACCAGAAGCCAGCCAAGGCATCATCTCAAAATTCCTATCTCCAGACAGTTGTGAACAGGTCATTTCCCAGAACTACTGCCCTGCTGGGGTACAGAAGCAAACACAGCCCTCTAAGTAGGACATTCATTCAGCTACAGAGTGTCACAACCATAGGTCATTGGGTAACCCTGTCCTTTATCAAGGCTATAACACAGGCCAGGGCACAACTGAAGACCTTTGAGCTCCCGTGAGGGCAGGTAATTCCAAGTAGATAGGAGGGGATGAGAGGTAGACTTAAAGAAAAACCCCTGAGTGGCTGGAGCAGGAACAGAGCGGGCTGGCATGGAGCTGGGGAGCAAGATAGAGCCAGAGGCTGCTGGGAGAAATGATCGTGACTTAGAGAGAGCAAGAGTGAGATTCTACGGGGCTACCTGGATTACAGAGGGAGCTAGGCCTGCGTTCTAACCCCAGGTCCTAAAGTCCACTCTGATGGCTAGGAGGAATGGCCCAGTGTGTATGCTAAGCAGAGGGGGACTGACAGCAGGCACAGACGTCTGGGCTGTAAGTGACCAGGGAAACTACACAGATGTCAGAGGGCTGGAATCCAAGGCTGTGTGGCTAGAAAACTAATCTGTTAAGCAGGCCTCAGACTACGGAGGTCTGGGTAAGGCCCCTCAACCCCACATAGTATCAGTATTTAAAAATGAAAGAAATCCAAGAGACCCATCCTCCTTCCATGAATCCAAGAGACCCATCCTCCCTCCATGACCTCTGTACAGAGTCTGGAGAGAACATTACCATGATGCTTGTGGAGACTCAGCCCCACAAACACACCCAAAGGAGGCAGCCTGGTAGCTTGCAAGCACCCCAGTGCAAAGCCATAGTGTGACCCCCTCTTCCTCATCCCATGCTGGGAGACTTCTTCTCCCCTCACCTGCAGAAGGCTTTGCCCCCTGCTAGTGAGAGCCAAGTGGCTCCAGACACTTCCTTCCTCCTGCTGAGGAGCCTGCCAGGCGCTTGGGTCCAGCCTAAGTCCCTATGCCTCAACAAAGTTGATCGAAGCTTCTGCTGTCCTGGCCCACAGCCACCCAAATGGCTCATCTCCCAGGCCTTTTGAATGTGGCTGCAGTTGGGGACCAGGTATTTAGAGGCAGTTCCTCTGGCTGCAGCCAATGCCTTATCCACATGTCCCACACGTCTCAGGGAGCACAGCACAAAATTAGTCCCTCCCCTACCCCAAGCAGGGGCAGATGGCCTTCAAGTCACATAGATTTGAGTCTACATCTGCCAGTTCCCAGCTGTGCGACCTTGGCAAACTACCTGTCCTCTCTGAGCCTCTGAATGCTATAAGCGATGCTGCGCAAGTGTCTTGAGGCTTAGGGAGGTGGCTTGGCCACCAAGTGCTTGCTGCACAGGCATGAGGAAGTGAGTTAAAGTCCCAGGATACACACTGGGAAGAAAAAAAAAAAAAGAAAAGAAAAGAAAAAGCAGAAGGTATAACAAGATGGTAACATGCTTGTCAAACATGCATAAGGCCTCAGGTGCCATCCCCAGCTCATACACCACCACCACCCCTTATTAAAAAAAAAAAAAAAAAAAGCCAAGCCCATCTGTGTACATCTTAGTTAGGGTTTTCTATTGCTGTGAAGAGGTACCATGACCACTGCAACTCTTATTTTTAAAAAAACAAACAAACAAAAAAACACATTTAATTGGGGCTCGCTTACTGTTTCAGAGGTTCAGTCCATTATCATCATGACAGGGATCATCAGTCAGATGTGGTGATGGAGGAGCTGAGAGTCCTACATCTTGCAGGCAATAGGAAGTTGCCTGAGCATAGGCAACCTCAAAGCCTGCCCCCACAGTCAGAAACTTCCTCCAACAAGGCCACATCCACTCCAGCAAAGCCACACCTCCTAAGAGTGCCATTCCCTATGAGATTATGGGGGCCAACTATATTCAAACTACCACAACCTGTAACCCATTGTTGGGGAAGCAGAAGCAGAGAGATCCCTGGGGCTCACTAGCCAATCAATCTAGCAGAATCAATCAGTAACCTCCAAGTTCAGTGAGAGACCCTGTTTCAAAAAAATAACGTGATGAGTGACTAAGGAAGATGCCTAACATCAACCTCCAGCTGCCACACACAAGTACACACCCATAAGAACACACACAGGTGCACACACACACCCATAGAAACATACACATGCACACACACAGGTGCACACACACACCCATAGAAACATACACACACACACACACACACACAGGTGCACACACACACCCATAGGAACACACACATGCACATACACAGATGCACACCCACACCCATAGGAACACACACATGCACATACACAGATGCACACCCACACCCATAGGAACACACACATGCACATACACAGGTGCACACCCACACCCATAGGAACACACACATGCACACACACACACAGGTGCACACTCACACTCATAGGAATACATACATGCATACACACACATTTTTTGGGAAGATGAAACAAGATAACCACAAAAAAAAAAGAGATTTTAAGAATAACTAACATGCAGTAAGCCCTCAAGTCCTCAACGAGTGACAGCCAAGGTAAGCGCTGTCATAACTAAGGGTGGGTGGGGCTTGTGCTGAACAAGAACTGCTATGCATTGAGTAAACACGGTATATACAATTGCACAATTATGTCCGAAGCCTTACACAGCGTTTACTGTGTTCAGATACGCATTGGGTTACTGCAGCTGTGGCTGCCTCCAGACTCTCCCATCAGTCAAGAAATGCACCTCACCCCCATTTCATGGCTGAGGAAGTGGAGTGTCCCAGGACCTCTTGCCAAGGCTAGTCTGTGTGTCCCTGGGGCCCTGTAAGCCAGACCATTTCAATTCCATTCCTCCTAAAACGAACCAGCAAAAATCAACTGGATTGTAGTCCTTCCATGATGCAGTCTGCAAACTGTGACAGAGACAATTCTCTTCAAAGAAGCCATGCTCTGTGGAGAATTTGTGGCGCCATGTCACCCTCTTGGACACGTGGATTAAAAACCAAACAAGCACAAAGGTGGGCAGAGAGGTGACATTGGCAAATGAGGGGACTCTGGACTCTGTTCGATGCCAAGTCCTCCAACTGGGGTAATGACTAATTTGAAAAAGAATTACAAATTAGGTAAAATTACAGGAAAATCTTAAAAAACAAGACCTTTGCTGCCAAAGCAGAGTATGACAAGCCAACTTGTGACTCTTGTTCTAACAGAAGGGGGCATGGCTCCACAGTACCCACCTTCCCTGGTCATTTAAAACCTTCGTTGGGACCCAAAATGGAAGAAAAATTATTTCAAGTAAAGCAAGCATATTGGATGATCATGCTTTTTACTTCTGTTTCGCTTTTCGTTTTGAGTAAAACCTAAGTTGACAAAGGCATGCGCACTAACACTTTCCTGAGTCCTCAGGGGATGGGGGGTGGAGGTGGGGGGGTGGGGGGGGGGAGGTGGCTTGTAGTGCTAGGAAAGTGCTCTCTGATGGCCTTCAGCAATGTTTGTATACATTCAGAATACACATTTTGTACTCCTTCCCCACCCCCCAAAAAAGGAGGGGCTTACTCCATAGCCACTCAGGCTGGCCCAGAACTCACCATAAAGTTCAGACCGGCCTCAAATTGGCTGGAACCCTCCTGCCTCAGCCTCCTGAGTACTGGGATCTCAGCGAAGTAGTCAGTCACACTGGCCCCTGTATCTCTTAGTAATCTGTACTTTTAGGTATTGTTATGGAATTTTCTTATTAGTCTCACTCGACAGGTCATTGCATATTAGTTGTAATGTAATTGGTTTTTTTGTTTTGTTTTGTTTTGTTTTTATGTATGGACCTTGTAATTAGTATAGTCAACTGAAAAAAATCTAAGATTACCAGGGGACTAGAAAGATGACTCTGTGTTGAAGAGTACCAGCTGCCCTTCCAGAGGACCAGGGTTTGAGTCCCCAGCACCCACATGTGGCTCACAACGTGTATAATTTCAGTCCCAGGAGATCCAATGCCCTCTTCTGACTTCCTTGGGGACTGCATTCATGTGGTAAACAGACATTCAGGCAAAACATCCCTATTGATAAAATAAATAAATAAACTAGAGCCACCTAGGAGGCTCGCCTCTGGGCACACCCATGAGGGATTTTCCTGATTCTTTTAACTGGGGCAAGGAAGATCCATTTGAATTGTTGCTAGGACCATTCTCCTGGCAGGACACCCCGGGTCTGTACAACATGGAGGAAGCCACCTGAACACTGGCGTGCCTTCATCGCTCTCGGCCTCCTGACTGTGGATGCCATGTGACAAGCTGCCTCAAGCTCCTGCTGACGTGGCCTCCCAACTGTGACAAATTGTACTCTTGGACTGGGTATTTTATCAAAGCAACAGGGGCAGAAACTAAGACAGACCTTGTAACATTGTGTCTGATCCCGGGAGGAAAGGGAGCCACTCTCCTGGGTTACCCGGAGAAACACCTGTCAAGCATCCATAGACCGGTGCGCACCCGTGTGTGTGTGTGTGTGTGTGTGTGTGTGTGTGTGTGTGTGTGTGTGTGCGCGCGCGCAAGAAGTCAACTCTCGGCGCATCTGGTGCAATGCCTGCTGTTTACCTGCATGGCAGCTTACCCTCTCCACAACTTGCCTTCCTGGTCACTTCCTCCTCAGTCAGAAGCCCTTCCGTGTTCTCTTGCCTGCTTTCTTCTAAGCCTTGTTACACATGGTGTCTTGGGCTCCCATCTCTCTGCATTTTCCACAATCGCTAGGTCTTGTCTTCCCAGTTGGAGCAAGTCATCTGAGTCACTCATAAGATGTCTCTCTTCCCCCACAGTATTGCCATCATCTGCCAGTGGCCTGTTAGGACATAGTACATATTGAAGGCAAGTGAAAGTTTCATAGTCTGAGATTCTCCGTTTAGGCTAGGCTGGCTATCCAGTGAGCCCCAGAAATCTGCCTGTCTGACTTGAGTTCTATCTATCTATCTATCTATCTATCTATCTATCTATCTATCTATCTCTGTCTGTCTCTCTCTCTCTCTGTCTCTCTCTCTCTCTCTCTCTCTCTCTCTCTCTCTCTCTCTCTCTCTCTCTGTCTCTCTCTGTCTCTCTCTGTCTCTCTCTCTCTTTATTGTGAGCTCTGGAGATCAAACTCAGGTCCTTATACTTGCAAGATCAGCAATTTACACACCAAGCCATCTTGTCTCCCCAGCCTATGTGAAGTAGAGGAACAGACCCTCACATTCAGAGGGTGTCCCTGCAGCCTTTACAGGCTGCCAGTCAAGACTATGTCACCTGCAAAAGCATCTTCAAGGGTGAGCATAAAAACATAACGTCAAGAGCCTCTGTGTGTCTCTCCCTCTCTCCACTCCCATCCCCAATGCCATGTTCCCCCAGTTTATAGAAGTATTTCCTTGCAACAAGATATGCCTGAAAGCTTGGGCCTGGATCAAGGAAAAACAGGGCATGCTAATTTCAAGGCAAATTAATTAAAATGCAACCCCGGCTCCCTGGAAATCGCAGAGCAACAGCCTTCAGTGGTTGGTGGCCAGCCAGCAGAAACTGTCTCCACTGTGCCCAGCCTCCAGTGCCTTGTTTCCATCTCCATCTTGTGATGTTGTCCCTCACAGAGCTCAGCTCTGGGTACCAGCAGCATTTCCAACCCCAGCATTCAGTGCAGAAGCTGCTGAATCAGTGGGTGTTTCAGTCAGGGTTCAGTCAGGGTTCAGTGACTGGCAGATGAGGTGATTAAGACAGGACGTAGTGCACAGCTGTGATCCCAGCACTCAGAAGGCTGAGGCAGGAGGATCAAGAGTTTGAGGTCAGCCTGGGCTGCACAGCAAGACCCTCTTTTAGGAAGGAAGAAAGCAGGAAATGATGCCAGAGGGAGAAGCAGGTGTGATGAGCTAGAAAACAGGCCCTCTAAAACTGTGAGCCGTAGCAGACACTCTCTCCTGGATGTTGTATTTGCAAGGGGTTTGAGTCATAGAGAAGACAAAAATAAACAGATGCACACACACTTTAAAGATGGGGAAACTGAGGCTCAGGGGCCCAAGAAGGCTCCTGAGAACACACTAGATGGGATAAAAACAAAAAGAGGGAGCAGCTTGCCTCCAGGGTTTTGACAAGGATAGTTCTTTTCTTCCTTTTTTCTCTTTAAAGTGTGAGGATGTAGCCACTGAAGAGCGACAGCCTGGAGTCCAAAGAGAACTGTACCATGCATCTGAGCTGCCTGTCTTCTGTGTTACAGAAATGGGGTCCTTAGGCTGCAACATTAAAAAAAAAAAAAAAGTTGTCATGGAGCTGGGCACTGGCCAGCATCCCAGCACTCAGGAGGCTGAGGCAGGAGGTCATCAGTTTGAGATCATCTTGGGCTACAGATGAGACCCTGTCTCCAAAAGAAAAAAGAACGTTTTTCAAAGCTGCTGTGGGATCATCTTGGGAGGGCGGCCACCTAGGAACCGCCCCTGTTTTCCTAAGATAGCGGCTTTATGTTTCCTCTTTCTACATGGTAATGAGACCCAAAGGGCGCTGCTTGCCCGTCCAGCCAGTGATCTATTAAAATTCATTCTCCCCTTCATCTTTGAACTGTTTATTTTATAAACAGAGACACTGTGTCTGAGAAGTCCAGTATCTCAAAGCCACACTTTTCTGGTGAAATCTAACCACTTTCCACTTTTATATCTAAAAACGAAGCAAAGCTTTCAGAAGGTATTTCCACCCAAATGGGTCTGTTTTCCAGGGGGAAGGCGGAAACCTCATCCAGCCTTCGGAGGCCCATAAACCCAGGCCTCTCTGCGAGAATTCATGATGCAGGTTATCCTCTATGGAAGTCATATTACTGAGGACCCATGACTAAGTGACCGTACTCTTCCTGTGTGCGGTGGAGCACCCCTTAATAAGACACGGAAACTTTCGGGACCATTGCCTTAAAGATCGATGGGCAGGGCTGGCGAGACAGCTCAGTCAATAAAGTGCTTGTGTGGATACATGAGGGCCTGGCCTCTATCCCCAGAACCCACATAAGCAGCTGGGCATGGCGACACATACTGTAATCCCTATGCTGAGGAGTGGAGGCTATGGGGGGGGGGGGTGCACTGTTCTGACTTGGGACAGTGACAGATATGTCCAATCCAGAGGACTCATCAAAGACTTGTTACAAGGTAAGACAAAAGAAGCATCCTTGCTGGCCAAGGGCAAAGCCTCTAACTGACAGTCACTGAGATAAAGAGCCTTCCCACATACAGGGCCCTGAAGAACACAGGGTCACACCCAGGGAAGAAGCAGCTAGGAAAGCAAGAGCTCTGTCGCCTGCAGGCATCAGCACTCCCTGCTCCCAAGACTTGGAGTCCAGCATGAAGGGGAGGGGACATGAGTTCTGAGCTGCACCATCCTGGGGGTTCATCATCCATGAGCCAGTTAACCCCTCATGTGCTGCAACCATTTCCAGGTGCCTCCCACAGACAGCTCCTGGCCCCAAACCAGCCAACCCTCAATGCCACCCCTCTAAAGACCCACACACGGCCAACCTCAGTGCCCCCAGTCCACCATGACAATCCCCCACCCTGAATGTGAACAACGCCACGCCACAGACTGAGGTCCAAAACTAAGAAAGAGGAGAAAGCCAGCTAAACACCAGCTGTCACCTGTTTCCTGCCTCAAGCTCCTGCCACCATGGTGGACTGTCCCCACAGACAGTGAGCCAAATAACCCCTTCCTTCCTTAAGGTGTCCTTGTCACGTACTTGGTCACAATGGGAGAAACAACTAAGACAGTCAGTCCTTAGTGAAGAAGGGGGTGGGGTGTAGACTCACGTGAGCTTCCAAAGTCCTGGGTAGAAGAACACAGGTGTACTACACAGTGGTTCTGTCACAGAATATTTGATCACACTGTGAAACTCTGAGACTGTAATAAAATTAACCTTGGATCAGGAGGTGGAGCCAGCAACTAGTTGGCAAGAATTAGCCATAGAGAATACAAAGGACCCAGAGAGACGGATAGAGAAGAAACAGAGGACAGAATCAGGAGGGACTAGCTGGGTCTCTGATAAATAAATGAATGAATGAATGAATGAATGAATAAGTAAATAAATAAGCAAATAAATAATTTTTTTTTTAAAAAAAAAGGAAGGTCACTTCCTCTGCTTCGTTGATCTATCAGGTTTCACCCCAATATCTGACTCCTGAGTCTTTATTAGTACTAGAACAACTTAGATAAAACAGCAGTGACCCCACTGCTCTCTGCTCACAGGTGGCCTCTGTCCCCTCTCTCTCTACTTCTTCTTGACTTCCTGGCACGGCACTGAAGAAGACATCCTGCACCATGCCCTTGCCTCAGCAGCTGCCCCTGTGGGACCCACGGGAAGTCACCATGCATGGAGTGGGCTGCACAGCTGGAGCAGACAGACTGAGATGCTGCATGTGTAAGCTGGACCAAAGACCTTGAACTCTGTGTCTTCACCTGCAAAGTAGAAAGAGCATTGGGACCAACTAACAGTACTGTAAAGGACGAAATGAGCTGGTTCCCACATGGCACCTTCCAGAACATTCCATACGTGGGAAGCACTCATTCTGTTATGCAATTCTGTCCTCCAGGCCTGTTGTGGTCATGGACACCATGAGACCACAGTAGCTATGAACAACCACAGAAGATCCTCAAAATACTGGGCTGGATAACTCCCCTCTAGAAGGGTGTCCTCAGACCCAAAACCTAAGATTCTAGCCACTCACAAACACCTGCGCTCCCCCAACAGCACATACATGGTCTCTGGAGACGCTGGCATGCACAGGAGGCAGAGACTGACTAGAGGGCACTCAGTCTGTGTGCCTTGGGGGAGTTATCACCCACACTGCTGTCGGTGATGCCTCTGGTTCACCACAGTGGATTCTTGTCAGTCTTCACTTCCTCTGCTGTCTGAGGGGAACAGACTCAGACAACCCAGGAAAAATCTCCAACACACACCATCCCTGCCAACACTGGGGGTGCATTTATGGTGCAAACAGATGAGTTACATCTAACCACCTATGATGTCTTTGTGGATTTGACTGTTCTTTGGTTCCTAAAAATTTGTTTCTAATTCTTCAGTGTTTCTGCTTAAAAATGAGGACTCCAGGTGATCGATCACCTATGGGCTATTCTTGCTGAAACCAGTACTGAGACAGAGAACTTGGATGTTGTTATGTTTCCAAACCTCTTTAGAAGCAATGTATTTCCACTCATGGAAACTGTTAGTTTTATCATTGGTATAAAATGTTCTCTATGAACACATAGGACTGGAAAGATGACTATGGGTAAGAGTGTCAGCAACACAAGCAGAGGGCCTGAGTTCCAATCCTGGCATCCACACCTTAGGGGAAGAGATAGAAAGATATCTGGGGCCTGCTGACTGCCAGCCTAACCCAGGTTCAATGAGAGAGCCTGTCTCAAGGGAATAAGGTAGAGAATGATAGAGCAGGACTCTGGAATCCTCCTCTGGCCTGTGCACAGGCACACATACCCACACATACACATTTCCATCTACAACACACAATTTTAAAATGTTAACTAAAAAGACATTTATTTTATTCATATTTATGTCGATACATGTGTGCCTCTGTATGTGTGTGGGGGTGTGGAATTCAGAGAGGCCAAAAGAGGACACTGTATCCCCTGGAGCTAGAGTTACAGGTAGTCGTGAGCCACCCAGCACAGGGGCTAAGAACTGAACTTGGGTCCTCTGCAGGAGCAGCCACGCTCTTAACCCCTGTGTTATCTCACCAGCCTCTCCTCTTTTAAACTCATTTTTGACACAGAATCTTACTCTCTCTGAGGCCTAAGCTGGCCTTGGACTCACAGTGATCCTCCTGCCTCAGCTTCCTGGGTGCTGAGATTACAGGGGTTAGACACCATGCTCAGCAATGCACCATGTTACTAAATACAATCACATTAAGTAACTTGTCACATAGAATATCTTGAAGTGTATAGAGATAGCCAGATGCATGTTTTGCACAAATACAATAAGTAGGTTAAGATAATGATAAGGAAACTTTATTGTAAATAGATGGTAAAACTGTCCAGAGTAAGTTTCTAATTACATATGCATTACACATCATATGTAGAGTTCTGGCAGAAGCGGCTCATTCCTGCCCTAGCAGGGCCCCAGGGCACTGTTAATAGTATACAGCATAAGCATTGATTTACTGTTCTCAGATCTGACAGATTCCAAATTGTGAAACTGATCTGGCCCCAGGGCCTCAGATCTGGGCCTCAGATAAGGGACCTTAGTTTTGGACACTAGAAATTACTAAGGCTGGCTAAATACCCCTGGGACTCCGCCAGGACTCTGCATAAATTATCTCATCAGTCCCCACAGGAATCTGAGGCCCTCAGACCTCTGGGTGGGTGGAGATGCTGTCTCACACTAGCTGTGTTCAGCTGTCAGATGCTCTGGTCAGAAGGCTGGCCATAGGAGGGTTCCTGAGGCCAGCACACCCTCCCTCACCACAGTAGTGAACACAACACTCACCACACTTCAAGCTGTTTGTCAAAGGCTTACAGAGTATTTCTTGACAACCCCCAGAGACACTCTCCATATCCACAGGACACAGGGCACAGCTGTCAGAACTCCCAATAGCCCTGAGTACACAGCTGGAACAGGGGACAGAGTGGGTGGCAAGTGTGGAAGCCCCTTGCAAACAATATGGGCATTGTCTGCCAAGAAGAGAAGAAAGAGAGACCCTGTTGCAGACAAATCTCCTGTGCCTAACTCCCAAGGGCTTCTACATTTGCAGCTCCTGCCAGGATGTGCCACTTCAGGCACTGTTAGGTACCCAGAGCTTGTGCCTGAGTCAACAACTCTGGTTTGACCCCCACCCCTACTCCTAGCTCTGGGACTTAAGATAAGGTATAGTTTCTTAGCCTATGGTTCCTCATCGATGAGGTGAGAATGTATCAACTATGGCCACCTCAGGGAGCCATTCCCATGCTGTGACAGGTGTGAAGAGCCTAGCCACTGGAAGCCCTAAGCAAACTTCAGCAGCTTCATGCCAAATCCAAACCATGAAACAATTCAGGCATGCCTCAACAGGGTGATGTGTATGCTGGCTAAGATGTGTGCCCATAATGGAATTCACATAGCAACAAGAAAGAACAAAACTCAACAGATAATTTCACATACACTGTGACAAACAAAGGAAGAGCCAATCAGATGATTGGTTGCCTCCATAACAGCCATGCCACTATTACACCAATAGGCACATCTTGCTGGCAGGTCAGTACTGTAGCTGGTTACCCCCATAACAGCCATGCCACTATTACAGCAATGGGCACATCTTGCTGGTTGGTCAGTATTGTGGCTTGTAGGGTTCACAGCTAAATGTGACAGGTTTTCTCCTCTACTGACCTATATCTTCTGGCACTATGAAAACCAGCCAGAGGAAGGAAGTTCAGTTCTAGCTTAATGTCTGTGTCAATCAAAGTGTATGGTGTTTCTAACAATCAGACCTTAATGCCTAGTTTTCATGGGCAACCAAGATCAATGACATCACTTAAATTGTTTGGGGCTCTAACCAGCATGAGCTGTGGCATTGGGGAGCAAAATTATTTATCTGCAGAGTGCCTCCCTTCAAACTCTTTTAAATTAAATTTTTTATTAGCTTACAAAATAATAAATTTCCATACAGCTTTTCCCTTAGTTTTGGTTAACCCTTTCTCCACCCCCATGCCCACTCCACAGGAGATCCAGGTACTGTGGGCCAGGTCAAAAGCCCCTGGCTGGGGCAGTCAGGAGCCATAGCAGAGATCTTACTCAGCACTGTTGTTATGCTAAATGGGACACATCATCAAACTGCCCTCCAAACACTTATGATTCTACCCATAGATCACTGCTACTCAGCCTTGGTCACAAGAAGCTTCTGTTTGCCCATGGGTGATGATTAAGGCAGAGAGACTCAAAACTGGCCAAAGGCCTGATAAGTGGCTATCAGCCCCAAATGGGTTGACCCCTCCAAGACTTAGGGAACATCACTGAAGAGGAGGCAGAGAGAAGATAAGAGCTGAAGGGAGGGCTGTGAATGCTGTCTCCAGGATGTGATGTGGCCATGACCCTAATGTACTCACAACAGCTGTGGTTACTGCACAAGACTGGACCTGTCAATATTCCATCATGGATGAAGGAAGAGTCGGTGAGGCCCAGCCCTCCTTGGAGATCTGTTGGTGGGTGCTGAAGCAGGGGGGTTCTATTCCTCAGGGTTGTGGCCACTGGTAAACTTCTCTTGCTCAAGTGAGTAATCTCCACTAGTTCATACAGGCCACTTGAATTAAATAAATGGCCATTAAGGAAAAAAAAAAAGCATGAAAGGGGGGCACTTACAAGGGGGAGAAGAGAGTTGGTGGGAGAGAGGAAGGGATAAGTACATAGTAGGCTGATGTGATCAAAGTACATTTTATATATAGGAAGTTCTGAAAGGATAAATAATTTTGCATTTTACAATTAAATGAGAGAGGATGCCTCAAAGAGTCAGGTAACAGATGTGCTGGCTAATTTTATGTCAACTTGACACAGCTATAGTCAGTCATTAAAGAGGAGGAAATGCCTCCACAAGATCAGGCTGTAGGCAAGCCCTCAGGGCAATTCTTAATTAGTGATGGATAGGGGAGGGCCCGGCCCACTGTGAGTAGTGCCATCCCTGGGCTGGGGATCCTGGCTTCTACAAGAAGGCAGGCTGAACAAGCCATGAGGAACAAGCCAGTAAACAGCATGGCCTCTGCATTGGCTCCTGCCTCCAGGTTCAAGCCCTGCTTAAATTCCAGCCCTGACTTCCTTCAGTGATATACAGAGATGTGGAAGTATAAGTCAAACTTTTTCTCCCCAACTTGCTTTTGGTCCTGGTGCTTTGTCACAGCAAACCAGGACACAGTGACCCAAGGCACAGCAGCCAACTGCAGGAGAGGTCACTGATGCAGAGGGAGGTGAATGGAAATCCCCGGGAGGCAGGTGATCTCCATCTTGACCTGTGTCATCACACAAGGGTCCATATGTAAAATAATAGATCAGCTTCACCCTACATTAACCTTCAAGGAAAAAGAATGGAGAAGATGCCAGTAGCATCTGAGGGCAAGCTTCGAGGCAGAGGCCCTCCACTCCAGGCCTGTTAGAACCAGCAAACAGAGGGTGTCTATGAACCACTTCTTCGGCTTCACTCAGCCGTGACTTTAAGCTTCCCTCTGATTAGGGCATTTTTTTCTTTTGGAAGAAAGAGGGAAGTTGGGGGTAGAGGGCAATGCAAAGTAGAGAGCAAGAGCTGGGCCAGGGCCAAAGTAACCAGCTGCCTTCCAAGACCAGGCTGACAGGAGTGCACACTGGAATTCCCTCTGCATGCCCAGAGCCTCGGCTTCTCCACCAAGCCCCACATTCCTGCAGGGGACCAGGCAGGCGGCCTCCGCTAGAGTGTAGCTCATGGTCAAGGTTAGGTCCTGGTGAGAGGCAGGGCCCAGGCTCTGATCCATCCTGGCTAGGGGGCAGAGAGATGCAGAGCACCACTCCCTCCCAGCCAGACCACCTCCCTGCCATTCTCTAAACACTTCTGTGTTTGTCTAGAGCACACAGGCCGGGGCTGTCCTGGGGTGCTGGGCTCAGTGAATCACTTCTCACTAACCCCAAAGGGGAGGCAGGACTCTGGCCACCTAAGCCACTCCTCCATGCCCCTCTGATGTCCAACAAGACGCAGGGCCAGGCTCTCTCCACTCATGAGGTCCTGCCTCTTGTGTCCTGTGTGTGGCTTTTCCTAGATCGTGTGAAGCCCTTCCTTTCATAAATTCAGGAATATTCTTCCCAATCACAAGGGACTTCTGGCTGCCCCAGTGTCTTCAATGTCGGAAGGGGTCTACACGCCATTTTGTGCATGTGTATAAAGTGTTCACATGACATGCTAAAGGATAATACCTATTCAGAAAAGTGCAGGGTGACTGGGTTGTCCCAGCCTGAATGTAGCCAGTGCTGGGTAAGGATGGAAGGAACTAGATCCTGGGAGCTGCATGCAGCCCCAGTGCCAGCTTCCAGGTCAAAGACAGTGACTCCATTTCTCTTCTGTTGTGATTAAAATAATCTGATCAAAGCAACTTAAAGTAAAGACGTCTTTTTAACTCACATTTCAAGGTACAGTCCTTCAGGGTGAAGTTACAGCTGGCAGAAGACTGAGGCAGCTCACCCATCAGAGTCCTCGATCCCCACCAGCCTCGCCCTGGCCATCTGTGCCCTGCAGGCATCCACCACCCAAACAGATGACTTGCCCTCCTCATCAGATGCTCCATCTGCTGGCTTAAGGTGATAGACTGGGGGGAGCTGGGTACCAGAGACTCTATACATAGACCCTGCAATTTAGGAACAGTGTGCCCAGTTCATAGATGAAGAAACTAAGGCCAAAGGGCTCCCCATCAGACATGGCAAGGTACAGACTGCATAGGAGGATGTGCTCACATCCGGAACCACACAAAGAGCTGCTAGACAAGAAGAGACAGGCAGTGTGAGTGTATAGAACAAGAAAAATGCAGAGAAGCCATCACATCAGCTGACTCTGAGGAAAAGGCTGAGACCCCACACCTCCAACTAACTCCCTCCTGAATAGCCTGGGGAACTAGAAAAGGGTACCCCTATGTGGACACTAGGAGATGCAGCCAGCCCAGGCTGAGGGAGCCTGGAAATCTATTCCTGATCTCACACAGTATCTGGCTGTGCAGTCAGGCAGGGGACTTCATAACTAAAAGTTCTCTAAGCTGGGAAGAGTGACCTACACCTGTAATCCCTGCATTTAGGAGACTGAAGTAGGAGGACCCCAAGTTCAAGGCCATCCTGAGCTACATATCAAGACCTTTTCTCAAAACAAATCGAAAGACTGGACATGCAAGTAGCCACCTATAATTGCAGCACTCAGGAGGCTGAGGCAGGAGAATTGCCACAAGTTTACTGTGGTCTACAGAGTGAGTTCCAGAACAGCCAGAACTCCATAGCAAGACCTGTCTTGAAAACAAATAAATAGGTAATTAAATATAATGTGAGGACAGGGAAGATGGTTCAAAGGGTAACTCACTCTCCACACAAGTGTGAGCTCAGGTGTTTGGCTCCTCAGACCCAAGTAAAAGTCAGGTGGGCATGGCACCTGCCTGTAATCGGGGTGGGTGCTCAGAGGCAGAAATAGTGGATTCCCCAGGGCAAATTTCACTAGCCAGAACCACCAAGTTGCAGGTTCAGTGAGGAAACCTGCCTCAAAAGAGTGGAGAGTGACCAAGGAAGAGCCCAATATCAACTTCAGGCCTCCACATGCATGAACACACACACACACACACACACACACACACACACACACACACACACACACACACAATCTCTAAACATCCCAGTGCCAGCATCATTCTGACCCTTCCAGACCTCTCAGGAGATGGCTCCTTCCCTCTTTCCCTGGCTGTACACACATTCGATGTTTGGCTTCCAAGCACATGAAGCTGAGACTGGCAGGTGTCACAGCCACTGTCCCTAAGTGGGAGCCTGGCACTGCCCTTGCCTCCTATTCACTGGCCTCACTGGGGTCTGACCACTGGAGACTCCACCCCTGCTCTGGTGGGAAACAGCCTCCAGGAAGGGGCTATCACCTTGATGGGCTCCATGGCAGCCCACCTTGTGAGTCTAGCCTGATAAGTCACCTCACCCTTGAGTCTCTCCCCTCTGTCCATACCAGCCCAGGCCACCAGCAACCTTCTAGGACACTTCTGGTGAAGAACTGGCTGGTGTGTGGTACGGGCCAGAGAGGGCCCACCCTGGATGTTCTGTCCCATTCAGCAATCTGTTTCTAATTCCCTGACCCAGAGAGCGACTAACCCACCTCCCTGGCCGCCCGCAGGCTCCACATGCCTTGAAGATTACACGCTGAGCTGAGTGCTGAGCGAGTTCTATCCACCCAGCAAGACAGCAGAGAGCGAGGACAACGCGTTCTATTGTTCCGTTGCCGCCTTCCCAACACCGACAGGCAAGAGAATGTCTCAGAGAGATGGATGGAAGAAAAACATTCCCAGCAAGGGCTCCCGTGGACCTGCCCACCACACCTCACCCTTCAGCCTCCATGTGCCTCAACCAGCAGCTCTTCTCTTACCAAACAAAATGTCCTTCACCCTGCTGGGTCTCTGTACCTGGGAAAATGAGCCTGAAAAGTGGTACTTGGTACTTGGTACCTTTCTGAAGCGGTGGTTGCGCATCTGCTTTGAAGGTCTTTACTACATGAACACTGATCCTCACAGCAGCCCAGTGGAAGGCTTTTCTTTATTACCGTTTGTGGAGAAATGAGGACAATGACAGAGCAGTGAAGTGACTGGTCACTCCATGGTCGCACAGCCCCACAAGGCGTGGGCTTCAGAAGCTGAACTCAGAGCCATCAATCCGCATCTGCATCTTCCCTCAGGCCTGCCAACTTGCCATGCTTAGAGTTTTGACAGGGAGACAGAGGACACTCACATTCTAGCATCCAGAAGAAGAGACCATCATGGGATAAAATCGGCTGTTGTTTCCTTTACCATTGGAATCCCAAAGCCTGTGTCTAGAACACCCCACCGTCTCTAGGGATTTACACCCTCACAGCCTGTTTATTGCTCTCGCCAAATCTGTGTCAAATACTACAGGATACAGGAAGGCACTGATTTGAAAACTTTCTGAAGAAAATCTTACCCTTCCCTGCAGCTTGCTTCCTCCCAGATCCTCTGATGTTGCCTGGGAGACACTACAGTCCAGAATGAGAAGAGCGAGAGCGTAGCTGGGTCATTCCTGGGATCAGTTGCATTTGGCTGTTCTAGAACACTCTGTGGTGTGTAAGTAAGTGGCTGCTGTAGGACCAGCACAGTGCTGAATCTGGACCTCAGGTACCTCACTCCACGGGCCAAATGGTGCCCAAGGCGAAGTGTAGACTGAAGAGACATAACCATGGCCAGGGAGGAAACAGAACTGAAGCCAAATGGGAAAGTGGATTTCTAGAAAGAACAGAGCTGGGGGCTGGGTAGGAGGCGGAAGAAGGGAAGAGATTGGCAGTCACTTGAAAAGAGAAAGCTGTTAAAGTACCAAAGCAAGAAACTGCGATATAAAGTAACCCTTGTCAACCATTCCCAGCATTCAAAGTGCTTGTGACTTTGACTCCAAGTGACTCTCCAGGTTCCAAAAAAAAAATAGTCTTCATGTTGGAACTTCCTTTCGGGAATATGAGTCATTGCCATCCAGCACCACCCACTTTGCTCCCATCAGACATCACTAATTGATCACAGAACACCTACTAGTCAATAATATTTTCAAACCTGGTGTTGTTTTCAGCACTAAGCTAGTGTCAAACATTGCTGTGGCAACTATAGTAAACAAACCACAAATGCTTCCTGTGAGCATGGGATAGATAACTCATCTGCTTCTCGTTACAGCTATGTGTAATATTGTCCCTACTTTATGAATGAGAAAGCTGAGACACAGGGGGATGACACTGATGCCCAGGTTCTACAGCTAGTGAGTGACAGAGCAAGGATCAGGGCCCAGGGAGGTGACTCAGGAGACCAAGTTGATGCTTACAGAGTAGCTACAGACGTCAGATGAGGTCAGCATGTTCAGCTCAAGGTATGGAGGCCAAGGATGGTTTGATCCTGCTTAAACACTAGTTGTTTCCCTCTGCTGGGATGATCCATCTGTTCTTGACCTTGGGCCGGGTATCCATGGGTAGGCTGAGAAGATTGGCTTGGCTGCATGTGGATAGTAAAGTAATGGTGACACAGAAAAGCAGAAGTGTCGGAAGCCCCGCTCAGAACCTCCCAGGCACACACCAGTCCATGGCCTGAGCATCATGCAGACCTCCTGCAAAGGCATTCCCTCCCCTCTCAGCCCACCAAGGCATCATCAAGAACCCTCCTGCTCCTCCATACCTGGGGACTACCTACCCACACCCCTATCCAGCAGCAAAGAGGCAGCGATCTCTCCTCATTCGTTTCCCCTGTCCCATGTTTAATGAGGGCAGGGTAACATGTGCATGTGAGGCAGATCTTCTCCTGAGCCAGTCACCCCAGGAGGCAGGCATAGGGCCATGAAACCCAGCTGTGGACTCTAAAGGAGAGGCAGGTAGCCATGGAAAACAGCTGCACCCGGCTCCCCCTGAGTCCTGACAGCCCAGTGTCCTCCACCCACCACCTTGCACCCTGGGACCCTGGCACTGGGAACAAGAAAGGACTTGGAGAAGAAGGTGGTAAGTGGGCTCTGCTGAGGACTCCAGAGTTCTCAAAAACAAAAGAAAAACAGGCCATTGGTGACTCAAGAAATGAAAGATCTCTCTCTCTCTCTCTCTCTCTCTCTCTCTCTCTCTCTCTCTCTCTCTCTCTCTCTCTCTCTCTATTGTTCTTAACTCTCTGGGGACTTTGGCTTCTTTGGAAGCTGTAGGAAGCCCAAAGACCCTCCTTGGAATGTCTCAACATGTATAAAATACATGGGGTGTAGAAGAAATTGCAAGGACTAGCCATCCAAATGGCTTCAAGAGGGAGGACAGACATCCTGCTGGGATCTCACAGCTTCCTGACCTCAGACACCCTGTGCTCAGATTGTAGTCTCAAAACGCTATCACTTCTGTGCTGGGAGGAGAAACCAGCCACTGCCAGCCAGTGACAAAGTGACAGGATTTGTTAATGGCACTGGCTCATGGCCTGTGTCCATAATGGGAGGAAAGGCTAGGTTCCAATCCGAGGAAGAAAAAGAAGTGGGGTTTCCCATGCAGCCTCACTAGTCCCTGAATTCCATCCACAGACACTGTAGTTAGGGCACCAGGGTTAGTCCTGAGACCCCAACCCGCTATTCCAACCTCCTCAGAGCAGTCAAGGGGAAACCTCAGCGGCACGCCATACCCTTGGGACCTTTCAGGCCAGCCCACAAAGTAAAGAACATTCCAAAATGCTTGTTTCAGGGCTGGGGGAAACTCAAGGGTAAGTGTGCCTACTGCACGCATGTGCCTTTAACCCTAGCGGTGTGGCGGGCAGACAGGAAGATCACTGGGATTTGCTGTCCTCCAGCTGAGCTCCAGGTTCACTCAGAGACCTTAAGAGAATAAGGTGAGAAGTGACAGAGCAGATACCTAATGTCCTTCGTCCTATGTCCCCCATGGGTAAGTGTAAATGTGTGTGCGCGCACGCACACACTTTTTAATACACTCTATGACAGAGTTTACTTGAGCACTGGGGAAGATCCAGGGCCCTTAGGCCATTGTCCATCACTCAGGCTCCGCCATGCCCCAAGGAGGCCAGAGTCTACAGCTTCTAAAAACAAGGCTGTTCCATGCCTGCTGTGGCCCAGCATGAAGGTTGGGCTGAGTCTCCACGCATGTGTTCCCCTCAGCTTGCCAAGGGTTGGGCCCAGGGTGTGCACAGGAGCCCCACGGGCCAGGTCAGGGAGTGTGTGAAGCGGCTCCCTCTGGCTGGCCCATGGATGTCCCCCGCAGCCTTTGGGCCTCACCCTGCTCCCCTACCACCGTGCGCTCATTCTGCCAGCAATTCTCAGGGTGTAACCTGGAAAACTGCAAAGTCATGAACCCTGGTGCAAGCCAGAACGGACAAATGCTTCAGGGTGGTCACTGGCAGGTGACCAGGCATGGCCCAGACCTGGTCATGTGTAAGATGGGGATAAATCATGCGTTGGTTTGTGTCACTGTTCCCAGCCACTTGACGCAGCAGTTGCTAGGTGGCAATTAAGACTGCTCCCATTCCCACCCCTAGGTCTACCCATCTGCACAGGAGGAATAGGGGCTCTGGGTGGTCAGCTCTGATCTCCCCAATATATATAGATCCCTAGAAATAAGTATGTTGTTTAGGTGAAATGACCACAGGAAAGACAGCGGTCACCAGAGTGGGGGATGACTGCCAGGTCTGTCATAAGGCAACACCCCAAATACCACTACACATGTAAAGAGGCTTCTCTTTGTTCTAAGTCAACCCCTTTCAGAAGCCCGCTGCCCCTGCCATCTAGCTGGCTGCCATCGTCCCTGCAGCCTGCTGGCTGCTCTCCTAACTCTACTTTTCCAAAGAAGCTTAAAGGACCACATATCCCCCTCCCGAGGAAACAAACCAGCCTGACCCTTGCAAGACTTCCCGAAGGTCCTTCAGCGGAGGGTGGATCTTTCTGGAGAGGAGCCACAGGCTCAGTGTTCTCAGACACACTGTCTTGGGGACAGACCCCAGTGATGGCCACTGGCCCAACCTGCAATTTAGGTTCAGCCCAGAGATGAGGGCAGGCGGCACCAGCTTAGGGCCAGACTCCAGGGCAACCTCAGTAATGAAAGGATGGGAAGCCAGCGTGTCACTGAGAACTCTCTTCTTCGGAAAGGCCCCTGCAGCATCAAGTCTCTGCTGCCCTTTGGGAAAAACTGAGGCACTGGATCTCCGTGGCAGGCCTGGAAGTAGGAGCTCAGCTTCTGAGCACTGCTGTGGAGGGCCCCAAGCAAGCTGGATGGAGCAGATTAAGGGAACAATACCCACACAGCCCTTGTGCCTTTGGAAAGCTCAGCCTGAAGCAAAGGGCCCGGGTCACCTCACCATGTCCTACATGAACTGAGGTTCCTAGTGGTTGGCAGTCAATGACCCTGGGTAGCTTTGGTCCCCACCCAGAATCTGTGTTCCAGAAGCCTATGGTGAGCAGGAATTAGTGACCCATGTCGCCTTGGTGGCCCCATGTTGCTAGGACTTGCTATATGTGCTCAGCAAACTGTTTCTAGAAGATTCTATCCTACTCAAAGTAGTATTTTGAGAAAGAGTTTCTTTACATTCACTAACTTCCTGTGCCCATGTTCAGCAACTAGCCAGAGACAGGTCCACAATGTTACACAACATTTAGCCACCCATGAAGATAAGGGTGTCCTGCCAAGTGCTGCCACGGGGAAGAGCCTCAAATACAGCCCTCAGTGCCAGAAGCTAGGCACAAGAGACCACATCTGTTATTCCCTTCCTGTGAAGTGTCCAGGACGGGCAAACCTGTGGCATCCGGGAGATTGTATTTGCCTAGGATGGGAAGGAGAGATGAGTGACAGCTGCCAGTTCAAGTTTTCTGAAAACACTCTAGGGCTGTGAAGGCCCCACAGTTCCGAACAGAGAAAACCCAGAATCCCACATGGCAAATGAGAAACGTCCACAGTGTGTGAGGATACCTTTAAAATTCCCAATAAGAGAAAAAGGTACTGGAGAGACAACTCAGTGGTCAAGAGCACTGGCAGCTCTTCCAGAGGACCTGGGTTCAATTCCCAGCACCCACATGACAGCTCACAACCAATTCCCGGGGATCCCATGCCCTCTTCTGGCCTCCCAGGGCACCAGCATGCACATGGTATGCAGACACTCAGGCAGGCAAAACATCCATACATATAAAATGACAAAATGAGAGAGACAGAGACAGAGACAGAGAGAACCCAACATTGCCATTCCCTAGCTGTATGACTGACCGCCACACCTTAGTCTTTTCACACCAAGAGAATGGTCAAGTCTTACTAACATCTGTGTCATCAAGACCAATCAGGCACTTGGGTATGGGACTCACATGGAGCCTACAGTTCCCACGCCAGGCCATGCAATGGTCAGTGTGAAGCCGGGCGTGTGAGATGAAGCCCATTGAGAGTTCCACGTGACTTGCACATTGGCCAACACTCTCCCAGACACACACTTCCCTGTGACAGACAGGACAGGGACTGCTACTGTGCAACTCAAGACTTGTGGGGACAAGGAGCCAAGATAAGATGACCCCTCCTGGGGATGCAAGTTGACCCAACTGTTTGTGATTGTGGCAAACAAGGAGAGATGCTCTCCCCTAGCAGGTGTCAGGTGTCCATTTAATGCGTCAACACAATCCTGCATTTCTATGCATGTTGGCACCAAAATGTCGCACTGTGTGGGGTCAGGAAGGGTTTCTGTTTCCTTCTTCCAGATTCTCTATTTCCCAGGCTTTTTTTTCCCTAGTGGACAAGTATTTTTATGATCTTTTTAGAGAATGCCGCTGTCTGGATTTTGAAGCTAAAAGGCAAAAAAAAAAAAAAAAAAGGGAAAAGATGCTTTTTGGGGGGAATAACCAGAAGAAGAAGAAAGGGAGCTAAGGGGAGCAGGTGGGGCACAGGGAGACTGTGGAGGAAGGGAATAAGTATGTGTGTGTGTGTGCGCCACGAAGCAAGCACCAACAGCCTTTACACACAAGGCTGGGACAGCAAGCTGGAAGTGGGACTCAGAATGGAGTCCTTGAAGCTGGGTTGCTTCCTGGAGGGTGGGACAGTCACATGCATGCCAGATGACAGATGACAGTCAGGAGGACTGACTGCCCATGTTCTCACACTGCTATGATTTTGGTAAGGCCACGAAAAGCCTGGTCCCCAGAATGGCACCCCTGGGACACAGTGGGACCTTCAGGCACTTATGCTCAGAGTCAGAGTTGAAGGAGACTCAAAACCCATTCTTTTATGGTAGCAGCCAGAAGCCTGGGAATGCATTTCCCAGAATCCTCTGCCATCTAGAGCATTCTAGATTAGACTCCATCAGTGAGAACCATTCACACAATATCTAGGAAGGGCAATAGACATCCCCCACCCCTCCCCAGCCCTCGGGAACAGACCTGTTGACTCCAGCATTGTCCCACCTGCCTCAGAGCTATAGGCTGGTACTACCATCAGCACAGTCCCCAAAGCACCTGATATACCAAACTTCTGAACACTCGAAGCACCCCAAGCCTGGTCCTTCAGCTCTCCAGCAGATTGGAAACACTCAGTCCCCTGTGTTAATGCTCTTCCTCTTGGCACGTGGGGACATTTCCCTCGGTGTCCTAAGAACAGATTTCAACACAGACCAAATGCCTTCAGCTTCTAGGACAACGGTACACACCACCAAACCACAGGTGACTGTGAGTCTCATCTGTCCAGCTCTATCATCTCCAAGTCCACAGAGAATCTAATGGGCACAGCTGGACCAGGGCCAGGTCTACCGCTCTCCCCAGCCAATGTCCTACTTCCTCTGGGTAACCATCATAGGCCAATGTCCCCTGCTCTCAGCTTTCTATCACAAAGCCCCACCTTAGAGGGATCCTGGGTCTCCCGCCGGGCAGAGCATCAGCAGTGGGTCCCAAGTACCTGAGCAAAGATGACTCATCCTTGGTTATTAAAGGACATTGCCTTTGCACCCTGGAGATGCAGAGAAATGTTGGTCGGCCATGTGTGGAGTACAGCTTCCTCTGGGTTGAGATGAGTCAGGGTCAGAAGCTACTGCACAGGGAAGTACTTGTTGTGTGGAGAACTTGGTAATGGACTGGGCTGGAGAAGTGTTTCGCCTCTTGGTGAGACTATTTTCCCCATTTTCTGGATGGACTATTTCCTGGACCCCTGAATTCTCTGCTCCAGTCTCTAGGCTGAGACCCCACGGACCCGGAGATTCCTGGAACACATTGGTTGCTCACACTGGTGCAGGTGAAGCAGTACCTTGGTTAGGAGCCCAGGACCCCTGAGCCAAGTGAGGAGCAGTGGGGAGCCTGCTTGGCCACCTCGGCCTGCTGCCTCCACCTGCTCTGCCACAGGCAGGAAGCGAGAGACTCATCACACAAGGAGTCATTTGCGGCTCAGGGTTATTATTCTGCATGTGGTGGAATATATGTATATGTTTATTTTGGGTCCATCCAAGCTTTGAAACTTTAATGTCTAAATTGCCAGGATTATATGAATTCCTTTTCAAAATCGCTGTCATGGTTTGGATCTGTCTCCCCGCTGTGTAAGACAACACCACCACTTGCTTCCTGAAGCCTTTCTTCTCGGGCCACATGGACGGATGGACGGATGCACCATCCAGTTGTACTGGCTTTGGGAGGACTGGGAAAGACCATCCCTGTGGGCACCTCTGCAGGCAGTGAGTCACAGCCCCAGGGCCAGCTCAGGACACCCTGGGCGTGGAAATGGCTGGGGGAGGCTGGGACCACACATTTATTATGCTACATGTTTCCCCTTGGTGGTAATAATAATAATAATAATAATAAATAATAATAATAAATTGTGGTGGAGAAAGTTTTGAGTGCCAAGCAGGTTGTTGTGAGCAGGGAGCGCTTGTATCCCAGAGCTGGCAGGGGAGATGCCGAAGGGTCCTTGTTTCTCCAACATGAGAACATGGCAAAATAAGTTCCCAGAAGAAACTGAAAATGACTGGATGAGTCAGAATTGCAAGGCCCTTAGCAGCATCCTCAGACTTCTAGAACGTCTGCCCCGGGTTCACAGGCAGGGAATCAGGTATTGTCAGAGCTCCCTCCCCTCTGTCTGTACCCTGAGTCAGAGCTCCCACTCGCTCCCTTTGCCTTTGCTTCTTTAGAGAGCTCCAGTTGAGAACATTATTGAGACATAGAACTTGTCTTCAGGGTTGGGGATTTAGCTCAATGGTAGAGCACTTGCCTAGCAAACACAAGGGGTCAGTCCTCAGCTCAGGAAAAAAAGAAAGAAAAAAAAAAAGAACTTGTCTTCAGCTTCGTTGTGTGTGTGCATGTGCCACACGTATGACAGAGGCCAGCCTTCAGTGCTGTTCCTCAGGCACCCACTTTGTTTTGTACTGAAAGATTTTATTTTGGGTTATTTTGTGTAGGAGGGGGATATGCTATGCGTGCCCTTGGAGCCCCAAAGAGGGTGTCTGATCTCCCTAGATCTGGAGTTACAGGCGGTTGTGAGCTGCCCAACATGGGTGCTGGGAACTGAACTTAGGTCCTCTGCAAGAGAAGCAAGTGTTCTTAACCTCTGAGCCACAGCTGAGCCATCTTCCGTTCTACCTTGTGTTTTGAGACAGGGCCTCCCTTGACCTGGCCCTCAAGCCCCAAGGGATCTGCCTATTTCCACCTCCCCTACTCTGGAATTACAAGCATTCACCACCACATACAGCTTTTTTTTTTTTTTTTTCAGCTCTGGGGACTAGACTCTAGAGGATCTACCCTAAGGCAGATCTACCCGCCCATGAGAGCTGGCCAGCCTGACCTGATGGCCAAGGAGCCAGTCTTCACACGCACCTGCTAAGAGGACAGGGACTCAAGCCTTGCTCTGACCCCTCCTAACAAGGAGGAACATGAGGGCAGCACACTGGCACTGTGGCCAAGTGTTATCAGACTGAGCTGCCCCGGCCTGGAATCATGCAAACAGCTCTGTGGGCCACATCTCTCCCCTGCCCCCTACCCCCCACCCCTCCACCCTGCTCTGTGGCACTGAGCCCTGACTCCAGCAGCCACCCTCCCCCACCCACCTCCAGTGCCTCCCGGTGCCCACACCCAGCCAGGCTGAGAAAGCAGGAGCTCAAGCCCTGTTTCTCCTCCCCTGAGGGACACTTCAGCAAGCCTGCCTGGGTTGCCTGGGCTTCAGGGAGGCCACCAGCCCGACCTGTGGGTCTAGTGCAGCCTGCCCAGACTAAACATCCCTGATTAAGTCCTGCAAAGGTTAAATGGGCAATTAGGCAGGTTTCGAAAAGCTGGACTGGCCCTTTGCCCCACAGGGCCACGCCTGGACGCCAACCCCAGCAAAGGGACCCCTCCCACCTCGAAGGGCTGACCTCCCACCTATGCACGGTCTCTGGCTCCACACTGCAGGCCTGACCCACAGTTTTTGAACCAGCAGTGGACAGCAGTAATCACAGCAGCATGTGCTAACCTGGGGGAGGGAAGCACAGTGCTGAGCCTCTGCAGCGGACCTGACGCCACAAGACAGAGCCTCCCTCCCCTTCACCCCTTGACCCAAACCTTCCGAGTCCTGTCAGCACTTCCTTAAGAACACACCCGAAACCCAGACTTCTTGGTCACCCACTGCTACCCTGGACCAACCCTTGGCTATCAACACCCTAGTCCTATCACAGCTACAGAAGGGACCTGCCTCAGTGTCCCATACCAGAAGGCCTCCCCCTTCTGCAAGGCAGACTCACGTGATGGCCAGTCCCATGGACATAAGTCAAAAGGTCTCAGGTTTGGCTGCTCCTCTCATGGGTCCACCATGTTAACTGGCCCTGCCACTCCAATCTATCTCTGACCTTCGCCATCGGGTCCCGGTGTAGAACGCCCTTCTCCAAGTCATCAGCAGGACTCAGACTCTCTCTTCTTGGTCACAAGCTGTCACATCAAAGACATCCAGGGTCAACTTCCCAAAGCAACAGTAGAACCCACGAGGCCCTGCTGGCTGTCCTCCACAGTGAGATGCCTCCTGCTGTGACCTGAGGCTGTGGGGTCCCTCTCTGCCTCTGCTTTTGTACCAGCACCAGGAACACAAGGGACTTTGGCTTTTGTGTCCACAGGAGTGTCCTACACCCAGCACTGACACTCCCAAGAGGTGCCATGAGCTGCTGTGGCCTGACAGCACCAACACGGAACTGACACTTCTTGTACGGGTGGGGAAACTGAGGCTCAGGCTGTTAGATGCCTTGGCCAAGGAGATTCAGCAAACTACACAGTGGGGTTCAAACCCAGCCCTTGCTGGCTTCCAAACCCCATTTCTTAGTTTTTGCTGTTGCTCTGTGGGGCTGAAATGAAGCCAGGGTCTCACTCATAGTAAGTATGAGCTAAACTACTACCAGCCCAGCCCCACGCTCTTAACCACTGCAAAGTTGGAGAGGGCCAAGGAAGGATGGCAGAGGTCATCTCCTCCCTTTACCCACCTTCACATCAGTCAGATGATGGGATCAGTCCTGTGTTCACACTCCCTGGCTATCCTAGACACAGCCCTGAAAAAAAGCAGAAGCCTCCCCAGCTGGGCCTGAATTACAGCAAAGGGCAGGAGCTGGCCTTGTGTGTAGACAGGCATTGGGGCTGTGATAGTTTCGCTATGGTCACATCCTGACAGGCCATCAAACCAAAACCTAGGGCAGGTCATCACTGCTATTGCCTGGTCTTCCAATGCCCACCATTTCATTGCCTTTTGACACACAGAGGTGACCACAAATGTGAAGCCCCAGGGGAACCATAGGTATTTGTGTAGGAACTGAACAACAAAAAAAAGTGTGCCACGGCTTGAACCCAGGGCCTAGATGCACTAGATAAGCACTCTTCCAAACCAGGATGGGGCCTGCAAACCCTGGTCTGGATAAACCCACAATGCGATCAGCAGCAGCCTGTTTTTGTTTTGTTTTATTTTATTTTAAAACAGGTTCCCGCTAAACTGCTCAGACTGAACTTGTGTTTACAATCCTCCTGCCTCAGCCTACTGAACGCTAGGACTGGTACTCACCACTGTGTGTGTGTGTGTGTGTGTGTGTGTGTGTGTGTGTGTGTGTGTGCTATATGCATGCTAATATATATATTAGCATGGTTATAAGGTGGAATGTAAATCTGGGGAATAATGTTTAAATTTAAGACAAACCGGTAAAGTTCTTGATCTTGACTCTGTGAATAGAGTTTTCAGACTCAGCTTCCCAGGGAGGTGGCCAGTGCCAGCCGGGACTCTCCTGGCTTGGGCTCCTCTCCAAACACTCTGAGATGAGGATGGAGGAGGAGGTCCAGGAGCTGGGTGGCTCCAGGAAGCCCCTCTGGGAAAACAAGAGACCGAGACAAAGAGAGAAGACAGATCAACAGGATGCAAAGACGGGGAATTCGCTCAAGTTCTTGACAATTTGCAGAGACAGAAGTGGGCATATTGAAAAATAAAACCATTTTCCAAACAGCTAAAGATTTACAAAAACAGAAACTTTTAAGGATGGCCAGAGAGTTTCATTTTATTTCCCTGACAAATATAACATCAGAAGGTCTCAGGCTTGGGGTCAACGAGACGGCTCCTCAGGTAAAGGCACTGGCTACATATGCCCAACAGCCTGAGTTCGCTCCTCAGGACCCACATCGAAGTGGAAGGAGACAGCCAAGTCCATAAAGTTTTCCTCTGACCTCCACATGTGCACCACGGCACACGCACACACACACACACATGCACATCATACAAGCAAAAAATAATTTTAAAATGTTTTAATAAGGTCTTGGCCTTCAAATTCAATTTAATTTTTCTATATCAGGTATCTATCTAAAAATAAATATATGATCTTCTGCAGAAATGTAATATGGAGTCTTTGCAACTGATCATGTCTCCATCTGACTTCTTTCACATAGGAGGTTTTTCAAGATTCTTTTAAGTCTTCATTTCCTATTATTATGTGTGTATGATGTATGTGTGTACCATGACATGTGTGAAAGGACCACTTGTGAAGTGAGTTCTCTCTGTCCACATTTACATGGGTTCTGGGCATCAAACTCAGTCCACCCAGGGCTTGTAGCCCTGAGCCATCTCTCTAGCCCTCACACAGCAGGCTTTTGAGTCCACTGCGTCCTGGGCATAGGTAACTCCTCTTTTTCATGGCTGAGCTTAATTCTGATGCAGATCAGGAATGAGAGACAATGGCATATAAATCACCTCAATAGACTTGAAAAGTCAAAAAGGAGGAAGCTCTTAACTGTAGCATACAAGCACCCTGCAGAAGGGCCTGGGAGATAGACTTGAGGCTACATGGGTGTCCCCACAACTGAGGCAGAACCTGGCTACAGGTCTCCTCTGCGCTGAACAGGTAATAATAACTGACTTGGGGTCTTCCCTACACTGGGCAGATAACATACGGAGAGGCTGTCAGCTCCTTTCACCTCCACCCACTATGTCACAAGATTTGGTTCCTCTGGTCTAGTGGAAGCCAGACTCCTCCTGGTGGCCTTCAAGTCCCTCTGGATCTGCCTTGTCAACCTGGTTCCAGCCTCCACCACCTCTGACTTACCAATTGCTCTAATCCTGCTGAGGTGCGTCTGACTTCCATAACTGCACCAAGCACTGCGCACGAATCCTCTCCCTCCCAGACGACTCCCCTCTCTTCCTAACCCTTGTAAAGACCCAAGCTCAAGAATTCTTGCCAGGACAGCAAGGTCACCACACCACATCCTGTCATTTGAATGGTGATCTGTCCCCCTAAGGGAGCTCCTCTATGAAGGGCAGAAAGCAGGCCCAATCACTGCTCAAGCTTCAGCACCATGCCGGCATCTCACACTCCCTGTGAGCCCATGATGGTAAGAATAGGGAATGGAGCCAGTGAGTTGGAGCTGGAGCCAGATACCCACCCTAAACCTGCACCCTTATTCCAGGGGGCAAACATGCCAATATGTGTGAGGGCTACTGTCACAGTGCCCAGGATTAACCGTGACTATGTACTTGCCACTCTGCCGCAGTGCCAGCCACTGAGCCTACTGTACCCCATGGGTCTACTCCAGAGCCCAGGCTCTGAGAATTCAACACTGCCTTCTTCAAAAGATGCAACTGATACTGGGCCCAGGTCTGATGGTTCAGAGCCCAGTTACAGATTTACATAACCAAGGTGAAGACCAAGGAGGAATAGCCCATGTTCACCTGCAGTCACCCTGCAGTAGCCATCGTCACCTCTGAGGGTGAACTATCAGGGGTACCACTCTATCTCCACTCACTCACCAGGAGCACACAAGCTGTGTCCAAATGCTGGTGAGTGAAGGAAGGAATCACTTAGATTTCCCACAGCAACAGTGGCCTTCAAAATCCCACAGGGACCCTAAGACCCCATGTGGGGAACACCCAATGAGATGTCCTCAAAGACCCGAGGCTCTCCTCCAGCAGCTGGTGACCTTTCACCCCACTGACCAGAGGGAAGACCACCAGGGAAGCAGGGTCAGTGGTGAGGGGTCAGTCCAGGAGGGCAATGGCGTTTCCAGGAGGACCACTTCTGGGGGGTCTTTGGCGGAGGAGCAGGAAAGGCTGAAAGGCCGGAGGGGGCAAAGGTGAGGGATGAGGGCATGGGGCCACAAGCTGGGAGGTCACAGGAAGGAGGTACCCAAAAGCCCAAAGCTGTCTGTGCAGCCCTATGAGCCTCCCACCCTCCTGTCGTTCTGTTTGAAGGAAAGTAAGAAAGAAAACGCAAAGGAGACAAGAGAGGGAAGAGATGACATGGAAAGACAGGAGATGCAGAGTGTGCCAGGCTCCGCCAGGCACTAATGACGGACAGAGACATGGATAGATGGAGACAGACAGTGACTGGCTCAGGACTGAGCAGAACACAGTGGCTGGGGCAGGGGTGGACAACCCAGGGAGGAGGCAGATCCTAAGGCAGGGAGCCTGAGGGTGAGCAGTCAGGGGAGGGGTACCTGACTCCTCCCTGACACCCTTCCTGGGGAGCCTGTGACTCTGAGGAAACATAACAGGTAGGAACCCAAGTAAAGTGGTGAACCTGCTGCAGGAACAGTGGACTCAGCCTGGACCTAAGGGCCTCCTCCTCCTCCTCCTCCTCCTCCTCCTCCTCCTCCTCCTCCTCCTCCTCCTTCTCCTCCTCCTCCTCTTCCTCCTCCTCCTCCTCCTCCTCCTCCTCCTCCTCCTCCTCCTCTTCCTCCTCCTCCTCCTCCTCCTCCTCCTTCTCCTCCTCCTCCTCTTCCTTCTCCTCCTTCTCCTCCTCCTCCTCCTTCTCCTCTTCCTCCTCCTTCTCCTCCTCCTCTTCCTTCTCCTCCTCCTCTTCCTTCTCCTCCTTCTCCTCCTCTTCCTCCTCCTCCTTCTCCTCCTCCTCCTTCTCCTCCTTCTCCTCCTCCTCCTCTTCCTCTCTCTCCCCCTCCCATCTCCATCTCCCTCTATGTGTCTCTGTTTCAGTGTTTCCCTCCCCAACTCCCGCCCCATGTTTGTGTGTCTGTCCATCTCTGCCTTCTGTCTCCTGCTATCCTGTTCTCTTCAGGTGACATGCAGGGCAGGCCTGAGGGCTCACAGTGCTCGGAAGAGATCAACCCAGTGTGGCTGAAAGCCTGGAGCCCTAGCTGGTGGTGAGAGGCCACTCTCATCAGGCTCATAGCCCAGCCCAGCACTAATTACAGCGCAGTATGGCGTGCTATTTTGATTCATATTTCCTGTCTGGAAAACAGGCTGCAGTACTGGGCACTGGGCCAGGACAGAGGCCAGGAGGGCAGGGCAGGAACCTGCCCATCACTGACCAGAGTCTGCTTCAGGAAATGGGAACTTTCCAGGGAGGCGGGCTGCCCCACCCCCACCCCACACACACTGCCCATACTCAGGGAGAGGGGGATGTGCTGACCCCTGGCTGTGCTGGGGAGGCTTGGAGTCCCACATTGTTGGGTTCAAATCCTCCCAAGTCTCTTCCTGGCATTGGCATCAGCCAGGCCAGAGCTTGTCTGTAACCTGGCAGCGTCTTGCACTGTGGTTGGACTCACATGCCAAGCCCTTGTCACAGACCGGATTTCCTTTGGTGTCACCCTCATTCCTACAATGTCAGAGCAGGAGAAATACCATGGGCAAGAGGCCTTTCTCTAAAGAAAGCAGAGTTACATGGGAGAGTCAGCTCCCCAGTGTTAACTTTGAGGTCTGTGAAGTTTCTACTTCCTCATCTGTAAAATGGGTTTACACTAGTGCTGGCCCAGAGGGTGCTTGGGCAGACTGAATGGGTCAGCCTATGTGCCCAGCTCAGTACAGCACTCGTTTGCTCACCATGGAGAAGGACCACAAGGAGGCTGTCACATGACACAGGCCAGGTGTGTGTGTGACTCACGCACAGGGGTGTGCCTCTAAGAAGCATGTGCACAATGAAGTATGAACACGTATGAGGATGTGTGTGCCATGCCCACGTGCCTACATGAGTGCGAGGGGGGATGTTCATCTCCACACCAGTGTCTACATGCACACATACACCCCCTGTGCATGATGTTTTCCTATATCCCATGTGTGAATGTATAAACATTAATCTTGCTGTAAGGAGGAAAAAGAACAGAAAAGCTGCTTTTATGAAACCCAAGTGTCCTTTGACAGATGATTGGGTAAGCTGATGTGGCCTTTCCACGAGGCACAACATATTTTGTAACCAGAGGCTTTTCTCTGTCCTGTCCCATTCCACAGCTGCTTTTAAATAATCACTCAGAGGCTTATATTAATTACAAACTGTTTGGCCTATGGCTCAGGCTTATTACTAGCTAGCTCTTACATTTGAATTGACACATTTCTATTAATCTGTGTATCACCACATGGCCCGTGGCTCACCAGTTCTTTCACATCTTGCTTCATGGACGGTTCGTAGCATCTGGCCTGACTCTCCCCTTCTTCATCTCTGTCTTCAGTTTGAATGTACTGCCTATCCTTATTCTGCCTTGACATTGGCCAAACAGCTTTATTTGTCAACCAAGGAGAGCAACACATATGCACAGTGTACAGAAAGACATCCCACAGCAATTACTCATTCACAAAGGCTGAACATATCACAGCATGGGCAAGTGCTAAAAGCTTGATGCTGAGCAAGGGACCTGTGTGGTGGAATCTCATCCAGGTGAAATGTCTAGAACAGGTAGGTATGGGGTGAAAACACACTGCTAGCTGGGGCCAGAGGCTCCCCACAAGGGCTGTGGGAGGTTTATGGGGGTAAAAATGTTGTAGAATTGATTCAGAGTGGCCGGCACCATTTAGGTGATGGATGGATGAGCCTTTTCCTGAGGAAGATGAAACATGATGATGAGTTTGAAGGAGTCCAGCTTCCCACCAGCTCCAAGATTATAAAATGAAGGGGTGTTCCTTTGAGGGAGTCACACCCTAAGCCTGGCAGTTCCCAGGTCCCAGGGCAGAGTGGTGTTGCTCCAGGGATCACCCAGCCTCCTGACCCCAGCTCTAAATCCTGTCTGTGCTACAGATGATGGGAGCAAATGAAGCCAATGGATTTCCTTCCTCTTCTGGGGGAAGGAACCGCCTGTTGTCTTCTGACAGCGTCTTCCCAGGGCCCATGTTCAAGGCCTTGCTGTGTCTTCATTACCACACATTCCCATCCTCATTCACAGTAAAAGAAGGGAACCTGAGGCACAGAGAAGCAGAGGGTTGCTTCACCCTGACCCAAAGCCTGGAGACTGGCTGTGTCATCTACCTTCCCAGCTGCCCTGAAGGGAGCACAAGACTTTCTGGATGGACCTGTAGACACCCACGGTTCCAGACAACTCTTGACTCAGACCCTGCCCCAGCTCTGCTCCCCACCCCTTGCTCTGTCCCCAAAACAGCAAGAGAAAACACCCTGCCTTGTTCTGGGTACCATCCTTGATGGGAAAACATTGAGTCCCAGCAGCCAGAGGGCATCTGGATCCCCATTCCCCCCCATATAGAACCCTTTCCTCACTTGGGGTCCTCCTCATGAACAGTACCTGGGAAATTCAAGCAAGCGTAGGCTCGGGTCATAGGTCACAGATCTAAAAGCTCTAGTAATCTTCCAGGAAACACTGCTTCAGATTCTTGCAAGAGCCCTGAGGGGTGAGCAAGAGGCTAGAGACACTGCCAAGGGAACAGTGGGGGGTCCTGATGGGGTGAATGGGGGCCTGGAGGTCTCTGTGGCAAAAGCTGATGTTCCCCTTCCAAAGGGCTTGTCTCTTAGTTACCATCCAGAACTGTATGCCTTTCTGTAATAAAGATGTCTCCTAAGCATGGCTTTGAACAGATTATGACATGATGCAGACTTGAGGGTGAGACCAGGCATAACTGTTGAGATGAAAATAGTATCCTCCCATTCACAGCAAGCCAGGCATGGTGGATGCTGGGTCCTCACACTTCCCTAAAAGAGCTCACTTGGAAACCCCCATGAAGAAGAGAAAGATGGCCTCATGGGGTGAGGAGGTTGAGTACAAGACCAACCCAAGGGGTGTGATCAAAGTCCTCATATGCATGTGGTCACATATCAAAACAAAGCCAATTCCTCTGCAGAATTAATATATGTTAGTTAAAATAATAAGCTCATAACATGACAGACAGAGCCACAATAAACATAATGATGGAATGTATAAGAGAGTCCACCCTACCACTGGCAACATCAGCTGAGGGTGGAGGCTGGGTGAATTCTGGAATCCACAGACCTCAAAGACCCCAGGCTCATCAGCTCCCTACACAGCCTGGAACCAGCTGCCCACCCTCATCCAGCTTCCCCAGCAGGTCTGTGGAAACACCTCCCACAAAGCAGTCCCACTGTGGACGCAGCCTGGGTGCCAGTAGACAGTGCTGCCCACAGTACCCACAAGCAGCTGTGGCGCTGTTCCTGCAGTGAGCACACACAGTCACAAAGCACAGCCCAGGGTGCCTGCCACACATGGGACTGTTTTCCCAGAGATGAAGCTAGAGTTGTTGATTCTTAGAAAAGAGTTGAACTTTTTTTTATGTTTTGGAGGTTATGTTTTTTGGTTGTTGTTGTTTTCAAGACAGGGTTTCTCTGAGTAGTCCTGGATGTCCTGGAACTCATTCTGTAGACCAGGCTAGCCTCAAACTTGGAGGTCCACCTGCCTCTGCCTCCAGAGTGCTGGGACTAAAGGTGTGCGCTGCCACCACCATCTTGCTGAGAGTTGGACTTTTTTCACAAAAATTTGTCAAAAAATTCTTTGTACCTGGTGGTTCCTACCTCCTCTGCTGCCCAGGGCTGACAGTGCACTGCAGAGGATTGTGGGCAGCTCCCAGGAGACCTGCAGGGAAACCAAGCAAGGAGCTCACCAGCACCCACAATGAAGCTTCTCGTGACCTCTGGCACTCTGCCTTCATGAGTGGGGAAAATCAAGACCAAAATGCACTGAAGGTGGAAGCCAGCTTCTCTTAGCACCTGGTGGGGCCACCCAGGATGGTCCCCTCACCTTGAGACCACCAGGCTAAGGCCAACCCATGCCACAGAGCAGAGGCAACTGTCAGTGACTGACTCTCTCTCTCTCTCTCTCTCTCTCTCTCTCTCTCTCTCTCTCTCACACACACACACACACACACACACACACACACACACACACACACACGGCTTCTTCTACTTCAAATGTTCTGGGGTTCTCCATAAATACCTAGGCGCCCCCAGGTCAGCAGAGGGCTCAGAGCACTTTGTCTCCGCTGTTTTATGAGTCTTGTAGTCCCCCCTCCCTTGACGCTGGTGCAAAGATCCTTCTTTAAGCTATAAATTGAATTAAAAATTCACATTTAATATTCAGTTATGGTGCGGTTAGGGGTTTTATGGGCGGCCGTTGCCCTTCCTATTTGCTTACAATGTTGCCCCTCATGTTGCCAAACCCCGGCTGCTGGGACTGCCAGGAGGATGCCAAGTTATTAACAATTATTACCTTTTACAGTCGTTTTTGGCCCCAGCCTGCTTTTTTGGTGGTCTCATAATTTCAAAACAGGGACCTTTGAAATCTTACCCCAAGACCAAATGGGCTTGTGGACCACACTTCCTCACTCCCACCAAGCAGCCCTGTTCCCATTATGAAAGGTTGTCTGCCTTTGGCTCCCAGCGGGAGCTCCAGGCCAGTCCTGAAATCTGGGGAACAGGATCTCCCAGAGAGGGATAGGACGAGTCACCCCACTCGCTGGGGATGAGAGACCTTGTGCTGTCAGGACGTGTGTCAGGAGTGATGTAGTCACCTGAGCTGGGTCACAAACTGGAAGCATGCTGTGGTCCCACTATGCCACCCTCAAGACTATCCTTAGCCACAGACTATCTGGAGTTGTTAGTTACATTGTTAGGCCCCCAAGTGTGTGATCTGGGTACAGGACAGACTGAGTATGTGTGTAGGGAGGCCAGAAGAAATCAGATATCTTCCTCATTCTCTGCTGCGTGTGTGTGTGTGTGTGTGTGTGTGTGTACAAGTGTTTTGCCTGCATATATGTATGTGCACCATGTACATGACTGGTACCCAAAGAAACCAGAGAGGATATAGAATGCTATATGGGTGCTGAAAATTGAGCCCAGGACCTCTGCAAGAGCAGCAGATGCTCTTAACTACTGAGCTATTTCTCCTTACTTTTCCAGACAGGGTCTCCCTCTGAACCTGGAGCTCATCAGTTCAGCTAAAGTAACTGAGCAACAAGCACCCAGGAGCCATTACCTCCTTAGCGTCAGGAATAAAAACACAAGTTGTCACACCGAGCTTAAGTGTGTGCTTGGGATTGAACTTGGGTCCTTACACTTGTCTAGGAGGCAGTTTATAAACTGAACCATCACCTCAGCCTCCAAGAAGCTCTGAAAATGCTTTTTCTTCAGTGGATTGCACTTGCTTTTACACAGTTGTAAAGATGTTTTTATGAATTGGTATATGTAGAATGTAGATATCATGCTGTTACTCTTAGGTATTCAAAGTATAATGTTGTAAGTATTATATAAGTGACAATTTATAGTATATTGCATCAGTGAAAATATAGATTATAATGCATTATATAAATATTTATAGCATATTACATAATTTTAAGATATAAATTTGGGGACCGAAGGGACAGCTTAGCAGTTAAGAGAAGAGCTGCTCTTACAGAAGACCTAGGTTTGGTCCCAGCACTCCCATAGCAGCTTTACAATCACCTGCAACTCCTGTTCCAGGGGAGTCTGGTGTCCTCTTCTGGTCTCCATGCATACTCATACACATACATGTGCACACAAACATAAATAATAAAATAAATCCTTTTAAAAGGCTAACTTTCAAAACTGAGGCTCCCTCAGCATCTCCAGCCCCCACTGAGTCCAGCTGTTCCAGGCCTGTGTAGTCCTGAGACCTCTGTGCCTTTCTAAGTGACCATCACCACACACACACACACACACACACACACACACACACACACACACACACAGGCACCCTAGAGACTCCTGAGGGCCCAGCCTCTGCAAGGATCCCAGCTATGTCCATTATTCAGAGACCCTAGGACAACAGCCATTACTGGAACTCAGTCCCCATGCAAGCAGCCACTGTACAGCAACAATCTCATGGGCATCAGAATGGCTGAGCCAGCAACAGTCTGAAGACAAAGGAGAGGTCGTGGGGACATCGCTCTGCTACATTGATTTGGATCCTTGGCACGGTCAGGATGCAGCAGAAGATCTTCAGTCAAAAGACTTCCATGCCCACCTTCCTCCTGGCTGCACCCCCTCTCACAGCAGGGACCATGAAGATGGCCAAGAGAATACTGAACAACACAGGCATGGTTCAGAAGGTGCAGGCAGGAGGGTAGGAAATTCAAACTTATCCTCCTTGGTCATCCAGTGAGCTTGAGGCCAGCCTGAGTGTTGTGGTTAATAGAGATGTCAGCTTGACAAGGTCTAAAATCGTCTAAAAGCCCAGCCTTTGGGCAGATCTGTGAGGAAGTTTCTAGATTAGGTAAGTGAGGTGGGAAGGACCCACCTGACTTTGGGTGGCACCATTCAGAGAATGAGGTTTAGTACCAATAAAAGAGAGAAGGCAAGCTGAGCACCAGCATCCATCTCTCTCTGTTCCTGCCTCCATGACTTCCTCTCCATGATGGACCATATCCCCAAACTGTGGGGACAATAAGCCCTTCCTTTTTTACGTTGTTTTTGTTAGGTGTGTTATCACAGCAGCAGAAAAAAAAAAAAAAAAAAAAAAAAAAAAAAAAAAAAAAAAAAAAACTGAGTCACAATCTTCCACTCTGTTGGCTCCTGGAAGATAGCACATCAGCTACCGGCTCCAAGGTGCACGGCAGGTCCGTCCTCAAGGGACTGGGGAAGGCATCCTTCCTTCACAACACATCAAGAGGGCCTGTTCCATGTTTGCCCACATTAAAGACGGAAAAGCAAACGTGTGGCCAGCTTGAACGTTGAGCAGCAAGGCCACTTCTGGAAAGAAGTGGGACAGCAATGGAGTTTTTTTTCAGCCCCTGAATAAAAAGTGTCCTTTGGCAGGCGATAATTACATTCAGGAAGGTAATTAAATTATTAAAACTTTAATTGCCTTCCTGCAAACCCATCAAGAGAAAATACAGAGTGAAAACACTTTTGAGGGCGGGCAGGCCCAAGGAAGGTGATCAAACGCCTGAGATAGCTGGGCTCCCGGGGAGTTGACACATTAATTTTTACGGGCTGGCCGCCGTTATTAATAGGCAAAGCTAGATGGAAGTATTTTTCCACCGCGGGGGACCACACCATCATTTGATCCCGGACGCTACAGCAAACACAGCCTTGGTTTCTTTCTGGACGGAAACCTTGTTTTCCTGGACCCACATTCACTTGAGGCAAGTCCAGCTTTTTGAGGCTGAGCTTCACAGAGTGAGTTCGGCTGCATTCAGGACTGCCCTTAGGGACATCAATAAGAAACCCAGTGAAGGAGATCAAAGCCAGCTGGTTAGAAACCTTGGGACAGGGCTGACGTGGCCGGGCACCATGGGCAGGAGCCTCCTGCAGCTGGCCCGCCCATCATAGCTGGCCTGGGCCTCACAGTCTTAACCCCATCACACCTACGACCGTCACCTGGACAGGTATTTTAGTCCATGGCTCTACAGTAAAATACACACAAGGTAACATTTACCCTGTTAACTGTTCTGAGCAATACAGCTCAGTGGCAGGACCTGCAGTCACTTCCTGTCACATGAGCACCACTGAACAGCCTCCACCTAGCCAATCAGCAGTTCAGGTCTGCATTCCAGCACATTTCCTGTACATGGTAGCTGATACGCATTCACACACACACACACACACACACACACACACACACACACACACACACACGCACACACACGCTCAGAGAAGTGGGGGGGAGGAGTGTATCTGAAAAGGAAACTCAGAATCAACCTGGAAGACCTACAGAGCCACAGATGATAAAATACAGGCAACCATAAAAAATTACCACACAAAAACAGGCATCTGGCTCCCAGAACCCTAGCACATCCCGGGCTGAGGCAGGAGGACTGCTACCAGTTCAGGGCCAAATAGTGAGTTCCTGGTTACTTTGTAAAACTCTTCCTCAATAAACACACCCGTACACACACACACACAAACACACACTGGAAAGGGGTCCATGCCACCTCAGCTCGGTGAGGAAACACCTGCTGAGCAGTTGAGAGCAACTGGATACCATCCACTGGGCCTGTGAAGACCGTGTCCACAAGACGGGAGGCAGGGGTGGCTGCCAGCCCCGTCAGGTCCTTCCTACTCTCCTGAGTGCTGCTTCAGGGAGGTTCTAGGCAGGAAAGGAGAGACGTGAGGGTTCCTAAGAAGGAGCACAAGTGAGGTACCCAGCAAGGGTCCACCCACATCAAAAGTGGAGGGAGTACAAGCACTCGTGGTCCAGAGGAGGCAGTTTTCACATGAGGCTCAGGCATCTGCCTCTTCCACTTCAAGGCTACGTCATGTGATCAAGCCAGCACTTATTGAATATATTTTCTATTATTCATCGTAAGGGGTCCTTACGATGTTTTCTTCCCTTTTTTTTGCATGAATACAAACAACACCAAAAACGATGCCTTTGTAATTGTACACATATAACTTTTCTTTTTGTTTGTTCCGTTTGTTTTTACTTTTCAAAATTAGCTATGTGGCCTTCAACTTACAGCAATCCTCCTGCCTCCGCCTTCCAAGTGCTGGGATTGTAGGCTTACCTTTGAGACATTTTTTTTTTCCCCTGGGAGATATGAATATACATCTATTCACTATAGACACAGCATCAACAGATTCCACCCAATCCAGACTGGGAAGCCAATGGGTTGAACTGGGGTCACAGGAGGCTGGGGAACTTATGGTTAGTCACACTACCGAAGAGCTCTCTCCGCTGGCCAGAGTTAAATTATATCCTTGGGAGGGACAGTATTGGTGAAATTATTAAGGCCACTCCATGTAGTTAAAAGGGAGGTTTATTTTGTGGGATAACTTACAAGTGAAAGGATAGGTTGTAGGGTCTGGCAAATGTATGGCGCAGTCCAGCGGTGTTCTCTGGAGAACTCTGCTCAGTCTACCTCCAACGTCCAGGGTCCCAGAACCAAGAGAAGCCTCTCCTCTTGATCCTGGGTCTTCAGCATCCTCCCTCAGCCCTGCCTTGTAGGTGTGACCATTACCAAAGCCTCAATGGGGTTTGGAACTTCCAGGCCAAGGCTGGGATGGCTACCTACTACAGGACAGGGTCTCATGTGCCTGGGACTGTCTTTCACAGCCTCCTTGGCTTCCACAAGGAAGTGTTAGGCTTAGTGACCCAGTTCCCTGAGGTGACCTGCAGGTGACCACAGCTGCACTGATTTCGATATGACAATGGCCAGAGGGTGGGGTTCCACAGGTCACCATGAGTGGGATCTGTCAGAGCTGGAATGGCTAGGTCATAGGATCCAAGCTTTACATTCCCAAAGTGCCTTCTTGCACATGGCCTCAGTTTACCCTTTCATCAACGGTGAAAACACACATTTCTGCAGCTCCATAAATCCTTCCACAATCTACCCACTCAAGCAGCTTGCAAGAAGAGTCCATGTGCCGTTAGGACAGAATCACATGTGCTGACTGGGAGGTGCAGGAGAGAGAGGCCACAGTTTGAGCGAGGGTCTATTGACCCTCCCCAGCCCCACCTTCTAAGTGAGGATGTCAACAGAACCAATCTTGAGAGCCTTTTGCAAGTAGCCGAAGTTGCTCTGAGGGCGGCCACTGTGCTCAGAGATGGCGTTCCATGACACTAGAGATGTGTGTTCCTACCTCCATTTTGAAGATAGCTCAGAGACATTAAGTAACTCACCCAAGGTTGCACAGCCAGTAGGTAGGAAGCACCAGTTGAAGCTCAGGCTCGGGCCTACCTGAGCTTAACCTTGACTGCTTCTTGTGAGTTGTAATAGATCCTGTCTCTTCATGGTGGGGCTTACATCACAGGTATGGCAGAAGGACCTTGCTGGCAGGTCCTAGATCCCTTTGTACCTGACTCGACATAAAGAAAACAGATGTCCCAAAGCCTTCTGGGAGAACCTGGGGACGTGTTGTGCCGGCCTGCCCACCGTGCAGCCCACAGAGGCCACCGAAGGAAAGTAGGATTCACGGGTTTCAGGTGTGAGCATGTCCGAGGTGGGGCCTTCGAGACCCAGAGCCTGGTGAGAGGTCCTTCGGTCACCGGAGCCTTTGTCTTTGGAGGGAATTATTGTAGTCACCCACGAACACTGGTTAGTTCTCAGGGGAATGTTCTGTCCATCAAGGGCAGCCTCTCCCTGATCAACACAATACCACTGGCCACACAACACTCGCCAGGGAGATCCTCACCAGGGCCGGGGCCAGGGCTGTGCTATGTAGACTCCACCTCAAAAGCCATGATCTGTATCAACCCATTAATGCCTCTCATTTCTTTTCTTTTTTTTTTTCCTCCTGAAGTTGTGACACACTGTAACTGAAGTTTTCCTGATCCTGCCCGGCTCCCAGGGCCTCTCAGTTCCACAGCCGCTTAGACCCTAATGAACACACAGAGGCTTATATTAATTTAAACTGCTCAGCCATTAGCTCAGGCCTACACTGACTAGCTCCTACACTCAAACTCAGCCCACTTCTGTCAATCTGTATGTTGCCACTTGTTCCGTGGCTTAACCTGTGTGCCATCACATGCTGCTCCCTGGACAGCAGGCTGGCGTCTCCTGACTCAGCCTTCCTCTTCCCAGAATTCTCCTTGTCTGCTTATCCTGCCTATACTTCCTGTCTTGCTACTGGCCAATCAGCATTTTATTAAACCAGTGAACACAGCATTATCCCACAGCAACACACAGTCTCTTGTAGCTTGGAGCCACCGTCGCCCAGGACTCTGTATATGCCAGGCAAGCACTCCACACTGATCTGTACCCCAAGCCCCTTCTTTTTATAAGTACCCAGCCACTGGAAGTTTGTGACAGACTAAAACTAAGAGCCCAAGAGTCATTGTCACCCTCTAGACCTCAAAGTTCTACCTGCCTCCCTACTGTGTGGTCAGTAAGTTAATTCACACTGGTAATTCACACTGGGCTTCAGGGGTGTTTCTGCAGGGGATGTCTGGAGGCAGCAGGGGGTGGGGGGTTGCCAGATGCAGAAAGCACAAGGAAATCTGGGTCCCTTCCTCTTACCAAGGGGCACACCTAACCTAACCCTACCTCCCAGCACCATATCCAGGCCTAAGATCTGTGAAGCCTCCTCTTCTTATGACCATGTCAGGTCCTGAACCTTGATCTCACCAGGGCCTCTGCTGGCCACTCAGCTGCTGAAGTCAACACTCCCCATGCGCTGGTGTGCAGCTGGGCTTCACACTCCAAGCAGGGGCCTCTGCCAGCCCTCCCTTGAGAGTTCTACTGGCTAAGGAAAGTCCCCACTGCTCTGAGGTCTGCCTGACTCCCAACCAGGGCCAGGTGCCAGGCCTGGCAGCTTCCTGGGACCAGTAGGTGAAGGATGTGGGCAGCAGCAAGGACTCTTGGTACCCCTGCTCTGACCCATCCCTCCTCCAGCTGAATGAGACCCGGCTGGGTCCTGCGGCTTTTCCCAACCTTAGAGTCGTCTATACTGCCACTTGCTGCACTTTGCACCTCCAACTGTGAGGAACGAGCAGAGAAGTGATGAGCCCTTCTGTTGGTTAAACACCAAATGTTGGTTAAAGTGTCGCTGCTGGTGGCTGGCCACCGCCCTCGATGGCCAGCTGGAGGAGGGTGCTGGTGGAAGAATCAGGAGCCATGGTTACCTTTCTAGAGCTTTATTTGAGAGAGAGAGAGAGAGAGAGAGAGAGAGAGAGAGAGAGAGAGACCACATGGAGGGAAGAGAGAAGGAGGAAGGGGGGACACAGAGGGTCCACCCGCTTTTTAGGCTGGCCCTCGTCCCAGGATGATGATGTAATTAAGGACAAAACTCTTATACCTTCTCCCTCCCAGTCCTTCCAACAAGACAGTGTCCAAAAGGCATGGGAGTTGGAGAGATGGCCCAGTGGCTAAGAGCCCTGAGTCGGCTGAGAAGAGAAGACTCGGTTGAGGAATCGCCTAGATCAGATTGGCCTGTCAGCACACCTCTGGGGGACCGGTGCCCTGGCATCCTCCTTCAGGAGCTGTCACGTCCAACCCTGCTCCACTGTGACCTAATGGACGGATGTGACTAGGCCAGTTCAGCACAGTCCTCACCAGCTTTCCCAGCACGGAGCAGGCAGTGACCTCATGGCCCTCTAGAGACAGTGCTCAGCTGCAGGACCTGAACTAGCCCCACCCTAGAGCCCTCCCAGGGGAAGGTCCAGATAAGTGAGGTCGTGAGTGACCACCCAGAAAGAGTCAGAGACTGGAGAGAGAGGAGCAAGGAGCCCCCAGCACACAGCTGCGGTCTCAGACACAGAGAGATGGGGAGCAGGGGGAGAGAGACGGAAGAACCCCCAGTCTGTCATCTTCAGTTCCTCTGCGCCCAGGTCTGAGCTGTGGCGATGGGTCAGGTGATTAGGGTGAACCTGGGTATACAGGCTGTCTCCATCCTAAGGCCCTGCCTCCCCGCGCCCCGCCCCCACCCTGACACAGGTGCAGATGGGAGGTGACGGTAACAAGACTGGATCATCAAGTCCCACCTCTGAACAAGAGGACTTCAAGGGAAGCCCCAGGCTGGCAGACGACACAAATAAGACACTGTTTAAAGCTGTTCGTGAATACCGGCTCATCTCCACACCTCACAGCAGGTGTGTGACCCTGACACAGGCCCAGAGGGCTACAAAAGCTTGACTACAGAAACAGGCCCAGCTGCACACATTCAGGACCAGATCGTCTTGAGCAGCACTGCTCCAGTGTGCACAGCTAGGCAGCCACACGAATCCCAGCTCGCTCAGGGAGGAAACTGGGCAGAGCACGCCTGGACAGCTGGATAACACAATCAAACAGTGTGGGCAAGCCGGGTGTGGTGGTTACCGCCTGTAAACCCAGCCCTCACATGGCAAAGACAGAGGACTGAGATCCTGGCCAGCCTGTTCTACATGGTCATACCCTGTATCAACAAAATAATAGTGCATGACCTACATCCTCCACAAACCTGGACTCCTGGTCTTAAAAAGAAGCATCCAACCTTCCAGGTATAAATCAAAACCACATCCAACCACTTCTACTCAGAAAAATACTCACAGATGCTCACAGTGACCTGCTGGATCCTGAAGGCGTTGTGCTGAGGGGAAGAAGCCAGACTGGCAGGCTCACCTGCTCCATGTTCCCTTATGTGGGCCTGGGATGGCTCTTACTCACTGAAGTGCTTACAGCCTTGGCCATAGCAGTAAGGTGAGAAAGGGGACTACAAGCAAGGAAAGGAGCCAAGCTGCCTTCCTTACAAACGATGTGATCCTATACTGAGAAGGATCTAGAGCAGCGCTTCTCAACCTTGTTCCTCATGCTGTGGGGACCCCCAACCATAAAACTAACTCATTGCTACTTCATAACTGTAATTCTGCTTCTGTTGTGAATTGTACTGTAAATATCAGAGATGCGGGAGAGCTGACTCCCAGAGGGGTCACTACCCACAGGTTGAGAACCACTAAAGATTCCATCGGAGGTCGTCGATCTGATGGACTCTTTCAGCACAGTAGCAATCCTCATCAAAATTCCAATGATCTTCTCCACACACACACACAAAAAAATAGGAAAAGCTAATCCTTGCTTTCAGCTGGAAGCACAGAACCAGACCGCCCATAACACGTGAGAGTCCCACAGGACTGGGAGATCTGAGCCCACCCGAGGGCAGGAGTCGTTTTCTGGACAGTAACATTGCCCTGTGGTGGCCTCGGCAGGCGGGGGGGGGGGGGGGGGCACTTCGGCAGCAGACACCTACTGCCGAGAGAAGACACAAACTCCCCACCACCTGCCTCTTGCAGAGGCATCTCTGCCGCTCCTGACTGTGCAGAACAACCACTTCCAAGCAGGTAGCTCGCATCCCTGGCCCAGGCCCTGAAGACAACAGCTCCTCCCACCCATGTGCAAACCAAACTATTCCTGGGCACTTCCGACAGCCCCTAGCTCGGAGGAGGAGGAGGAGGAGGAGGAGGAGGAGGAGGAGGAGGATGGTGAAGACAATGAGACAATGGCATGGCTTGTGGATGTGGTGGCGATGGCGGGGTGGTGATGACGGTGATGATGGTGATGATGGTGAATGGTGATGGTGGTGATGGTGATAATAACAATGGTGATGGTGGTGATGGTGATAATAACAACAATGGTGATGGTGGTGATGGTGATAATAACAATGGTGATGGTGGTGATAGTGATAATAACTATGGTGATGGTGGTGATGGTGATCATGAGGATTGTGATCACGGTGTCGATGGTGGTTGTGATCACAGAGATGATAATAATGATACCATGGTTTTAATGACGTATTCAAGAAAACTATCTAAAAGCCTTGATAGGGTCCGTGGCTCACACCCAGCCATCAGGAACAGCTGCGCTGATTGCTTTCCCACAGGGAAGCTCTGGTTTGAAATCTGACGCTAAGCAATTCTGAGCGGTTTGCTGGTGTCTCTCGGCACACAGGTTGCATGAATTACGACTCTTCAAAGCTATAGCCAGCAGAGACCCTTTGCAAGCTGCCCCACACCACTCAGAGGAGTAAACAGCTTCTTTTCCCCACAATGCCATGTTTCAGTTAGTGTCTCCTGAGAGCCTCTGACAGCATGTCCAAGTCTTGATCTCTCTGACCCACACTGCTCCCCTCTGTGCTAGCTACATTACAGGCATGCTGTCCCATAGGGAGGTGGCAGAAACTTCCAGTAACCTCATGCCCAAACCTCACAGCGCAGCAACTCCCAGGCACAGAGAGCCTCTCTTTCCCAACGTTCCAGCAAAAGACCTTTCTCAATGGCCCTGCACAGACTGCTGGTCTGTGTGACATCACCAGGCTGTCACTGTGGCCAGAAGCCGGCACCACAACCACACGAAGGGAGGATGAGAAAGAACTGGGCTGGGGGAACAGGAACGGGGCCCCTTGAAGGGAAACTCAGATGCTGCTTCTAGAAGAAGTTGGGTGCTGAGTAAGAAAACACAACAAATGGTCAATCATGGCACCCCTCCAGCACCCAGCAGGCCAAGCCTGCTGGTCTCACCTTTACTGAGGGCTTTCAATGTAAGGCCTGACTGATTCCTACAAACCCAGGCAGAACTGAAGAGATGGGGCTTCGGACCCAGATTACAGGGAGAGACAGGGCTTCACAGCCTTGATTGAGAGAAGACATCACAGGTCTGCCTTCCAGGAAAGAGTTAACATCGAAGGGGAGGCCCCAGCATGGTGCCCAATGGGAGGAAGCCCACCCACTGCGCATGTTTGACCAGGCTTCCTGTGGGGGGCAGGAAAGACTGGGTGGCCCAGCAAGGTATGCTGGGGTGAGTCTGGTTAGTCAGAAAGGCCCAGAGCAAGTGAGCCTTGGGTCAACTCGTGTCCCCTGGGCCCTTGGGTTGAGTTCATTCTTCTCAGCTGATATCATGAGGCATCTCATGGTCTGGAGGAGAAAGGAAATGATTCCCCTGGAATGTTCCATCTAGGGGTTGTACTTGGATCCGGGAGGTCACAGGAGCTGGAGGATGGAAAGATTATACCAGTGTGTGAGTATGTTTGCATGAGAGTGCATGTGTGTGAGCATGCTTATGTGTGCCTATTAGCATGCGTGTGTGTGTGTGTGTGTGTGTGTGTGTGTGTGTGTGTGCGCGCCCCGTGAGCAAGCAGGTGTATGAGCATGAATGTGTGTATATGTATGTGTGTTCATGTATGCATGTATATGTGGGAGCATGTTTGTGTGTGAGCATATGTTTGGTTGCACACCTGGATCCATGTGAGTGTGTTTGTGTGTAGACATATGTGTGAACATGTTTGTATATGGACATGTGTGTCCTTCTCCAACAGAAAATGTCTAGAAACAAGTGGGAGACCCAGAACCACAAGGCTGCCATTCAGCCTCCAGCAAGGAGCTGCCAGGCCTGCCCCAGGCAACTTCTTCAGATTGTTTCCATCGCTCAACAAGAGTGAGTCAACCTGGAAGTCTTGCCCCTAGGACATGTCATCATGGCAATGCATTTGTGTGCAGATGACACATGTGTGGATGAGGGGTGGAGCCCAGCCCTCCACTTTGAACTTGAGGTTCATCCCTTTCCATTCAGCTTTCTAAACACCGATGTGTTTACCACCCAAGCGTAAACATTGTCCTTACCCCCTGGCTGACTGCTCACTGAGGGTCCAGGAGGAAAGGCCTTAGGCTCAGCACCTGCCCCTGAAGCAAGAACCCAAAGCCTTTTGAGAAGGAACTGCCAGATGTCCACAGTAGACATAGTCACTGTCACTCAGACAGGAGTGGTGGGTGTGGCCTGTGAACAGACAGGAACCACCTGAGAGGTGTGGTGCTTCCTGCAGGCCCTGAACAACCAAGAGCCAATTCCCACAAGAGAAGTGTCCCCAAAGATACACAGGACTCCAGCCTCAAGGCTCCTGCAGCTTCTCAGTGCAGCCTTTCAGCCTAGAAAACTGACTACTGGGGGGGGGGGGGGAATGGGGGTTTACAAAGCATGTGCATGCACGCACATAGGCATCGAGGATACCCTCTGCAGCCGCTGAGCAGGGTGGACAGGAGATGACACTCATGTCTGAGGATGGCTGCCCCTAGAATGCAGTGAGGGGAGGTCAGAAACAGTGTGGAGGTCCCAGGAGCTGATTGGAACCATTTGTGGGGTCAGCACGAGGCAGGCCTGGGAGCTGCAGACGAGGACAATGTCGGCTCTGTTCTGCTCCAGAGCAGATGCCAACACTGCCTCCGACTTTACAGCTTTTTCTTGGCTGTGCGGGTGAAAGAGCTGATTAAAAACGGGCCGCTGGATGCTCAACAGCCTCCCGGAATGTGGTACAGGACGCGCCGGGCCGGGCCATAATCCTCACTGGCTCCAGCTCCCACGGAAAATGTGCAACCCGCGCGCGTCCAGCCTCGAAGGCCAGAGGCTCAGGAACTGCCCACACTCTCTGGGCCTCCTGCCAGCTTGGACCCAGGGCCCAGGCCCTTATTAGCACTGAGCAGCAAGGGCACTTCCAGCCTTTGTGGGACTGATGAACCCTAAGCACCGAATGGACCATCCCCTGCGGGTCAGGTCCACGTGCTGAGCAGCAGCAGCCTGGTGTAGGTAAAACCCAGTAAGCCTGGGGCGTTGGGTTTCAGAGACAAGTCACTGTGTGGTCTGTGCCGAGTGCCAAGACTTTCCAACCATACATTTGGACAGCGGTTACTCAAGTTTGGGTAAGAAAACACTTACCCAATTTCCGAGCAGACTGTGGAGTAAGGGGCCTGTACCAGACACCAGCATTGCAGTGTGCTTCCCAGAAGCGTGGCCCTGGCCACGTATGTCCACAGGGCTCATGGGGCAGCGGCCACACCTGGCCCTGTGCCCCATCCACGAGATGGCAAACTCCCTGGAGCCTTGCTGAGACGTCCACACCACCGGTTCCCTGCCAGAAGGTCGAGGCTCCCGAGAGGGAGCTGGAATGCTGATTGGAAACTGAAAACACTCCATTAACGAGGAGCCAGAGGAGGCTGGAAATGCCAAAGCTGGAAGGAGATTTGGAAGGGGCGAGCTTGGGTCTCCAGGCCTCTGAAGCTTTGTCCATAAAATGAGGGGGTGAGGTGAGGGAGGCAAGCCCAGGCCACCCAAGGTGTTAGTGGCTCAGCTGGCCTCAGACCCCTGACCCCATGTGGGGCCACCTTCCACATGTCAGGCCTCATCTAAGGCAGAGCCCTGGGAGCTGCCTCTAGGAATGTGAACACATCTGCTCCTGACAGAGGGAGGGACCAGCCCATACAAGGGTACAATCCCACCATTTCTTCACAGGGTACCAGAGATGGGGCTGACCCCAGAGCTCTGCTGACTAAGGCTGCTTCGTAGAACACATGAATTCTGCTGCATATCAGTATGTCTTGTGCTGTTGGAAAGAAGAGAGGAAGGGAGACAAGAGGGAGCGGAGAGAGAAAGGGACAACCATAGTACATTTATGACTATATATATATATATAAATAGTGTTTACTGAGGCTCTGCCTCACCCCATTCCCAGCCACTGGGAATATGAAGATGCCCAGGTATAACCCCTACTGACATTACCAGTGAGGTGTGGAAGGCGTTGAAAGGCCATAAGGAGCCAGATAATTCTCCTCCCTTCCCACCCAATGGATGGGGCATGTGCTCGCTTCCCCAAAGCCCAGTGTCCAGCAGACTGACAGAAACCCAAAACTGGCTGGTTGGTAGCTGATGTTGACTAGCTGTTTGGCTGGTCAGCTGACTAATCACTACTTGTTACTGGTTAGAATGGCTATGGCTTATGGGTTTATTGACTAATTTTGTGGGCTGTTAGCAGGTAGGTAGATGCTTGGTTAGTTGGTTGGTTGGTTGGTTGGTTGGTTGGTCTTTTTGGTCAATTAGTTGGTTGGTTGGTTTGGTTGGACAGTTGGTTGGTTAATTGATCGGTTGGGTGATTGGTTAGTTGGTTGGTTGGCTAGTTAGTCGATTGGTTGGTTGACTGTTGGCTAGGTGAGAAAAAAAACCTGATTGAACCAACATAGTAATCTAAATAGAAGATGGACTTCAGGGTTGAAAGCTAAAGAGACCACTCCCTTCTCTGCCATTCAACATTCTGTGGCCATGAGAAAGTCCCTTCATGGCCTTTATCAACAGCTAAAAGTGTTCACTGCGGAAGCCTGGCAATCTGACTTTGATCCCTGGAGCCCACGTAAAGGTGAAAGAAGAGAGCCAACTCCATACAGTTGTTCTCTGATCTCCCCACACATCATGCACCCACATTCCCACACATGATGATGATGATGATGGTGATGATGATGGCGATGATGGTGATGATAAATCTCAATGTTTAGAAAAGAAAGTCCCTTCTGGAAGACTAGTCAGGAAGAGGACAGAGACCTGCCAGAGTGGGAAGGGGCAAGAGAAGGTAACAGGAGTGAATAGGACCAAAATGTCACAATAAAACCCATTACTATGCATTGTTGATACGTAATAATAAAATGGATAAGCAAATCTCTTTAATCAAGCCTTACAGTTCACACAGAAATCCCAGAAGTCTAGAGGCTAGAGCAGCAGTTACCCCTCACCCCGTGCCTCATTCTCAGTCTCCCTCTCTCTCTTTTTCCCTCTCTTTCTTCTTCCTCCCCTCATGTCTTTCCTCACTCACCTCCTCTTTTTCCTTCTCTTCTCTCCTCTCCTCTCTCTCTCCATGCCTCACCTGGGCTCCCCTCTCACCCGTGGCTGAGCGCCCTCTGCCTCTCCTGTGTCTTCTGCTCCTTTAGCTCCACGTGGGCTAGGCAATGTGCCCAGCACTAGAGAGCCGTCTCTGAGTTTCTAGGTGGGAGGCTCTGATTGGCCAACCTGGAGTTGGCTATGTCCATCTCCAGCCCCAAAACCAAGGGCTAGAGGGATCCAAGAAAAGTCACCCGCCACTCCTTTCTCCCCTCCTAAAGCCATCACAAAAGCATGCCAAAGCTGGGCACAGCGGCACTCGCCTTTGATCCCAGATTCAGAAGGCAGAGACAGGCAGATCTCTCCAAGTTCAGGGTCAATCTGGTTTGCACAGTAAGTTCCAAGTCAGCCAGGGCTACATAGTGAGACCCAGTTTAAAAAAAAAAACAAAAAAGAGAGAAAGAAGAAAGAAACCTGCTTGCTGAACCACTACCATATCTTCTAAAAAACTAAAAATAAAGTAATTTCTAAAAGTAAATTTATTTCCAGCTAAGAACATGTCTCAGTGGTAGAGCATATGTCTAGCATGCACTTAGAAGAAGAAGAAGAAGAAGAAGAAGAAGAAGAAGGAGGAGGAGGAGGAGGAGGAGGAGGAGGAGGAGGAGGAGGAAAGAAGGAGGAAAGAAAGAAAGAAAGAAAGAAAGAAAGAAAGAAAGAAAGAAAGAAAGAAAGAAAGAAAGAAAGAAAGAAAAAGAAAAGGTTCATTTCCAAGCTAACCATGGTGGCATGCTCCTGTCACCCCAGCTCTCTGGATGCCTAGGCTACTCAGAGTTCAAGGCTAGCCTGTGCTATAAGATTAGACCATGGAGGGAAGGAGGGAAAGGAGAGAGGGAAGGGGGGAGGGAGGGAGGGGGAGGGAGAGAGGAAGGGGAAGAAGAGGGAGAAGAGGAGAGAAGGAAAGAGGAGAGGGAAGAGAAGGGGGAGAGGGGAGGGGAGGAGAGGAGAAGAGAAGAGAGGATTCATTTCTAAATGATTCCCTTGCTACCTTTGGATCTTTGCTCTCCTGGTTCTCCTTTAAGCCAGCTTTCCCTTCTCAACAACTTGCTGGTGCCCTATATGCTATTCTTCTTTATGTCCCTGTTGTATTTAAAGAAGAGTCATAATTTGATCTTTTGAAAAGTATGCACTGTTGACCTGACCAAACCAGGCCTGGCCTCTGCTCCAAGAGCCTCTTACCAACAGGCACCTGAGGTTAAGGCTTCGGGTTTGTGCACATCAGAAAGCAGGCACCAAGAAGACAGCTCTGACCGGGAAATTCCTCAGGGGTCACCAGTGTTGGGGGACAGGGACAGCTTCAGATGGGGCAGGGTCTCCAGGAGTCTTGGGAGGAGGAAAACAGATGTGCCAAGTGCTGACAGGCTTGTTCTGTAATTACAGGAGCTGAACAGCCCAGAGAGGAAGAGGGAGGGGTCTGGGAGCAGGGCCGACGCTGTTATTCCAGCAGCTCAGTGAGAAGGCATTTTCTTAAAAGATAATCAGATAAGGAAGCAAGATCGAGACTTGTCACAAGCTGCCCCCCAGCGCAATGCTGTCTACGGGAGACAAACATTAATGAAGTGATGGGTCAGAGAGCAATCTAGAAACCCGTAGTAGAACGGGGGAGGGGACCGCACGTCTGAGCATCTTAGAACCCTTCCGATGGCAATGTGACCTCCATAACAAACAGGAGTCCAGGATGCCAGTCTGGACACCTCATGTCTCTGGTCAGCATGGGACCGTGCTGTGTGGGGTGCACACTATGCTGCTCAAGGGGGGGACGTCCATGAAACCCGGTCTTGATCCGGAGACTCTACCCCTCCTCGCCTGTTGAAGACAGACAGGATGATGCCTGTCTGTGACTCCTGGCTTCCCTCTTAAATTCTGTGGCTCCAACAGCTTCAACCCCTCCGACAAGGAGCGGAAGTCAGTCCTTGCTTCCATTAAGGCCAAAGACTCAAGGCTAAGAGGGGGTCAGCCATTCTCTCAGAACCTCAGGCCCCTATCCGAACAGGAATTCACTCTGACCTCAGGTCGCCCTCCCATCGGAACCCCAGGATCCCATCTTAATAAGGGCAAGAGTGGCTGTCAGGGAAATGCCAACATTATACTCACAAGGCCATATGATTCAGGGACTCCTAGACATGACAATGACAGCAGAAGTGACTAAATACACGTGTCACCACACGATGGGGACAAGTCACTGTCATGAAGTCTTTCCTTGGTTGGTCCCGAACACTCAAACTGAAGCCTTTTCTTTTGTCATTACCAAACCTGGGGGCAGCCCTAACTATGGGCAGGCCTGGTTCTGTGTGACCCTCAACAAATCGGTGGTAAGGGTGCTCTCCACACCTTGCTTTGACAGCTGGAGAAGCCAGGATGCAGAAGGGCTAATCAACCCGCCAGGACATAGATGTGAGCCCCACAACCCAGCCCTACAAAGAAGGCCCCCCTCCTAAGACCCCCTTTCCAGAGAGAGGACACAGAATAGGTGGCGCAGACTGAGGCCTTGGGCCATCAACTTCCACACCTTGGGCCTGGATGACCACCTCTGAGTCAATCAGTGCCTCCATGATGACCCTGGCTCCTCTTCCCACTTGAACAAACCTGTTCTGGTGGTGGCAGAAACCAACTCTTATCCCAGGATGAGGGAGAAGGTTCCAGCAACTTCTACTAATTCTATCCAGGCCCTGATACAGGGTCCCTCCATGAGGACACAGAGAAAGGCAGGCAACAAGTAGAGACCAATTCACCCAAGAAGCTGACGTGGGAGCCCCACGGCAAAGGTGGTACCTGCGCCATGGTTTCCCTTTGCATAGGAATGGATGAAGCTGGAAGAGCCAAACCAAGTCTTTTTTTTTTTTTTTTTTTTTTTTTGCAGGGGGGGGGGGGGGGGGGGGGGGGGTGGAGGCTTAGTTGGTTTTTGCTTTGGTCGTTATTTTTTAGTTTTTAAGACAAGGTCTCTCTGTGTAGTTCTTGTGTGCCTGGAACTCACCCTGTAGTCCATGCTGGCCTCAAACTTAAAATAATCCTCCTGCCTCAGCCTCCTGAGTACTGGGATTACAGGCCTGAGCCACCAGGATGTATTCAATTTAAGCAGTTTTATCAGGGTCCCTCCAATACAGTATATTGGAGGCCAACACGCAGTCATAGGCCCTACCCACCCAGGGCTTGGGGAAAGCTAAGCAGAATTTGGGCTAAGGTCACAAAGACACCCTCAAAAGGCTGCACTGGGACCCAAGAATTACACAGTGGGGCTCCTGAGTGCCTCAGCTCACTCCACCCAGAGAACAAGAGAAACCTTTCACTATGCTCTCAGGGGAGGGGTCAGAGAAAGCAAAGCCTTTCATGGCAGAAAGCTCAGCCCTCACCAAAACTAGGTTTTCTTAAAAAAATAAAATTTTAATCAATTTTTGTGGTTTCAATAAAAGCAAAGGATCCTGTAGTTTTTCCCTCCAATTTTTCACCATTTTCCATTAAAAAAAAAAGAAAGAAAGAAAAAAGAAAAACGTTTGAAACTATTTCTCCCATAATGAAAGTGACAACATTTTGCCAAGGGACAATTTCTTGAAAAAATACCTTTGTGACATTCCAGCCTGTGACAGCCCAGCTGGGGAGGCAACGATGTCACACAACACCGATTTCCCTCGCAGAGAGTGTATGAAAGGGGGCACCTTGCTCAGGGCAGGACACAAAGGCCCCACGGTGTGGCATTATGTGAGGTGGTATATTATGTGAGGATGAAAAACCGTCCCCTCCTGGAGCTCTCCTAACTCAAAGCCACCGTCTCTGAGATCCCAGACAGACGTGAACTAAGTAACTGAGTTAGATGAGTCACTCACAGGCCGCTGGCTGGCAGTACTGTAATCGGAGGCCAGGCCTCTGCTAGTGGTCTCTTCGCTTCTTGGACTTCTACATCCAAGCGTGTACCCTTTCTCAGCAAGACTTGACTGCCTTGACTCAGGACCCAGGCAAGACAATGGAAAAACGCAAAGCCTGCTGGGCGATGGTGGTGCATGCCTTTAATCCCAGCACTCGGGAGGCAGAGGCAGGCAGATCTTTGTGAGTTCGAGGCCAGCCTGGTCTACAAAGCGAGTTCCAGAAAAGGAGAAAAGCTACACAGAGAAACCCTGTCTCAGAAGAAAACAAGAAACAAACAAACAAAAAAAAACCCTCAAAGCCTGCCTGGGCTACAGAGCCAGTTTAAGGCCAGCTACTGAGCAAGACCCTGTCTCAAAGAAAGAAGTAACAAGAGGCTGTGAAGTAGCTCAGTGTAGTGCACTGAGGACTAGTCCCTGCCACCAGGAAGAGACAAAAGCTGGCTTTTACCCATCCTTCACTCCAGGGTCAAAGGCCATCTCCACTTTACCACTCCATAATACTTTCCAGCTAGAACTGAAGTGCACTCTCCCCACCTTGGGCATGAACTTAAGCAAGACCTCTCAAACTCTACCAAATGCTCCTATTCAGACAGCAAAGAAGAACATTCCACAGCCGTGTGTGTTGGCGTACACCTTTAATCCCAGCACTCAGGAGGCAGGGGTAGGTGGATCTCTGCGAATTTGAGCCCAGCTTGATCTACAGATCAAGTTTCAGGACAGCCAGAACTAGATAGAGAAACTCTGTCTTTAAAAAAAAAAAAAAAAAAAAAAAAAAAAAAAAAAAAAAAAACTTCCAGAAATGTCTATAGGTTTCCCTTTGCTTCTCAAAATGCTGGCATGCCTCATTCCTGACTATCACACACCTCTAATTCCAAATCACAAACCTCTGGGTCCATCTCAACCGTGCCACAGTGAAGGGTTGCTTAGAACACACCAACTCCAAACACACCATTGCACAAAATGCACTTGAGGACCAGAGAAAGTGAGTGGCTTTTTCAAGGCCACATCCTTGCAAGTGATGAACCTGAAGGGCTTTCTCTGGGATCAGGCCCTCCTCCACAGATGAGCCTGCCTCCACCGAGCTGTGTGAGGCAGACTTCAGAACTTTTAAAAAGATTTATTTTTATTTTTAGACATTATATATATATATATATGTGTGTGTGTGTGTGTGTGTAAAGAGATGTGAGTTCAGATGCCTGTGGAGGCCAGAAGAGGGTGTCAGGTCCCTGGAGCCGGAGTTACTGGTGGTTCTGAGCTGCCTGACAAGGGTGCTGGGAACCAAAGTCAGTTCCTCTGCAAGAGCAGTAGACACTCAACCACTGAGCCGTCTCTCCAGCCTCCAGACTTCAAAATCTAAAATATCAACAGAAGTTCTTATTTTTAGACCCATAAAAGCTAAACTAGTATAAAGAATCTGTTTCTACTAAACGATCCATGACAATCAACAGGAGCCCTGCATGTACACAGTTGAGCATCTATGTGTGTGTGCATGTAAGCATACAATATCTGTGTCAGGATAGGAAGATCTCTAAAACCTTCACAGCCAAATTTCAGGTGATCATTGGTAAAAGCCTCCACAAACTCTCTCCAGGAGCCTCTGAGGTACTCAGAAAAGAGGCAAAGAACATAGAACAGGTTTGAGCCCCAGGGAGCTTCCATCCCAGAAAGCTCAGGGCTGAGAAACACACACTGGTCTCCACCCTAATGTGTGGAAATAAATCCTGCATTCTGCGTGGTGTTGGAGCAGGAGGAAAAGCCGGCCTCTTGATGGATGAATGAGGCTTCCTTCTGGTGCACAGTGGTCCATCAGCACACTCGGTGACGGACAATACTGGCATTTAAACTTTCCCCACACCGTGGGTGTTAGGCCTGTGGCGGGCAGTCAGGAAGCATTGGCCTGACCCTTCCTCAGGCTTGGGATCTGCAACATTGGGGTTCTGTGTGCTCCTGGAGGCGATTGATTTAAATATGTTGAGAACGTTTTAGCGGTAAGAGTGAGTGGTTTTCTTTCTTTCTTTTTTTTTTTTTCAAGGAAAATTTTATTGGGAATATTTCTTCCCCTTAGGTGTGAAATTTGGCAGGGCAAGTGCATTCTCTGATGGACTGTTGAAGACTGGGTCAATTAGAAACGAGTCTCGGGTCCAAGGCAAACACCTTGAGCCTGCTAAGTCTCCTTACGGTGGTTGTCTGTAATCTTCTGAAAATAGTATAGCTTTCTGAAAAGAAATGTTACCCAGTGCTCACGGAGGAAGCTGACTCCAGCCTTCAGCTCTTACTAAATTGCTATTAGACGAGGGATTAGCCTCTGATTTTATCTGAGACTCCCCAGAGGAAGCCATGGCTCTCTTGGTTTCCCGAAAGGCGACTGCAGGATACTCTCTAGCAGCAGCAGAGAACGGCTTGGCACTGAGGCTGCAGTCCATTGCTGCTGGCTTGTTCACCCACCACATGAGTGGGAGACACCCTGGGGCAGAGCCACATGTAGCCAGCCATCCCTGAAGCCAGGCCACTCATGTGCACCGGCCACCTTCGCTCCTTGTTAGTTTTCCCCTTTCTTCTCTCAGTCCCATGGGACATGAGGAGTATACACTCACAGGGACAGCGGCACCCTGAGAGGGTGCCCTGCTCTAAATTACTCATGGTCCTGGAGAGAGCTGCGGGTCCTCTATGGCGCCCTCTGGTGACCAGATACTGACACGCCCTTCCTTCTTGCTGAAGCCCACAGTCTGAGCACACTTTTTTCTCTAATCACTGAAATGGGGGTGACCCTGGGTAGTTCCTGCAGTGCCCTGCACCACTCTCCCTGCTATAGTAAGCCCTGGTCCCCATAAGAACTGACTCCTTGGTGCTTTTTTTTTTTTTTTTTTTTTTTTTTTGAGATGGCATCTTGCTATATGTAGCGCAAGCTGGCCTCCAAATTCATGATCCTCCTGCCTCAGCTTCCTGAGTGCTGCAATTACATCCACGTACCAACACACCTGGCTCTTGAAGCACCTATTAGACTGAGAGAGGTCCAGCTGGTGTGGAGGGTGAATAAAGGATGCAGATGTATCCGCCAGCCAACCAGCAAACAGGAATGTGGGGAGACGAGCTTCCCACGGGGTGTTATAAGAAAACAATCAGGAATTCATCCAGAAAGAAATCCGCAAAGATTGGCAGGGAGGTACAGTGATATCAATCCTTTTCTGATAGATGGAAATAATATATCCAAGGGGTGCGTGCGCGTGCGTGCGTGCGTGCGTGCGTGCGTAAGAACGGGAGTCAATGTCAATTGTCTTCCTTTCTCCCTCTCGGCCTCGCGATTGTTTGTTTCTAAGACCTGATCTCTCACTGAACTAGAGCTCAGCAATTCACCAAGGCAGGCTGACCAATGGCCTCAGGGACCCTTTTGCCACCCCCACCGCAAGCCCTGCCCCACCACTAAAGTAAACAGGCACACACCACCGTGTCTGGCTTTTTAACCTGAGTGATGAGGACCCAAACACAGGTCCTGGAGCTTGAACAGCCAACATTCTACCGACTGAGCCACCTCCGTGGCCCCCGATATCCTTCTAGGATAGTATTTTCTAATCATATGGCCTTGCTCAAGTTCCCTTCACCCAGGACATCTATATACTGTTGGTGGGAATGCAAACTGACGTAACTGTCATAAAAAACATTATGGAAGCTATCAAAAGGTTTAAAAAAAAAAAAAAACAACTAGTGTACCATCCAGAAATGGCACTATGGGGAATGTATCCAAGGAACTGGAACTCAATGGTCAGAGACACAAGCCCTTGTGTTCACATCCATCACACATCAGGGCTGAGAGCTGGGCTCGACCCAAGTGTCCACCAACAAATGAAGTTGTGTGCATGTACACACCACGGAGTGCTATCCAGTCTTAAGGTAGGCAGCCCTGTCCTTCGCAACAACCTGGATGAGCCTGGAGGCCACTGCGTCAAGGGCGACAAGCATTTGTGTGACTTCACTTGTACATGGAGTCTGGAGAAGCAGAGAGCAGCGGTGACTTTTTGGGATATTTGGGAAAGATACAGGATTTCAACCAGTGGTCCGTAGACATATGAAAAAGGCTCACCTCACTGGCCAGCAGAGAGATGCAGATCAAACAAAGCACACCGAGTCTATCTCATGGATGATGGCGAGGACGTTTACAGTGTGTGTGCCGTGAGTGGCAATGCAGACCACTCCAGCCACCAAGGAATTCAGTATGGAGTTCCTCAAAAACCCGAGACTCGCTCTTCCATATGACTCACCTTTGTTACTCTAGGGTATTGACCTGAAGGGCTCCAAGTCAACACATCACAGAGACGCCTACGTATCAGTGTTTACTGCAGTCCTGGCCATGACAGCTACGTCCTAGGAACAACCTAACTGTCCATCAGCAGAGCAATGGATATGAACATGTGGCTTATGTACAAGGAGATTTATTTGCAGTCATAAAGAACACAGCCATGTTATTTGCAGGAAAAAATGGATATTACTGGAGATGATCATGTTAAGCTCATTAAGCCAGTATCAGAAAGACATGTATCATGTTTTCTCTCATTTTTAGCTCCTAGATTTTAAAGACATACACATATGCACACACATACACACACACACACCACAACCACCACACCATGAAAGCTAAACGGTCTCTCCGCCTTCCTAATGATTCCACCCTTCAATACAGTTCCTCATGCTGTGGTGACCCCCAACCATAAAATTATTATCATTGCTACTTCATAACTGTAATTTTTCTACTGTTATGAATCATAATGTCAATATCTGTGTTTTCCAATGGTCTTAGGGGACCTCTGTGACAGGTCATTTAGCCTCCAAAGGGGTTAGGACCCTTTGGTCACGACCAGGGTTGAGAACCTCTGGTGTAGCGGGACGAAGGACAAAGGACTAATGGAAGAAGGTTGAAAAAAGTGAGGGGTCCGGGATGTGAGTGGAGACACATAAACATGGGAGATGTGAATGTGGGAAAGCCTAAGTTGACTAAACGAAAGAACTGCAAAGACATACAATTTCAGTCACAAAGGAGGAGCAGGCTCAAGGGGCTATTGTCCTACCTGGTGCCAGGAATTAGCAGCAGTGAATGTCAGAGCAGCATCGGGTGCCTGAAGACTACTAAGAAAACCACAAGTGTCCTCAGCACCAAACAAAATACGTGCACAGGAGACCCACGAGGTGCAGGAGGAGACCCTTGAAGTCTGTGAGGAGACCCTGTGAGGTGTGTGAGGAGACCCTGTGAGGTGTGTGAGGAGACCCTTGAAGTCTGTGAGGAGACCCTGTGAGGTGTGTGAGGAGACCCTGTGAGGTGTGTGAGGAGACCCTGTGAGGTGTGTGAGGAGACCCTGTGAGGTGTGTGAGGAGACCCTGTGAGGTGTGTGAGGAGACCCTGTGAGGTGTGTGAGGAGACCCTGTGAGGTGTGTGAGGGGACCCTGTGAAGTCTGTGAGGAGACCCTGTGAGGTACACAAGTGATCCTGTGTCACTCTGCTTGATTTAGACATTCTATAAGGTACATCAGTCAAAACATAGAGTCGTGGGGCTGGAGAAATGGCTCAGTAGTTAAGAGCACTTGCCTTCTTGGAGAGGACCCAGGTTTGGTTCCCAGAACCCACACAGCAACTCACAACCATCTGAGTCCCAGTGAATCTGATGGCCTCTTCTAGTCTCTTCAGGCACCAGGTGCACATGTGGCATGCAGACATACATGTAGACAAAACACCTTCACACATACAAATAGAAATAATAAATATGGAGTTGTGCACAATGTGTGCAGTACACATCTCCTTACATGTGGCAGGCCTCAGGGCTGCACCAGGGCACCCCTCTCTGGGGGTGACACTGCTCTGTGGCAGGCAGAACTGGTTGCAGGGTCTCTGAGAGCGTGTGTGCAGAAACTCACACATTTAAAACTGTGAAACCTGAGCCAGGCCTGGTGTCTCATGGTTCCAAAGTCAATTTCCTGGACCTGCAATTTTACTGCTTCTGTAGGATGTCACCACTGGGGAAGCCGAGGGAGAGCTCTAGAGACCCCCAACACTATTCCTGCAACTTCCTGTGAATCTACAACCATTTTAAAAGAATGAAAATGAGCCCCCCTCTCACCTCAAGATTTCCTCTATTTTGATTGGTTTTGTATTGCAGGATTTGAGTTGCACCATTTATAAATTATGACCTTCCAATAATCTGGGTGAGGAGGGGGTTGAGCCTGACCTCTGGAAGGGGGGTGGGAACTCTTGTTGTGCCTTCTGCCAGAGGACCCTACATTTTCTGAAATGCCATTGGTATCTTCATGAAACTCAAAATCCCATGGACTGAAAAGTGTGCTGGGCATGCTCCCCCATGGCTGCATTTTGCCCATTAATGTTTTTTCACAGGCTGAAGAGGTGGGTCAGTTGGGAAAATGCTTCCTGCCCCAGCATGAGACTCAAGTTCACCTCCAACACCTATAAAAAAAAATGTCAAATAGTTACATGTGCTTGTCATCCCAGCTCTGGGGAAGCAGGGAGACAGGTATCCCTGAGTCTAGTCTAACCAAACTGATGAGCACCAAATCCAGTGTGACCCTGTCTCAAAAAGTAAAATGGGGTCGGATGGGAGACTCAGTTGTTAAGAGCACTTGCTGCTCTTTCAGAGGACAGGGGTTTGGTTCCCAGCAGCTACATTAGACACTCAAAACTGCCTCTAACTCCAGCTCCAGGACATTCACTGCCCTCTGGCCTCTGTGGGCACCTGCATGAGTGTGGTACACATAAACTCATGCAGGCACATTCACATGCACATAAATAAACACAATGAACAAAAAGCCGAGTGGAGTGAAAGAGGAAAGAAGATCCTGGACTAGAGCACGGGATTGGGGTTAAGAGTATGGTAGGGTGACTCATAGCTGCCTGTAACTCCAGCTTCAGGGGATCTAATGCCCTCTTCTGGCCTCCATGGGCACTGCACTCATGTGTGCATATCCACATAGAGACACATACACATAATTTAAAAATAAAATAAGGGGCTGGAGAGATGGTTCAGAGGTTAAGAGCACTGACTACTCTTCCAGAGGTCCTGAGTTCAATTCCCAGCAACCACATGGTGACTCACAACCATCTGTAATGAGATCTGGTGCCCTCTTCTGACCTGCAGTCAAATATGCTGTATACATAATAAATAAATAAATCTTTAAAAAAATAATAATAAAATAAAAAAAATCTTTTCACCCACCCACCCCCAAAAGTAAACTCTGTCCTGGCCTATTTATAATCTTAAACAACTGAGATCTTGGTTCACGATCTCAAGGGAACGTGAATGACAGAAAAAAAATCTAAAACAAGGGGCTGGAGAGATGGCTCAGGGGTTAAGAACACTGACTCCTCTTCCAGAGATCCTGAGTTCAATTCCCAGCAACCATGTGGTGACTCACAACCATCTGTAATGAGATCTGGTGCCTTCTTCTGGCCTGCAGTCATACATACTGTATACATAATAATAAATAAATAAATAAATAAATCTTTCTTTAAAAATCTAAAAATAAGTCTAGCACAGTGGCACACATCTTTGATTCCAACACTTGAAAAAAACAGGCGTATTTCCGTGAGTTCAAGGCCAGCCTGGTCTACATAATGGGTTCCAAGCCAACCAATGGCTATATAGTAAGACCTTGTCTCAAATAAATATTTCTAAAATACTAGCCAATGGGGGGAAAATTGTAGACATCTCAATCCTCCTGCGACATGTTGTGGGCGCCCTGACTATAGCTCCAAGGCCAGGGAGGGAACCCTGAAGGAACACACCATGCCTCCCTCAACTGCCAGCTTCATGGGTTTCCAGCTTCATGAGCCTGGCCTACCTCTCCCCTTCCCTATGTGCATGAGGGACTTCACACCAAAGGAACGTCAGACAGGGCAAACATTTATTCAGAAAAATGCTTCATAGTGTTACCTCCCCAGAGTGCTTGGCTGGGAATGAAAGCTTGGTACACACACCCGCTGCCGGAGGACAGGAAATGGAGCCCTTTGCTCAATATATTTCCAGCTTTCATGAGCTGGTGTCAGTGGAAGTGTGTCAGCTTCTCAGCTGAAGACAGGCTGAGCAGAGCCCTTCCCCCCTCCCCGCCAGCCCCAGGCTCTGAGAAGGGGGCACAGAGGTTGGCATCCAGGGTCTCAGTGAGCAGATGAGCTCCTGGTCATTTCTCAGCTTCAAAGGGGCCTAGTCACTGACAAGTTGGATGAGGAAGACAGGACCCAGAAGGTCAGAAGGGAGGAGTCACTCTTGTCCTGGACCCTAGACCAGCAGCAGTACAAACATTATCACTGTGTCCCCAGCACTACACTCTAACCCCCAAATTCTAGCACTCTACCCTCCTCCACTGAGCTGAACTGCATCCTGGGGGAGCTTCCTCCAGGTCACTTACCTGCACCTGCAAACAGATCTGATTTGGGGAAGGTTTTGCAGATGGGACCAAGTGAAAATGAGACCATCCTGGATTCAGATGGTCCTTGTCCAGTGACTGGCGCCTTCAAAGAAAGAGGGCCACAGGACAGGTGTGCAGAGAAGCCATGTGAAGATGGAGGTCAAGCCCGGGCACATGCAACCACAGCCCAGGGACACCAAGTATGACCCCAGTGCTCCTGATGATTGAGAAGAGTCAAGTTTACCCCCATGAGTACGTGGTCCCCCTGACACCTTGAATTCAGCTTTGGGCCTTCCAAACTGAAGGAGTACCTATCTGTCTGCGGCTTTCAGCCCCCGAAGACTTTGTGGTACTTCCTTGCTGCAACATACGCAGCACAAAGCACCCATTATGGTACACACAGTATTTTCTGCTGTTCATGGTCAGCATGTGCCAGGTTGGCCCTCACCAGCTAGTATCAGGTGAATTCTCCAGAGATCAGGCCAGCATTTCATGGGGTGATGCCAAGGGCGGGGTCCTTCTGAGGAGGAACTTGGCCCAGAGTTAGAGCAGCAATGGGAAGAAGCCACCTGCTCCTCCTGACGTATCTCCCCAGAATCCCGGGATGGCTCCATGCTCCCCCGTTGCCCACCATAAATCCCATAGCTCCAAAGCAGAAAGGGAACAGCCCAAGACACACCCACATTTTCACAGGGCTCACACCTATCAGAATCCAGTTTACCAGATACCTTCCTTCTGAACAGACACAAGCACAGGCATGTGGTAACAATTTTGCAAACGACAGACCACATGCATGCAGGGGTCACATCAGATGACATCACCTAGTGACATATAGCCATTGAAGGTATTCCCATGTGGACCAAAAAGGAACCATTTTCTCAAGGCATACATGACTACACACACACACACACACACACACACACACACACACACACACAAGTATGCAGGTGCACATCCTCACACATGCACACCCATGTCCTCACACATACCCACACTCACCCTCACATATGTACATTCATGTCTTCACACACATGCTATGTATTGAGCCTAATGAACTGAGCCTATATAAACCTGTTGTTGTTATTAAACATGTCCCTGTGTGTATCCATTAGGATTTTATTCCCAATGAAAGGTTATGAGCCTTAATTTATTTGAGGGAAAATAATTCCCTGAGGGTGGGCTGCACGGGTTCCTGTGAAAACAGGTGACCAGTCAGAGCTTAGAAGTCTGTCATGGGGAGGAGACTTGTTCTGCAATTTAATGCATGACGTGTTCCTGGCAATATGTCAGCCATACATTCCAAAATTATTTTTTAATTAATTTCAATCATAAAAGAAGCCATTGAGTAATTAAATTCCTTGCCTCTAAGCATTTTCATTTAAATAAAAATCCATTTGCTTTATAACTGACTCAATAGAAATTCACAGACCCAAAATACCAGACCAGAGCTGGTAGCCCTTGCCAGACCACAAAACTGGCCATGGAGGCCACCCTAGGCCCAGTTTCAACTCCCCCTGTGGTCCTGAGTAAGTTTCTGGGGATCACCTTGTGGCTCTGTGTAGCACGTCCATCTCTGGCTGGACCTTAGGGTTCTATGCAGGGCAGTTATCACCAGGATCTGCTATAGCAGCCACAGGGTACCTGCTATAGACAGGCTAGCTCTACAGTTAGCACATCTACTATCTGGTCACCCACTGGGGCCGCAGAATGCTCCCATCCCTGCCTGACCTTCTTCATGGAAATAAAAGAAGGTCCTGGAAGCTTCCTGTCATTAGGATAAAGCTCCAGAAAAGGAGTCTGCCCCTGCAGCACCACACAATGGTCCTTTCTTCATCCTGCACTGGCCCACACCTGGGAGGCAGGGGCTTTCCTTCACCGGTTCATACCCAGTCCACAAAAGCCAATCCTCCAACCAGCAAGGAGGCCTTTGCACACATGCACCTACCCCATCCTTCCACATTCCTGGCCAAGTCCTTCTTCCTTTGGATGTGAAAACACTGAGTTCCAGAGACAGGCTCTCTCCCCAGACACCAAGTCCCGCTCCTGTGGCTGAGGACCCTCTTCACAAACCGCACAGGCATGTCCCCCTCCACATTGTATCCAATCACTGTTTTTTAACTATTTCTGTCTTCCTGGCTAGATGTAAGCCTAAGGGAGAAGACTGCAGTCTCGTGTAGCCCAGGCTACCCTTGAACTCACAGCCAAGGTTGACTGCGAACTTCTGATCCTCCTGCCTCCACCTCAGGACTGCTGACATTACAGGTATGAGTCACCCCACAAAGTTTATACAGTACTGGGGATTGAACCCAGGTCCTCAGGCGTGCTAAGCAGGCACTCTACTTATGGAGGCATGGTCCCATGCCCTGAACTACGCTCTTTAAAAAATAAAAAGCTTTCAGTGACTGATGTATTTAATTAGCACCTAAAATATAGTTACACTATATATTTTATAAAACTACTAATCCACATGTGTGCAAATTGGCCTCTAAGGACAACTTAGTGTTTTTACGATCTGCTTTCAATATTTCCCTATTGTTCCAAAGTAATATTTCTTGCTATTAAAATACATAATAAAGTTCTCAAGGAAAAAAACCCACCAGAGTCCGTCTGAGCAGGTAACAGAAAGAAACTAAGACCTCAAGCAACGACCTTCTTTCATCCGCAATGAGGGAAAGTCTGACATTAATTTAAGTCCTGAGAAAGCTTTAGGTCCAATGAGAATCTTCCCCAGCTTAGACACAGTGATCTTGCTCCATGAGACCTGGAGGGGTATAGGCACCCCAGCCCCAGCAGAGAAAACTATGACTGTAGCCAGCTTGTGACGGTTTTCCACAGTCCTGGCCACTGTGGGTCACACGGGACTGCTCCGTGACAGTAGGACAATGCCTACTGCCGTTGTCTGACTGTGAGCCTTCTCTGTGGAAAAACTCTGGTACCTACCTGTCAAAAAGAGCTCCTTGATCCCAAGTTTCGGCTCTCCCTGAGCCAGAGAAGCCACATCCTAGATGAGGATGGCAAGGACATGTGTGGCTACTGGGGTCTGAGGGCATGAGCCAGGAGAGGGGCTGGAAGTAAGGCTATCTGAAGTGAAGGGCTTTCCTTAATCCCAGCCTGTTCTATGTGGCCTTGGTCAAGCACTTAGCCCCTCGGATTCCTCATCTGTAGAAGAAATGTCAGTTCCCATACTATGGTGGGTGTGTAAAACCCACAGACTGAACTCAGAAACACAGTCAAATGTCCACAGATTTCTGAGAGCCCTGTGACCTGGAGGCAGCACCCACTCAGGACACCACTGTGGCTCATGCTTACCTGAGAAAGCAAAGTCAGATGGAATTGAACTTGGGCTTGATTATCACCCACACACTGGACCCCAGACCCCAGGTATGAGAGAGTAGTAGAAAGAGCTCACTGACTCCGATGTATCAACACCGAGAGGACAAAGTTTTGATGCATCAGGCTAAATAAAAAGCATGCTTGATCCCCTTTTCCTTTTCACTACCAGTGGCTCCTGGAAAAGTTTAACTTCACACTTGGCTCCGGCTTCTCTGTGCGACAGAACTGGTTGGATGGGTTGTGGGTTTGAACAGCTAACAATGGGCCTGGCTTTCATTTGTGCCACCTCCTAGGAAGCCGCACTCCCAAGCGGGTACTCCCTCCCCAGGTGCGCCTGTTGGCATCCCTGGTAGCCAGAGCCTTCCCTTCTAGCCTTGCAGGGCTGGGAGGGGAGGGGCGTTGGGGGAATGCTGCAGCCTTTGTTTGCTGAAGAAGTGATTGGCAGGGAGATGCGAAGCAAGAAAAGCAAACAGGACCCTCCACGTGTGGTTATTTCAGAGAACTGATAGAAAACAAACAAGGGAAGAAGAGGAGGAGAGAGATCTAAACCGTTAATGAGGTCCCTTAGAACTCACTCCAAGCTCCAGGGGGTGGGGGTGGGACACCGGAGAGAGAGACCGAGAGAAAGGAAGCCGCTATAGAGGGAGGGGGAAGCAGGGAGAAGGAGAGCAGGAAGAAGAGGGGGGCTGGATGTACTTGTGGCTGGTGTTAGTTGTGGAGGGGAAGCAGGAAAGAGCCCGCTCCACCTCTGGAAACCTCAAGCACCTTTCAGGACAGCAGACAGCACTTTCCAGCTCCCAGTGGCTTTGTGCTCCCACTGTGGGGCTTGCGGTGGTTTGAACCCTACTGACCAAGGGGCTTTCAGCATTGGACCACACAGCCATGCAGAGTGGTTAATCCCAGTGGATTTAGGGGCAAGGGCATTCTGCACTGGGCTAGGGACATGAAGCAAGAATGCATGGATGCACCAGGAGGTGGTGGCACACACCTTTAATCCCAGTCAGAGGCAGGTGGATCTCTATGAGTTCGAGGCCAGCCTGGTCTACAAAGCGAGTTCCAAGATAGCCAGTGCTGTTAAACAGAGAAACCTTGTCTCAAAACAAAACAAAACAAAGAAGACATGGATGGTTTGTCTGCTGTTGCTGGGTTAGGACCAGCTGGAACCCACCTACATCCTACACTGACCAGCAATCGTTCTAACCATAAGGGTCAAGAACTCGCCCTGGATTGTGTCCTAGAGGCAGGGCTATCCTTAGAGTTTGGGGACCATCCAGAAGGAGAGGATGGGGCTGGCTAGCTAACCACAAGGCACATCTCCTGAGCCATCACAAAGGCCTTGTCAGGCAGGAGCACCTTGGAGCGGCTGGGTTTGCAGATCCGAGTCCCACACCCCGCGTGATTTCTGTAGGCACTGGCCTGCACCCCACACCACTTGGCAGAGCTGGCTCTAAGGCTCCAGCCTCCACCCACCTGCTTGCTCCCTAGAGTGCTCTGGTGATGACCCTGCCCAGCCAGGCTCACCAAACAGAGGGTCCCGACTCTGTTCTGCTATCTTCCATCTCAGACGCAGGTGACTCCGGACCCAGAGAATTTTCCCAAATGCACATCCATCCTGGACACATCCATCTTCCTGGCCAGCAGGCTTCCTCTTCTTAGAAGCTTCAGAAGAATCTTCCTGACAAGGATAGATGGATGGATGGATGGATGGATGGATGGATGGATGGATGGATGGATGGATATGGGAATGGATGGATGGATATGTAAATAGATGGATGGATGGATGGATGGATGGATGGATGGATGGAATGATGGATGGATGGTCTTGTAAATGGATAGTAGATGGATGGATTGGTAAATGGATGGATGGATGGTTATGTAAACAGATGGTGAGTGGATGGATGGATGGATGGATGGATGGATGGATGGATGGATATGGGAATGGATGGATGGATATGTAAATAGATGGATGGATGGATGGATGGATGGATGGATGGATGGATGGATGGATGGATGGATATGGGAATGGATGGATGGATATGTAAATAGATGGATGGATGGATGGATGGGTGGATGGGTGGATGGATGGTGGACGGGTGGATGGGTGGGTGGGTAGATGGGTAGATGAAAACTGAAGAGGCAGATAGTTCAGAGCCTTGCTGAGCATTTCCTGTCAGGAACAAACTCTGAAGCAGTGGCAAGGTTTTGGATCTTCTACCACTGTGTAACCTTGGACAAGTTATTTAACATCTCTATGCACATCAATGATGTCCAACCTCCAAGGGACTATATAGGAAGCATGGTGAACAGGACTAGACAGCCAGACAAGGGAACCAAGTCATGTCTCTATGAGCATGGCCCTTGCATAAAGAACAGAAAGCCAGAGGTTCCTTTAAAAACTCCATGGACCTCCACAGCCCCTTGGAGCTCACTGAGAACAGAAGGCAAAGAGCTACCCTGGCCTTGGAAAAGGGATTAACAGCCTGCGTCTGTTTAGTTATTCAGCTCTCTGACTTACTGGAGAAAAATATCTTGAAAGATTAGATTATGCAGCTTGAACTATAGGACCACAGAGCTGAGAAGGGGTTTAGTCCCCCCTGGCTAGTTGGGTCTGCAGGCTAATTTCCCTGTAGGTGGTCCAGTTTCCTGGAGGTGGAAGGACAGAGCAGCCATTCCAGCCCCCCAGGGCTATAGTGTGAAAGCAACTTTTAAATCTTAAATTAAAAAAACAAAAGGCCGAGTTCATCCTGTGAAGTCTGGGTACCTGATTTCTCAAACAGCAACACAGCCTAGAGCTGAGACACGGAGCTGGCTCGGGACTATAGAAACATGTTCACAGTGAATAACATGCCAGGCAGGATGGCATGTGCCTGACAAGATTATCCTCATTTGTCCTCTGAGATGTTCATCACTCCCCGAATGAAAGTTTAGAAGGGATACTGGCAAATGGTTCACATGGTAACAATACAGACCTCTAAGATGGCTGACACATGGTCCACATGATGACAATACAGACCTCTAAGATGGCTGACACATGGTCCCCATGATGACAATACAGACCTCTGAGATGGCTGACACATGGTCTACATGATGACAATACAGACCTCTAAGATGGCTGACACATGGTCCCCATGATGACAAGACAGACCTCTAAGATGGCTTGATGCATGGTCCCCATGGTGACAAGACAGACCTCTAAGATGGCTGATGTATGGTCCCCATGGTGACAAGACAGACCTCTAAGATGGCTGATGTATGGTCCCCATAGTGACAAGAGAGACCTCTAAGATGGCTGATGTATGGTCCCCACAGTGACAAGACACTTGACTAAGTGCAGGAACTAGGAAACTGTCCTTGCTCCACACATAATAACTGATGCTGGAAATGACAGAGAAACAACGGTGCCTGTGGCAGAATGTTCCAGAAGTGTTCGTAGGTGCACGCTCCACCAACTCATGCCTATCCAGAGTTGCCCACAGGAGCAAAGTCAGATGTGCAGCTTAGAAGCCGTAGCCATGCGCGGGGAAGTGGGACATGACAGACCACCCTCCACAAATCTCTCTTGCCATTTCTGAGCTGTGTGGCCTTGGACCAGCCTCAGGGCCTCTCTGAACATGAGTCTTCATCTGTAAAATGATGGAACTGGAGCCGGGGGTGTGATTGGGTTGGTAGAGTGCTTGCTTAGTGTGCACGAAGCCTAGCACGGTTAGCAACTCAGGAGGAAGGGGTGGGAAGATGAGAAATTCAAGGTCAAACAGCTATGTGGTTAGTTTGAAGCTAACCTGGGCTACGTGAGCCCCTGTCTCAAAATAATATAATCTAACACAATATAATATAATATATAATAAAAAATAATGGATAGAACTGCTCTTACTTGCCCCCAAGCCAACAGACCAGACCTGGGAAGAGCCTACTTGTGAAGATGTTATTCTGCAACTGTGACGAGGTGCCCCAGGAACAGCTGTGACTCCTTTCCTGCCTCCATAAACCAATAGCTCTGGTCTCTGGCCGACCACTGTCAAAGGGAAATTGACTCAGGTGACTCACTGCTCTGAGCAGAAACCACCTTTGGCTGGCCAAGATAAGGCAGTAATTTTTTATAAACACTACTTAGATGCAGCTTCAGGAGCTGGCAGAAGGCTAGTGAGCCCCCATCGGAGCCTCTGGTGGGTCCACACCACATCCACCTCTCTCAGGAAGTCCCGTACTCTGTGCCATGCTGCAGAGCCCTGATCTCCCCTGAGCCAGGTGCCAGTTGCTAGAGACAGCCCTTATGCCTCAGAGCCCACAAGGCCATTCAAATCAGCCTACCCACAGGGAGCCTGGTCACTAGTGAGCCATGGGCTGGCCATGCAAGCGCTGGCCAGCAACTCGCATGTGATGTCACTCTGTCCTCTGTGTGCCCCTCAGTGGCGTCACTTCCCACTTCTCGCCCTATTTTGTTGTTGTTGTTTGGGTTATTTTTGTTTGTTTGTTTGTTTTAATATTGAGGTATAAACAACAGTAATGAGTTTTGGAAGTGGTCTACTTTCCAGTAGCTGTCTTCAAGGACCCGGTATTTTTATTTGGGGGCTGTTTTTGATGTTCTCTTCCTTTGAGTCAGTCAGGGGGTGGCTTCTCAGCAAATTCAACTATCACAAGGCCATTTACTGACATAAGGTATGTTTCGTGTGGTCTGCCAATGCTGACCTCGGGCAGAGGGCAAAGTTACCCCAGCTTCGCCCTCGCACCTTCCAGGAGCAGGAAGCCAGAAAAACACTGCCAGTGTTATACTCAAACTGACTAAGAAGAAGATGACCTCGAAGCAGCCGAAATGGGGAGCAGAGTGCTCCTACTCCCCCGTTTAGCTCACTGCAATCATTCTTGTTAATGAGGAGACTCTCAAAGGTGAGCTCAACCCCAGCACCAGCCCTGATGGGAGTGAGGATGGGGCTGCCCAATTACCTCCCCATGGCCCTCCTTGGCAGAAGCCAGGGATACCCTCAAGACACAGCGGGAAGCATCAGACTGGTGATGAGTCCTCTAAGGGACACATTCTCTTCTCTCTTTGTGTCTTTACTCACACAAGCACACACTGCAGCTGAGGACTTCAAAACAAATTAATCCAGAATGAAGGTTGGGAACAAAATCTGCCCCGGGACACCAGGCGTGTTTGATGTTGGTTTTCTGTTTGTTTGCTTTCACACTCTCTCTTGAACAATGGGCGAAGCTGTCTTTGGAGATCAGGCAAGGTCTGCACTGCCTTTTAGTCAAAAGCTGCACAAGTGTCCAGCCACCTCCTCACCATCTCTGCCTCTAAGCCCCAGGGTTTGGTCACTGCTCACAACCTCCCAGGCCTTTTTGCAGGCCACACATTCACACTCCAGCTCAAGGGTAGAGGGCTCACATGGCTACAGTGGGTATCTGCTAATTGCCAGGCTCTAACTGGAAGTCCCCTCAGATTGTTCTCGTGAAGACCCATCCCATCTTGCCCCAGCATGAACTCCAGCTGGAACACCAGCAGCTAATATCACAAGCTTTATCTTCCCAGCATCTTCCGGCATTCCCATTTGGAACTGGGCCACCCATGGCCCTTCCCAGGTGTTCTTATGTCCTTATCTCCCACCTTCTCTGAGCACTGGATGCTGGAGCTCCATGTCTGTGAGTTCTTCCACCTGGTCCGACTCTTGGAGGCACCTGGAGGTTCTGGAATGGGAGAAAGTGGCATGGCTCCAGATGAGCCTGAGGAGACCCAGGTGGAAAATCCCACAGAAAGCTGGGACAGTGCTGAGAAAGACAGACATGGTATGGTCTGTCGTGACACGAGGGGTCTGTGGCTCTTGAAAGATTGGTTCCCTCCAGCCCAGGCACACATAGCCATCTTCTGGGGAACTGCTCCTCCAGGATGAACCATTTGGTCCATCGGAAGCCACCACAGTCTTGAAGGAATCTTCAGCATCTCTCACCAGTTTTAGCCCTACCGGTGTCAGTGGCCATGTTTCCAGCAATCGGAAGAAGCTGCTGATGGAGGGGGATGAGATGCCAGAGATGTGAGGCAGAAACGAAGTTTGCAACAGTCCTGATGGGATAGGTGTTCAGCCCCACCTTCCATCCTACAAGACAGCTGACTGACCTACGGCCCAGATCTTGCTTCTGTCGCTCAGAGTTCTGGGGAATTCAAGAAAATTTTCCAGCTGGGCGGTGGTGGCGCAAGCCTGTAATCCCAGCACTCAGGAGGCAGAGGCAGGTGGATCTCTGTGAGTTCGAGGCCAGCCTGGTCTACAAAGCAAGTTCCAGGACAGGCTCCAAAACTACAGAGAAACTCTGTCTCAAAAAACAAAAAAAAAAAAAAAGAAGGAAGAAAAGAAAAGAAAGAAAATTTTCCTTTTTAAATCCTGGTCAAATGTGTATTTACCAGAGATTGGAGAGACTGGATCAGCAGTTAAGAGCACTGGCTGCTCTTGCAGAAGACCTGAGTTTGGTTCCTAGTGCCCACATGATGGCTCACAACTGTCTGTCTGTAACTCCAGTTCTAGGGGATCTGGTGTCCCCCTTTTGGTCTTTATAGGAACCAGATGCATACATGATGCACACATGATGCACACATGATGTACACATGATACAGACAATTCACCCATATGCCTGATGTGGTGGTGCAGATTTTTGTTGTTGTTGTTGTTGTTGTTATTGTTTGAGACAGGGTTCTCTCTATGTAGACCTGGTTGTCCTGGAACTCTCTATGTAGACTAGGATAGACTCAGCAATCCATCTGCGTCTGACTCCCAAGATATGTGCCAGCACACCTGGCTAACTGATGCACCCTTTCAATCCTAGGCAGACACATCTCTGTGAGCTCAAGCTAATCTGATCTACAAAGCAAGTTCCAAGCCAGCCAGAGCTACACAGTGAGACCCTACCTCAGAATAAGAAAATAAAATACTTTTAAATGTATTTATCATCTTAACTATTTTTAAACTGACTTTTTTTTTTTTTCTGAGATAGGGTCTCAACCTAGAGCAGCGGTTCTCAACTTGTGGGCCACAACCCCTTTGGGGGTCAAGCAGCCCTTTCACAGGGATGTAGCGGGCAGCTGTTCTAGCTATGACCTTGAAGCACCGCCCCTAGAGAGACAGCAGGTAACTGTTACATCTGCCTATGACCTTGAAGTACCTGGTCCTGGGGCGTGGCCACTGGGGACCCTTAAGATCTGGGATGCACATACAGCTCTCTTCACTTACCTCAGACCATTGGAAAACATAGATATTTACATTACAGTTCATAACACTACCAAAATTACAGTTATGAAGTAGCAATGAAAAAATTTTATGGTTGGGAGTTATCACAACATGAGGAACTGTATTAAAGGATCACAGCACCCAGAAGGTTGAGAACTAGAGCTTGCCATCTTGCCAGTGAGCCCCTGGGATCCCCATCTCTGCCTCCCCAGCTCTGGCATTATAGGTATGTGCTATCGTGCCTGGCTCTCCACAGGTGCTGGGACCCAAACTCAAGTCCTCATGTTTCTCAGGAAGTCCTTCCCCCACCAAGCCATCTCTCCAGGTCCATTTTAGCTATTTTTAAAAAACATATATGTGGTGATATTTTATTTGTGCTGAAATGTGGTTTTATTTGTATGTTAATAAATAAAGTTGCCTGGGGGTCAGAGCTAATAGCAAGCCATAGCAGAAGCCAGCACTGGTGGCGCACGCCTTTAATCCCCAATCACGTGGCAGGCAGATCTCTGTGTGTTCAAGGACACAGCCAGCTTGGAGACACACGCCTTTAATCTCAATACCAACCATAGAAGACCCAGAGGTCTGTACAGACCGGCAGTGACGAGGAGGTCATGTGGTTGGGTTTACAACCAATGAGAAGGCAGAACAGAAAGTCTATATAATAGACAGGACACAGGAAGTAGGTCTCTTGTGGAGAGGAAAGACAGAGCAGCAGTGAAGGAAACCTACCCCTAGCTTACATGAAAGGAGATAAGGGAGAAGCCTGGTGAAGCGTCCTGAGCCACCCTTGGACCCCCACATATACATAGGGCTTGCCCATGAGATGTCACCCCTTCTGAGATACCCTTACTCAGGACTATTGTGGCTGTAGTGGCAGGTACTGTGGCCTGTGTCTGCTGAGGTGCAGATCCACCTGCAGGGCAACACCTGAGTGGCTATAGATCCTATGTTAGCACGCACATCCTGCAGCCCCTACACACATGCACACATGGGTTCCTGGGCTGCCACTCTCTTGTGCTTCAAGCCCCAGCCACCTGTCCCCTCATCTGGTGTCAGTGAAGCTCTACAACAGAAAGAAGCCGCAGGAAGCAATGAAGACATGAGCCTGTGACTTGGGAGGCTGACAAGCCTGAGCTGCACAGGCTGGGAGCACTGCAGGCCCTGTGTGGCTGTCTGACCAGGGAGTCCTCCATCTTGGAGAAATTTTGGCCTCTCTCTATATGCTGTCACCTAACTAGATGAGATCCATTGAGCCAAGGGAGAGCTCTATGCCTTTTAGAAAGCCAGAGGACCACAGAGGTGACAACCAGGTTGGTATCACCACACAGTCCATCAGGGTCTTGGATAAGCCTCAGAGTCCACGGAGGCCTCAGACTGATGCTCAAGACATCTCTTAGAGATACACGGTGTCTCCAGCATGTTCTGGCTTGTAATCGCTTGCCTGCTGCCTTAGCTATGGAAAGTTCCTTAGGAGGCCCTTATACATGACACAAACTGTAAGTGATGGTTTCATGTGTCTGAATGCTCTCATCAGATGAGCCACCATGACAGCTTAAAACCTTTCTGCAGAGCCATAGCACAGCAACCACCTCCAAACGACAAGACAAAACTCCGAGGTCTATGTTTCAGGAACCAATGTTCACCTTTCTTTGATAAAAATAACTCCAAGGACTGGGTCAACAGTTCAGTAGGTGAAATACTTGTCACACAAGTACAAGGAACTGAGTTCATCCCCAGTATGCACATAAAGATCTGGACATAGCTGTGTGTGAATCTCTGGTATGCACATAAAGATCTGGACATGGTAGTGTGTGAATCCTCAGTATGCCCATAAAGATCTGGACATGGTGGTGTGTGAATCTCCAGTATGCACATAAAAATCTGGACATGGTAGTGTGTGAATCCCTGGTATGCACATAAAGATCTGGACATGGTAGTGTGTGCCTACAATCCCAGTGCTGAGCACAAAGACAAACAGATCCCTGGAACTCACTGGCCAGACAGTCTAGCTGAATCAGTGAGCTTCAAGTACAATGAAAAACCCTATCTCAAAAAAATAAGGTGGGTTGGGACTGGAAAGATGGCTCAGAGGTTAAGAGCATGGCTGCTCTTCCAGAGGTCCGGAGTTCAATTCCCAGCAACCACCAGATAGCTCACAACCATCTGTAAGGAGATCTGGCGCCCTCTTCTGGCATATGGGTAGAATTATATATAAGACAGATGATGATAGGTAGGTAGATAGATATCTAGATAGATAGATAGATAGATAGGCAGATAGATAAACAGACAGATAAATGAGGTGAGACCAGAAAGATGGCTCAGCAGGTAAAGGGGCTTGACACAAAACCTAAAGACCTGAGTTCAATCCCAGGGTCCCACAGTAAAGGAGAGAACCAATTCCCAAAAGTTGTCCTTTGACGTCCGCACATGTTAGGCTTTTGCACAGATTTAAAAATGTAATTTTTTTTAATATATAAGGTGGAGAGCAACTGAAGAAGACAATGGGTGTCAACCTCTGGCCTCCATGTACAGTGCACACCTACATGCACAAACACAAACACGCATATATACCACAGGTACACACAATCACTGCAGTGGAGGAGAGGAGACAGTGAAGGCAACTTTTGACTGAAAAAGTCATATAAAATCCAATACTCTGTGTGTATTTATTGCGGAGGGGAACACATGCCTCAGCCCATGTGTGGAGGTCAGAGGGCAGGCAGCTTCAGTGGCTCAGTTCTTTCCTTCTACCTCGGGGGGCCCAGGGATTGAATTCAGGTCAGGCTTGTCAGCAAGTGTCCTTACCTCCTGAGCATCGTGCTAATCCTGCATGCTACTTAAAAAATAAATAAAAATTCCAGTCACTAGGTGCCCATAGTCTTAGCACTCATTAACCTGAGGCAGGAGCATGCAAGTGTGAAACCCACCTGGGCTGCTTGACAAGATACTGTGAAAAAAAGAAAAAAAGAAAGGAAGGGAGGGAGGGGGAGAGAGAGACAGAGACAGAGAGAGACAGAGACAGACAGACAGACAGACAGACAGACAGAAAGAAAGAAAGAAAGAAAGAAAGAAGAAAGAAAGAAAGAAAGAAAGAGAAAAAGGCTGCAATAGAAACAGCCCCAAATAGCAAGGGAAATGCCCGCAGCAACTAGCAGTGGCGTCAGTCCAGCCCCATGAACAAAGACAGAATAAACAGTGACACTGTGGCTCTCAGACCAGAAACGTGAAAGATGGGACTGGAGGAATGAGAGAAAAGTTATTTATACCACACTGAAAACCCAAAAGGCAGCGTGTTGAACAAAAGCCCTTCGCGCATGCGCAGGAAAGCCTGGGCGGCACAGACACACAGGAGAGTATGTCACAAATAGCCTTTCACAGCCACTGAAGAAAGGGGAGAGAAATCAGCTGGGGGCGGGGGCCTCTTGCAATGAACCTGGAGGTACAGTTGGGGGGGGAGGGGACATTTGGGATTACAGACTGTCACTTGAGCGGCACAGCCGAGGCGAGCCCGGAAACCTGCCACTCTGATTTTACACTCCAGACCCCTGAACAAAAGCCACACTGTGAGGTGTTTGGCGGAGCTTCGGAGGGAAGGGCTGTCGGTTCCCTCTCACTTTAACGACTTCCCGGTGTGGACTAAACCTGCCTGCAGTACCAGGCTCCGCCTCCTGCTGGCTGCCAGAAGCTGGGGTCCATCCCAGGGACAGTCAGCCTGTGCCTCACCTGGAGACATTCCGAGCTGTCTGGATGACCCCGGTGCTACCCTCACAGTCTGGTACTGTCCCTACTCTGGTAAATCGACCTTCCCAATAGAAAGTCAAACAGAAAAGAAAAAAAAAAAAAAAAAAAAAAGGCGAACTGTGGGGGCCCACACCTTTAATCCCAGCACTCAGAGGACAGAGGCAGGCAGGTCTCTATGAGTTCAAGGACAGCCTGGTCTACAGCATGAGTTTCAGGACAGCCAGGGCTACACGGAGAAACCTGTCTCGAAAAACCAAAGAGAAAAAAAAAAGAAAGAAAGAGGGAGAGAGAGAGAGAGAGGAAGCCAACCAGCAGCCTGAAGACTCAGACATACACATGTCTGCATGTCTGTGTGCCTGTGGATGTGTGGATGCGTGTTCAGAGCTAGATCCAAAGCACCCTCCAGGGTAATAGTAGATACTGCAGCTGACCATCCAAGAGTAGCCAAGGGGATAAACCACAGGGCCCAGAGCTCCCTACCTTAATTTACAGCATTTAGCCAGCAGCTTCCAGAATAATCCAGCCAGCCCTCCAGATACAGCCCCAGAGACTGATAGACCTAACATTGTGGTGGGGTCTGAGGCCCTGGGGAGAAAAAGCAGGGACCTAAGAAGCAGGAATGGAAAGCAGCCAGGAAACCTCCTCACACAGTAACCACCGGACAAGCCTTGGCACAGGCATGGATGGACAGAAAGCTAGAGAGAAACAGCAGGTAAGTCTGTGGGTGGGGAAAACAAGTCAGGAGTGGGCCCCAGGAAGGCCTAAACAGCCAGGGATTCCCCTGAACTGAACAGCCTGTTTCCAGATCTGCACTTGTAAACATGAAACTCCAGTTACCCTGGAGGCAGTATCTCAGGGAGAGGGTGTCAGAGTTGTGCACTCTGTCCCTGCTGGACAGGTTCCCTCCACCCTGGTGTGAAGTCACTCTGGACACAGCTGGAGGCAGATCTCTGCATTGGAGGCCAGCCTGGTCTACAGAGCAAGTTCCAGAACAGCCAGAGAAACCCTGTCTGGAAACAACAAAACAGAACACTAACAACAAGAAAAGACACAGCCAAGAGACCAAAGGTTGAATGTGTGCCCCCTCATGCAGGTATCCACAGCTGCTCTCCCTCCAAACTGCCCTCTACAGTTCCTGGCTGAGCCTCTCCACCTCCACACCTTTGCCTTGGTTGTCCCTTTCCGTACACACACTAAAGCAATCCTAATTGTCCTTCTGTGACACCTTCCCACAGGCTTCTTCATCCATGACCGGGAGAGAGCCCTCCAAAATGCCCATGACACTCTTCCCCACCAAGGAGGGTCCAGCCTGAGTACCCTGAGCTCTTCATAGCCCGTCCATGCCGCCCAGACTCCTGTATCTGCCTTTAGGCTTAGGAATTGAAGCTCAGAGTGATTCTGAAGCTTGGGTACAAGGCTTCACACTTGCAGTGAGCTCGAGATGTGCTTCAGCTCCCTGGGAACAGTGAGATGAGCTGGGGTAAGAACAGCTCCGGGTAGTTAGTTCCGAGGAAGCCTGGATGAGGGACTCAAGCTGGGGCACTGATCAGTGTCCAACCTGAGCCCACAGGTACCCAGCCAAGAGCTGAATGAAAGTCTCTTCTAAACCAAACAGGCCTCAAAACTTAGTGCACAGCCTGGGCAGAGACCTGAACCCATTTCTATTTTCTTGATTGTTTTTCCCTTCTACACTGCTGGCCCATCGCTTCCTCTTGCCCCCCAGCTGGGGGATAAATCTGGCTTCCCTGAGTCTTATACCTGCATCCATAAAGTGGGGGACAGCACCACCTTCTGGAAATCAGGTGCAGGACCGCAACATCTCGCCTGGGATGTGTCTAAGTGGCGGAAGCCTCAGGCTGGCCTTGAGACCAGAGCTGGCAGTTTTGTCAGCTCCCACTAGGTCAAAGGGCATACAGGAGAGGCTGAAAGCATAGATGGGCATTGCTGACACACACTACCATGTGAATGAACCCCAACCCTGAAGGAAGAAGCCAGACACAGAAGGCTACCACGTCTTGCATGATATAAAACTTTCAGCCCGGCAGTGGTGGCACACACCTTTAATCCCAGCACTCAGAAGGCAGAGACAAGCGGATCTCTGTGAGTTTGAGGCCAGCCTGGTCTACAGAGAGAGTTCCAGGACAGCAGCTAGGGTTATACAGAGAAGCCCTGTCTCAACAAAATAGAAACATTCAAAACAGACAGGCTCGTCAAGCTCATTGGGTGTTGGCCTGGCAGGAAGAGGGGAAAGAGGCTACCCCAGATGTGAGAATATCCCTGTGCTAATTTTACAGACTTCCCTCCATGTCCGTGTGCTCCCCGTGAAGCAGACAGATTGGGAGTGTGCGAGCTAGGTCTTAGCAGGAGCACACTCTCATGACGGGAATGTGGAGTACCAGAGACACCAGAGTAACCCTCTGGGTGTAGAGCAGGGAATGGAATCACAGAGAGGTCTTTCAGCAGAGGTCTTGGGGTCCTCTCTGTGGATAGACACACTTTGCTCTTCAACCCTCCCCCCACTCCTGATACTGGCATCTACCGTTTCCCAGCCTCCTATGAACACCCAGACAGTCCCTCTGGCCCCTGCCCACATGTGACTCTTCTCTTGCCCCATAATTAGGGACTAAGAAGTGGGCTCCACCCCACAGCAGAGAGCCATCCCCAGCTTGAGTCCCTCACCCAGGCTTCCTATCCCTCCTTGGTCCCCGAATCTCATGGTTCCCAGAAAGCTGAAGAACATCTCAAGCTCACTGCAGGGGAGAAGCCTGGCACCCAAGAGAGCTGCAGAATCAGCCTAGGATCCTGATGAGACCATCTGCATGTGCTAAGAATGTTCCATAGTTGAGTTACAAGGAGCACTCCTCCTGGGTCCTGACCAAGGCCAGCCAGGGCTCCATGATACAATCCTTAAAAAAACAAGGAGCCAGCAAGTTGGCTCTGCAGGTAAAAGTGCTTGTCTCCAAGCCTCACCACTTGAGTTTGATCCATAGGACTCACATGGTAAAAGGAACAAACCAACTCCCAGATTGCCCTCAACCCCTGCACCGTGACACGCATGTGCAAACACATGCACACAAAATAAAAATAAGTGAATGAAAAATAAATAAACAAGGTCGAGAGAGAGAAAAGACGACACTTGACATTCCCCTTTGTCCTCTACCTACATGTGTACATGCACATATACCTGTACACACACGTGCACATACACCTGCATACACACAATGTTTATAAGACAAAACAGAAGCAAAGGGTTGTAGAGTCAGAGAAAGGAAATACTCTAAAAAGTAAAATAAACGTGGGTCGGACAAGTAAGAGTGTTGGCAACAATGTACAAAGGCTGGAGGGAGTGGGTCCTGATGCTGCATGTGGAGCAACACCACACTCGAAGCAGGCTGCCACACGGTGATGACGTAAACTGTCAGTCTTGGGACAGGAAACCGCTATCAACCTACCCACACTAACACTGAACTGTCATCTGCTACAGTTTTCAGCACTTATGGATGTGTGATGAGCCCTGAGCAGGGAATGAAGAGACTTCCACCCACATGTCTTTGACCAAAATCTGAAGATGAGAATATCTGCTAAGCAAGGCTCTGGAGAGGATACCCAAGGTCACATGTGCAGGTCTAGTGAGCACCTAACATCTAATGAGCGCTCAGTAACTGTCTGCTGAATGGACAGGGGATTGTCCGGGTTCATCTATGTATCGCTTCATGAGATCCCAAAGATACAGGGAAACAGATATCCTTTCTGGGACTCTTAGAAGTTGGTAACCTGACATCTGGCTTTGCCACTTTATGTCCTCATTTGTGTAACAACCCTCCGTCCCCCTCAACATAGAGCAGTCCCCTCCCAGCCACTGAGGCAGAGTTTATCTAGTAAAAGCAGTCAGGAAAAATAAACTTATCTAGAGGGGAAAGGCACTGAGGGCCACAGCTCGTGCTGTGGAAAGGAATGTTCTCATTGCCCCACATCTGCACTGCACATTTAGCCTGGGTGGATGTTTGCACCTCTCGGTCTGACCTTGGCAAGACCCTGAGCTGCTCAGCTTGTGAGTCTGCCAAGAAGCAATCTCTAGCCTCCCTTGACATCCTGCTGGAAGCAAGAGCCTTAAGCCTTATGCTCAAATCCTAGGCCAGAAGCACCCCCAACGTGACATGGAATATTTAAATGCATATCAGCTGATGGAATCATCAGTTTTTCTACTTTGCTTGACATTGTATGTCCTGGCTCAGAGGGACTTCTGTGGCCAAGGAGGCAGTGGGAAGCCAAGGACATGGAGTGCAGCAGGAGGGAGTCAGTAGCCACCATGGGGATGTTTACAGCCCTTATTCCATCCCTACCCCATAACCCACCAATTTGCTCCAACAGCTTCTCAACCCAGCAGCTGTACATAGGCATGGACCAGTCCCTGGCCTGGCTGCACTTTGTGGACCCTGCTTCTGCCTAGCCTCTCTTCCACTGTCCCACAGGAAGGCAAAGGCATGTCAAAGGTGAGTCCCCAGAAGGCAGGTGAGAGCCAGTGTCTGAGGCTTGCCTTCCACAGAGGATAATTCCTGAGGTATCTCCTTAGAAAGTCCTGGTATAGTGGGTCCCAGTCATGCACGGTGTAGACTAAGAACAACCCTGACTAAAGCCTCACCAGTGATCTGCCTGCCTCCAGAATGCTGGGATCCAGGTGTGTGCTGCCTCACCAAGTATGTAATGAATTTTTATATTGTCTTTATAATAGTATTTTCCCCAGTAAAAATAGAATGGATGGATGATGAATGGGTAGATAGATAGATAGATAGATAGATAGATAGATAGATAGATAGATGAATAGGTAGATAGATGAATGGTTAATGACTGGATGGATGGATGGATGGATGGATGGATGGTAGGTAAATGGTAGGTAGATGGTTAATTGATGGATGGATGATGAATGATGTCTTTTCTATTTCCATGACAAAAACCATGACCAAGGCAACTTATAAAAGAAAGCATTCAATTGAGGGCTTGCTTACAGCTTCATAGGATGAGTCCTTGACCATCATGGTAGGAAGTATGACAGGAGGCAGACAGCATGGTGCCATCTGATCGACAAGCAGGAGGCAGAGAGTGTGATACTGAGCCTGGTGTGAGCTTTTGAAACTCCAAAGCCCACCCCCTAGTGACACATCTTCTCCAGCAAGGCCACACCTAGTCCTCCCTAAATAGTTCACCAAATAGGAAACGTTCAATGATATGAATCTATGGGAGCAATTCTGATTCAAACCCCCATACCATCCATCCATCCACCCATCCATCCATCCATCCACCCATCCACCCATCCATCCACCCATCCACCCATCCATCCATCCATCCATCCACCCATCCACCCATCCATCCATCCATCCATCCACCCATCCACCCATCCATCCATCCACCCATCCATCCATCCATCCATCCATCCATCCATCCATCCATGGTGATCTGAATGAAAATGGTCCCCAAAAGCTCAAATATTTGAAAGCTTGATCCACAATTGGTGAACTGTTTGGAAAGGATTAGAAGGCATGGTCTTATTGGAGGAGATGTGTCTTTAGGGATTGGCTTTAAGGTTTCAAAAGTCCATACCATCCCCACTGAACTCTCTAGTCATGCTTGTGGGAACAGAATGATATCTCTTCCCAGCAATAAAACAGGAATAAAGACAGGGATGGATGGATGGATGGATGGATGGATGGATGGATGGATGGATGGATGATTGGTGGATATATGGGTGATAGGTGGGGGAATGGTAGATGGATAGATGGATCAAGCAGAGGATATGTATTTAGGAGTTGATGGTGAATATATGTATATATATATATATATATACATACACACATACAAGAGTGAATGAATGAATAGATGATAGGCAGAAAATAGCTAGATGGTGAATGGATGAATGATATGTGAATAAGTAGGTAGGTTGCAATGGCTAGTTTTATGTCAACTTGACACAAGCTAAAGTCATCAGAAAGGAGGGAACCTCAATTGAGACAATACCTCTATATCATCAGTAGCCAAGCCTATGGGGCATTTTCTTAATTAGCGATTGATGGGGGAGGGTCCAGCCTATTGTGGGTAAGGCCCCCCTTTGGGCTGGTAGTCCTGGGTTCTATAAGAAAGCAAGCTGAGCAAGCCATGTGAAACAAGCCAGTAAGCAGCACTTGTTCATGGTCTCTGCATCAGCTCCTGCCCCCCAGATTGCCCTGTTTGAGTTCCTGTCCTGACTTCCTTCAGTGATGACCACCGATGTAGAAACATAAGCCAAATAAACCCTTTCCTCCGCAACTTGCTTTTGGTTGTGGTGTTTCATCATAATAGTAACCCTAACTAGGACAAAATTTGTGCCAGGAACAGGGTATTGCTGTGACAGACTTGACCATGTTGTTTTGGGGAAGATTGGGGAAGGACTTAGACACTTAGGGTGAGAAAAGCCATTGAATATTCAAATGTTGGCGAGCTGTTCTGTGGGAGCCTGTGAGAAAAGAGTCTTGGGAGACATGCAGATGATGGAGGCCTGGCTTGTAAAGTTCCAGAGGGAAGTTTAAGAGTTACTTAAAGACTATTGGGGCTGTTGCATATTTGCTAATTTGAGTTTAAATTCTGTGGTTCTGGACAGCTGGGGCTGAAGAGTCACCTGTGACCAATAAGAGATCAACACCATTGAAATGAATGAAGCCTTTGTGTTACTGGGACAATTAATGCTGGTTAGCTAGGGCTGAGAAATTAGTGGTGATTAAGAAGAGACCAGAAGATCCTGGAGAGATGGCTCTGCGGTTAAGAGCACTGGCTGCTCTCCCAGAGGTTTTGAGTTCAATTCCCAACAACCAAATGGCAGCTCACAACTGTAACTCTGGTTCCAGGGGATCTGACACCCTCACACAGACACACATGCAAGCAAAACACCAATGCACATGAAATAAAAATAAATCATTAAAAATCATTTAAAAGAAGACCAGAATCATTGAGGTCCCCATACCTCAGAGAAAAGCTGGGGACGGCACCACACAGCCGCTGCCCCACAGCCTGCAGAATGACAGTTGGTGCAGGGAGCACTGAGCAACCCAGCAGTGTAACCCAAGTTACCGACTCACACTCAAAACCCACAGGCTAGCAGGCAGCACACCTGTGTGTGTTCTTGCAGAGTGTGCAACACCCACCACAGTGTTCTGACTACCTTTCCCCGGAGCAGCACTGAAACCATTCCCACACATAGGTGGCACTCTTACAAGTGCCTTTAGAAAGTTGGGCAGTGGTGGTTCATGGCTCTAATCCCAGTACTCAGGAGGCAGGTAGATCTCTGTGAGTTCAAGACCAGCCTGGTCTATAAAGTGAGTTCCAGGACAGCCAGGGCTGTTACACGGAGAAACCCTATCTCAACCCCCCCCACACAAAGTACCTTTAGGGTATGTGCCATCCTCTCTTTTTACTTTTTGAGGCAGGGTCTCATTTGCCCAGGCTGGCCTCAAACTCACCAGGTAGCTAAGGATGATCTTGGATTCCTGATTCTCCCACCTCCACCTCCTGAGAACTGGGATTGTTGACATGGCTACTATACCCACCCACCCTACTCCCCGGAGTGTGCCTTTCCACAAGTGCAGAAGGAAGGCATGGCCAGATATGTGTGACCACAAGCTCTTCCTGTAGCCAGGGGTCCTTGGAGCCTATGTAGTAAGAGCTGGGCCCAGAAACCATCAATCAATAGAGATGCTGAGATGTAACTGGGAGACAGCAGTTTTATCAGGGAAGAAATGGAATCAGCTGGTCACACTAACAAGCCCAGAGTTGGGGCAACTGAGGCAGGAGGATTGTGGACTTGAGGCCAGCCTGAGTTACATAGTGAGACCCTGTCTTTAAAAAAAGAAAAAAAGAAAAGAAAAGGAAAGGAAGAAAGAAAGAAAGAAAGAAAGAAAGAAAGAAAAGAAAAGAAAAAATAAGGAAGGAAGGAAGGAAAGGAGGGAGGGAGGGAAGGAAGGAAGGAAGGAAGGAAGAATAAAGGAGAGGAAGAAACAGACAGAGAGAAAAAGAGACAGGAAGAAGGGAGGGAGGAGAGGGAAGCTGGGTGGAGGGAGAACAAATCCTAGGACAGATTCTGGCCTTCTGAGGCTCCAGAGGACCCCAGGTGGCTTTACAAATCTCGGTAAGCTTGCTCTGGTTCCCAGCCTCTGGTCTGCAGGCACAGGAGTCCCAGGACTAAGACCTCTATTTTATAGACCTGTCAAATATTAGATCAAATCCATGATCACAAGGGACACTAAGCCATAGGTGGAGGCTCACAGCGCCAGGCTGACCCTCCATAAGCTACTAGCCAGTCACAGTATCTGAAGACTGGGACCGCCAGTGTCAAAGATCTCCTGGAACAACACAGGTGTAACACCAGGAAGCCACCTTGCAAAAAGCCTTAGCCATGGTCTATCAAGTCTCTAGGTCCATGGTGAGTGTCTAGGAAAAACGGAACTGAAGTTACCATTTGCAAATATCTTTTGCCAGGCAGTAGTGGTACACGCCTTTAATCTCAGCACTCAGGAAGCAGAGGCAAAGGGATCTCTGTGGGTTTGAGGTCAGTCTGGCCTACAAAGCAAGTTTTGGGACTGTTACACAGAGAAACTCTGTCTTAAAAAAAACAAAATTTTAAAAAAAAAAAAAAAAAAAAGGAAATGACAGATTCACAAACCTGATTCTACGTGTAAACTGGTTTCTTGTGCAATAGTGGTATGAGGGTTATGGTTGTAGCCAACCACTTTCTGGTTGGATTTAAAGGCCACTCAACAAAACAGAATTCATTCCTGGTGCTGTTTTGGGCCAAGAAAATATTGCTGGCTAGATTATAAGCCCTAGGGGAGCATGTAATATTATTATTCTGCTAAATGGACATAGTGATAAACTGTCCCCTAAGCTCTTATCTTTATACTCATAAACTAGTGACCTGTAGCAGCAGCTCATTCTTCAGTGACAGGTTACTAAGAGAAAGGACCAGGAGATGAGAAAATAAAGAAGACAGGAAAATTTGGGATCAGGACCAAGGCTCAGAGGCCTTGGAACTGTCAGGCGTAGCCCTTCAAGGAGTTGGGGGGAAAGTTGAGTTGGACCCAGGCCATTACTGACCTTCCAAGCACCTTCCTGGTTTTAGAAAAGGAGCCAAATTCCTTCTCCAGATATCAAGGCCTCAGGGAAAGTCCTGGTCCAGCCTGGCCCTCAACAAGTCAACACATCTCTCAACCCTCATCAGAGAGGCTTCTCTTTTGCAGTAGATGGAGATTAATGCAGAGACCTACAGTTGGTCAAGGTGCAGAGAATTAGAAACCGTGGAATGCTTGACTATGAATGAGACATCTGCATATCACACACACATACACACACATATACACACACACAGACACACACAATCTGGGTTTAAGGATCATAGTGGAAGAGGGGGCAGAAAGACTGTAAGAGCCAGAGTAGGCCCCTGCAGCTAAACTTACACGTGAACTTACATTGGCTATGACTACATGCACAAGACCACATCAGGCCAGCCAATATCCCAGCATGGATGTGGAAGGGGATCATGAATTCCCACCCTTATCTAAGGAGCTATTGGCAACTGATAGCTGCTAAAGGAAGGCCATTGGGTTGTTTTTTTTGTTTTGTTTTGTTTGGTTTTTTTTGTTTTTTTTTTCTTTCAGGGATGCAGCTCCACGATTCAGTACATAGCCCTGTGCCCATGCACACACAGGAAGTACTAAGTGGACTCAGTTGGTTTGGAGTGGGGGAAAGAGCACACATAAGAAGTTTGGAGTGGGGTTGGGGATTTCACTCAGTAGTAGAGCGCTTGCCTAGCAAGCACAAGGCCCTGAGTTCCATCCTCAGCTCTGAAATTAAAAAAAAAAAAAAAAAAAAAAAAAAAAAAAAGTTTGGAGGGAAAGGGATGGAGGAGTAAGGAAGGAATTGAACAGTTAGGAACGGGGTTTGATTCCAAAACATAAATGTCATTTAAAAATAAAACATTCATGGACAATAACAATGTTTTCTGGAAGGAATGGGGAACAGGTACATTGGAGTGTGGCAGGAGAAGGGGCAGACATTGTGGGACAAAGTGGGGACTGTCCAGGGATTGGCAGGGGCCAAGGCTATAACAAAGACAAGAGCCTCCCTTCACAATCACCTCTCATGGACAATTGTGCCTGGCTCTAACAAGGCACCCCAAGCTCAGAGCACCCCCAACCCCATGCAAAGCCTGTGCCTTTGTTGAAACACAAGGGTAAACCCAATAGTTGAGGCCACACACCCGCTCTGTAATAACCTCCAGTTCCCCAACCCTGAGCCAGAGGGTTGTGATGGCTGTGATGGCTGGCATTTCCTCCTTCTATGTGGGATGTCTGGAAAGGACATGCTTGCTTGGCAATGCTGAGACACTCAGGGAATGCCAGTCTTGGCCTTCTCCAGAATTTCAGCACCTTCCAGGGCTCCTGGATCAGCCTGGGGTTTGCTGTTTCAACACAAAAATGGTGTCTTCAAACAGAGCTTCCTCTTAGAAATGGCAAAGGAGAAAACAGGAAGCTCCCCACATTGCTCCAGGGCGGGGGTAGGGGATGCTCTCAGACACCCCACCCCAGCTCAGTGAGAGGCACTGGACACTCCCGACCCTGAGACCCTGCCTGGGCTAGAAGCAGACATCATCAATTGATTGCAGAGCTTCCATTTTCCCACCAAGTCAGGGTCCCTTTAGCTCACCAGCCATTCTTTTGGCAGGGAGTGTGAAAAGTGTCCTCATGGAGGAGAGGTGGGGAGGAGGTCCCTGGAAGCAGCCTGGACAGAAAGAAGAAGCTGCAGTCAAGCCTTGCATCTGACAGCAGCAGTGACTGTGGATGGGACATTCCACTCTCTGGACCCAGCAATGACTGTGGATGGACACTCCACTCTCTGGACCCAGCAGTGACTGTGGATGGACACTCCACTCTCTGGACCCAGCAGTGACTGTGGATGGACACTCCACTCTCTGGACCCAGCAGTGACTGTGGATGGGACACTCCACTCTCTGGACCCAGCAGCAGTGACTGTGTGGACAGACACTCCACTCTCTGGACCCAGCAGCAGTGACTGTGTGGACAGACACTCCACTCTCTGGACCCAGCAGCAGTGACTGTGGACGGACACTCCACTCTCTGGACCCAGCAGTGACTGTGGATGGACACTCCACTCTCTGGACCCAGCAGCAGTGACTGTGGATGGACACTCCACTCTCTGGACCCAGCAGCAGTGACTGTGGACGGACACTCCACTCTCAGGACCCAGCAGTGACTGTGGATGAGACACTCCACTCTCTGGACCCAGCAGCAGTGACTGTGGACAGACACTCCACTCTCTGGACCCAGCAGCAGTGACTGTGGATGGACACTCCACTCTCTGGACCCAGCATCCCTGTTTGGGAATAAAGTGGTTGGACTGGATGTCCCAAGTGGCCCCTTCCAACTCCTAGAGACTAGGTTACCCTAGTCAGACATAGGTAACCAGAAAATCCTGGGAACTAGCCAGGGGGAGAGAGGAGCAAATGTACCCACAGCAAGGGAGTTACAATGACAATGGTGGACAGCCAGCCAGTGCCTCTACCCTGCCTTAGTGGCCTGGCACAGCCACTGGAGCACTTATAACACAGCACTGGAGCTGAGGCATTCTGTGAGGCTGTGTGAGGGAAGCCTCTGAGCCATAGGAGGCCAGACAGGAGGCCCCAGTTGGCACAAAGCATAGAGAGAAAGTCAGGCTGCAAGGGCTCCCACCAGACCATGCCCAACCCTTCACATACCAACTGACTTCCCCAAGCCCACTTGTGGGCACGTGGCCACTTCTATGAACAGGGTGTGATGTCTGCTGGCAGGGTGGGGCTCCAGAACTCACTCCTTCATTGAGGGAAGTTGTCACTGCATGCTATTGTGTGTCTGTGCTAGGGCTTGGGGAAGAGGACATGGCCTCAACAGACAAAGTCATCAAGGGCACCATGACTGTGACTCAGACACCATAGGACCTAGGCTAGCACCATGTGGCCAAGGAGTCCTGCAATGTCACCTTAGCCACAGCCAGGATGTTGCAGTCAGACACTCCTAGAGTCTACTGGCAAGTTTTGGGTTTTGGTTTTATTTGTTTGTTTTCATAAGAATGTTGGAGCCTGGGTCCTATGTAGTCACATTTGGGGATCTGTAACTAGGGCATCACTTATCAGCTGTCAGCTTGGGGATTCAGACTCCAGCTTTGTGCAAAGAACAATCCAGACCCTTCTTCCAGTGGCTTTCCCCCATTCCTAAAGGAGATGGAGAATAAGCAACCCAATGTCCAGAGTCCTCGGCTGTTCTGTTCCCCCCAAAACTATGCAAAAGGACTCCTGAGCCGGGCGGAGGTGGCACACACCTGTAATCCCAGCACTCAGGAGGCAGAGGCAGGTGGATCTCTGTGAGTTGGAGGCCAGCCTGGTCTACAGAGCTAGTCCAGGACAGACTCCAAAGCTACAGGAAAACCCTGTCTCGGAAAAAAAAAAAAAAGGACTCCTGAATTCTCTTGCCTCCCCACTAAAGGTAGCCAGAAAGGAACCATCTGTAAGATGTTTGCATATGAATGCACTGTTCAGAGCTTTGGGTATGGGCATCTAGGAGCAAGCATGCCCAGGAGAATGATGACTACCTCTCCTGAAAGCTGAGTGGTGACCTCTGAGACCCAGGGAAGGTGGCCAATGGACAACTCTTAAGGAAAGGAGTAGATGAGTGTCCAAGTTCTTGGGGGTGCGGATCCCTCCCAGGGGGAGCCTGTGGTTGTTCTGCTTGCGTTTGAGTGTCAACTCCACTGTGTTGGGAGCTAGGCACCATCTACTTGTGCGGTCCAGTACAGTTGTGTAGCATCTGGAGCCTGCTGGAGCCCAACAGCCACAGACTTGGCAGCCCTTGACCGACCCCCTGCCAGGAGGATGGCCTCACTCACAGACTCCTTCAGCTCTTGGCCCAGAGCATGTTGCTGCCTTCAAGCACAAAAGCTGTCATTGACCTCTGCTCTGCTGTCTCAGGACAGAAGTGTCACAGCTGCTGTGCTCAGTACAGGCTAGGCTTTGAGGAACGAGGCCGCTGCTCCTGCCAGGTCCCTGCACACTCATGGGTCGATTGTGTGAGGCCGAGGAGACGCTGGTAGAGTGTGGAAATCTTATCCCACAGAAGGCTGGGACCCAGGGCTCTAAAGTCAAAGCAGACTGGTTTCCCAGCTATGAAGGACTTTGGCTGGAAGGGGACCTCAGGGTGGGAGGGAGGATGGTGAGGGTCTCCTGCAGGATCCTTTGGAATGGCACTGGAGAGAAGGCTCAGTGGGGACAGTGCCTGTGTGAAAGCATCGGGACCTGAGTTCAGAGTCACAGCATTTCCACAAAGAGAAATTGGTGCAGCAGTGCACACCAGGAACCCAGCACTGCGGATGCAGGCAGGCAGACCCCAAGAGCCAAATCCTGAGGCCCAGGTTCAGCAAATGAATGAACTTCAAGGTGGAGACTTTTACATCATGTGAATGATGCTCCCGTTCACATTTAGTTCATGCCAACCACGGTGTCAAACACCTAGAAGTTCAGCACTTGGAGGGGGGAGGCAGGAGAATCAGGGTTGAGGCCAGCCCTGTCTACATGAGAACCCTGTCTCAAAACAAACAAACAAAAATAAACTCAAGATGCTGGAGAGGCACAGCAGTTAGAACACTATAGTTCTCGCACACATTTTTTAAAAACATAAATGTAAATTTTCAATTCATACACAATTTTAAATGCTATTTGGCATTAAAATGGGACACCCTGCATCCATGTCATAAATAAAACCATTTCAGGCCAGGTGTGTTGATGCATATCTTTAATCCCAGCACTCAGGAGGCAGAGGCAGATGGGGCTCTGTGAGATAAAGGCCAGCCTGGTCTACAGAGTGAGTAGAATCCCACTACAGCCAGGGCTATGTAAGAGACCCTGTCTTAAAACAACAAAACATACACACACAAAACAAGCAAAAAAAACCTAAATAAAACTGTCAATCCTTGAGAGGAAAGAAATGTAGAACAAGTCCCCTCCACTGACACAGAGGACAAGTTTCTCCTACCAAAGAAAAACCATGGATCGTGCTTTAAATGTGGCTGGTTTGGGAGACAGGAGAGGTGGCTCAGTGGTTAAAGCACTGGCTTTTCTTCCACAGGACTCAGGTTCAAATTCCCAGCACCCACATAACTGTCTGGGACTCCAGTTCCAGGGGTCTGATGCCCTCTTCTGGCCTCCATGTGCACCCAGGCATACACACGGTGCACAGACACACACTCAGGCAAAGCACACAGTATAAAGTAATTTTTAAGCGGCTAGTTTAGAGTTTCACAAATAACATTTATTGGCTGCATTCATAACAGATTCGTTTGGACATTCACACCAGCTCCTCTTCAACTAACAGTCAAATGGTGGCTTCTAGTTCAGATTGGATCATGGGTGCAGATCTTATCACGTGTGAAAACAGCAAGTGTCACAGATCCTCCTGATGTGAGGGCTTCCCTTGAGGACCATGCTGGTGACTGACATTCTTGCTGAGGATCTTGACAGTAGCTGGAGACTCCACTTCAGTCCCAGAACAAATGGCTAGAAAGCCAAGGGAAAGGCAAGTGCTGGGAACTGACCCCGGGCTGAGCGCTCGCTGTCCTGGGCATGGGTTTGCCGAGAGCCTTCACAGAGAGGATGGTGTGGGCGTCCCCTCAGTCACTGGGCTCCCCACTATGCTCAGGAACTGGGGAAGTGGACTGGGCCAGCACAGCATCTCTGATTCCCAGCTGTGGGACCCAGTGAGCCTCTGACCTTCAGCACCCACTCACGGGACGGGAGGAAACACCTAGTTTTGTAGAGCTGGAAGGAGAGGCTCCATAGCATCCTTGCACCTTCGCAGGCTCTGAGCTGGACTCCCTGCCATTGAGTGTCTGCCAGGCCACAGGGGCAGTCAGGTATGTGATGTGAAGGTTCACAGGGCTCCCCACATCCCAGCTGGACAAAGGGGGCTGGGCCAGCACCTCTGCCCCAGAGCCAGGCCCAGAAGCCCGGGGCACTTCTTGGAAGAGGCTTCCGAGTGCTGTCACCATGGTATCCAAGGGCTTAACGGTCTTTCAGTAAAGGACCGAAGGCAAGTCTGGGACAAGATGCTGGTGGCAGGGACTCTAGATTCCAAAGTGAGTGATGAGTCTAGGCCCACCCCTTCTCAGCTCCCCAGCAGCTCACCGAATGGCCATGATGGCCCTCAGGATAGCCTGCAGCAGGGTCAGGAGATTGAAGCTGATGGGCAGGAAGAGGCCTAAGCGGCCAGCATGTGGCTCATCCTCCCGAGGCATGAGCTCCTGAGGTAGCTCGTCCTGATGAAGGGCCTGGAGCTGCTGCCACTTGAGGAGGAGACGCTGGTCCCCGCAAACCCGCCAGCGGCCATGCCAGCTGCTTGAGTCCAGGGAGCACTCTAGGAGCAAGAGGAGTACTCCTGAGGACAGAGACATTTCTGAGGACATCATTTTGTGTGGCTTCCTAGGACCTGATTTTCCAGGAGCCTTGAGTACCAGGGACATGGCCACTGTGTCTGAGAGCTCTGTCTCCCAATAGCAAGTGCTGCATTTCGGGTACAGCCCACTGTGTCTATTCTACTGTGACAACAGGCTCAAGTCGCCCCAAGATTTTGCTATGACACTTCCCAACACTGATGAGAGTGCTGAGTACCCTTGAGCTGTCCCTAACAAATGCCATGCCTCAAAACCTGATGTCTTCAAGCCGTGTATGCAAGGCTGGGAGGATCGGCACGCTGGAGTAACAGTGTTGCTTCCGGGATTGGGAACTGGACGTTTTTACACATTTAAGAACAGGTTGGTTGGTAGCTATCCATTTTCTAAATTCCTCTCACCTGCCTTTTTAGAATGCTGTCCCCAACCTAGACCCTACACAAGGGACTTCCTGTGCAGAGCTGGCAGAGTGCACCAAAGAGGCACCAGACCAAAGCCTGGACGTGCCTTCAAAATCAAGCCCAGGACAGAGTTCAAAAACATAAACAGCATGGGGAGGAGGCTGTCTCTCCCAGAGAGCTGAGCCATGAGGGTATGTCTGAGGGCTACATCACCAATGTGTGAGTGTGCTGCCAAGTGTGTATGAACACACACTGAGCACATGAATGTGAGCATACATTATCAATCATGAATACGGGAATGCATACATGCCAGGTCACATACATGAGCATAGGAACACACTTGCGCAGCACACATACGCTGTGTGTGTGTGTGTGTGTGTGTGTGTGTGTGTGTGTGTGTGTGTGATAAAAGAGCTGTCACATCAGAGATGCACACCAGTTCAAAAATGAACATGTACACACACTACATACCACAAGCAACAGAAGTTCATAGCTTAAATAAACCCACCTCAGATGCCATCAGCCCTAGCTTGTCACTGCTAAGACTGGTGGTCTGCCTCCATCATTTGTAAGAAGGCAGCTGGCAGGTTGTGACACCTGGCAAGGGCTGGAGATGGCTGTGTAACCTGTGTGGCCTTGCTCCACCCCTTTCTCAGGGCAGAATGAGGTGACACATGGTGTGGAGTTACCTGGAGTGCCTTTAACATTCTCCAACCTCTTCACCACCTAAGAGAAAAGAAAGTGGATCAGTGTGTCATCTAAAGACCCGCAGTGTGTGGGGGAGTGATCAGGACTTGAGACCTCAGGGTAGGGGTGGTGTGGCTCCCAGTTCAGGACTGAGGTCTTTGTGCTGGGGATAGCTTGCTGCTTGGTGATGGAAGTGGGAAGGCAGAAGAAAAGAAAAAAAAAAGACTTCTAACTAGTCTCAAATACTGAGGAGACTCTCTAAGCTGCAGGAAGGCCGGATGTGGCCAATCCTGGCATCATGGTCTAGAACTACAGCTGTGGGGGTGCAGATGGGTCCAGAGGGAGGAAACCCAGAGCCATGGTTCCTTTCAGCCACCTCTGCAGGACTATGGACAGATACAGAGAGATTAGGTTGGGCATAGAGCATGGTGTGGAGGAAGAGGGAGGAGGGGACAGCAAAGAGGAATAGATGCAGCGGCCTGGATACCACATGCCCCCCGCTATGCTCAGAGAATGAGGCTCACACTTCCCAGCAGCCTCCACAAGACACGACCTTCTGCCCTCAGCTGCCCTCGCCATGGTCATCCGGGAGGGGGTGCCTCCTTGGACTCCTCCCCTTCCCAACCCTCACTCAGCCCTGTCTCGCAAGCTCCCTTCTTACCTTCTTCTGTGACCTCAGCCCCTGGGGCACCCAATAGGGCATAACAGCCCTCTCCCTGGGCATCGGAAGGCGCCCCCCAAAGCTGTGGCAGGGGCAGCGGCACGACCTTATGGTTCTGGGGACATAACACCGCATCATCTTTGAGACCTACCAGTGGACAGTAAGAAAGGTTCAAAAGGGTGAGGGGTGCACCAGGCATGGTGGCACATGCCTTTGATTACAGCATTCAGAAAGCAGGGGGACCTTTGTGAGTTCGGGGCTCACCTGGTCCACATAGAGAGACTCTGTCTTTAAGAGGGGAGGCTATAGCCCAGCTAGTAGAGTGCTTGCCTAGCATGCACAGGGATGTGAATTCCACCTCCAGCACCACCAGGCACAGAGGCCAGCAAGATGGCTCAGTGGGGAAGAGCACCTGCTGCCTGCCCCGTACATCTGTGCTCGATCCCTGGGACTCACAGTGGAAGGAGAACTGACTACTGTAAATTGTCCTCTGACTTTCCACACATGCTCCTTGGCACATATGTGTCCCCCACACACATACATACACAACACAGTAAATAAATAAATGTAACAAAGAGTATTTCCAAACAGGCATGGTATTTGTGGTAGTTTGAAGGAGAAGGGCCCTGCTGGGCTCCTGTGTTTGAATACTTGGTCTGTGCTTGCTGGGACTGTTTGGAAAGAATTAGGAGCTGTGTGGTCTTTTTCTTTCTTTTTTTAAAATTAATTTATTTATTGGTATTTTATTTTATTTTTTGTTTTTGTTTTTTTTGTTTTGTATTGTATTGTTTTTTGAGACAGGGTTTTTATGTGTAGCCCTGGCCGGCCTGAAAATCACTATATAGACTAGGCTGGCCTTGATCTCACATGCTGAAGAACTTCCTTGGCATATCATCAGTGGTAAATGAACTGTCCACAAGCCTGTGGCAGGGACAAGGTAACTACCTCTCCACCCAAGTCCAGGGAGCTCTTTCTGAGTTCCTTTGGCCCTGGAGGATGAGGTCAGGGGCTGATCCTTGCGTGTCAATGCCATGTACTCACTCAGTGAATTGCTCTCAGTGGACATGGGGCCCACAGAAGAGAAGCAGGAACAAGGGAGACGGAAGAACACTCCAGACCTAATACCCACGTCATATGAATGAACCTCATAGGAACTATGCAAGCCAAAGGAACAGTTTACCAGGTAAGGACCAATGGCCACAAAGCCTGACATGAGTTTGATCCCTGGAACCCATGTGGTTAAAGGAGAGAACCAATCCCCAAAGATCTCCACAAGTGTACCATGGTGCCACGCACACACACACACACACACACACACACACACACACACACACACACACTATTAAAAAGAAACAGAAGAGGTGGTCGGGAAAGAGAAGAAAGTGGGCAGGTACTGTCACTCAGTGGAGAGTACTTAGCTTGTTCAATCCCCAGCTAAAACCAAAACTGTGTCCCAGAAACTTCACTCATAGAATACCTGTGATTCTGTGTCCTGGCCCTAAGTGATGACCTGCCAAGTCACTTATAGTTACCTGCTTTCGTGGTCTCAGGGACAGAGGGACCCAGTAGGGCAGCAGTGCATCAGCCCGGGGCACAGGCAAGTGGCCCCCAAACCTGGCATAGCATTGGCAACATGTGCACTCCTGAAGGGCGGTGCAGAGTCCGGGGTACACCTGAACAAGACACACAGAGGACAGAACCAACCAGTGTGGTGATCTATTGTGTACCCCCGTCAAGCTTACCTAGGGATCAGAGGACAGAGCCAGCCACTAGCTCACCTCTATGAAATCAGCCTCAAGAGAGAGAGTTCCTGTTTCCTCTCACCTTTCTGTGTCCTGCCACAGTACTTCCTGGGATTAAAGGCGTGTGCCACCATCGCCTGGCTCTGTGTCTCTCCTATACTGGATCAATTTCATGTAGCCCAGTGTGGCCTTGAACTCACAGAGATCTAGACAGATCTCTGCACCACCACTGCCTGACCTCTATGTCTAACTTAGTGGCTGGCTCTGTCCTCTGATGCCCAGGTAAGTTTTATGGAGGTACACAATATATCACCACAAGCCAGGTTGCACCTAAGCAAGACACAGAGGACAGAAGTAAGTGTGAAAGGCATTTGTGACGGTAATGAAGTACAGTACCCAGGGGAAGGGACGGTACTCAGGTCCACCTGTGACTCAGGATGGCTGCATGTTTACCAGCTTGGGTCTACAAGCTGAGTTGGGTGGAATCCTAGCCACTCACTGCTGCCTCACTGTGAGCAAGTCTGTCTAAGGAAGATTCGAGCAACTGGAGTCAGGAGGAAGGGACAACTCCCTGTGGCTCTCTGCATGGTACTGACCACCTGCTGGGGCCACCACCCCCTCCACAGGGCAGACAAAGAAGCTGGTGACTAGGGCAAGTCACTGAAGGGGCTTCTGGTCTCAGGGGGGACTAGAAGGAAGGAAGTGACATTACACAGGAACATGTGGACACAGAGATGACCCATACAACCACATGCTTCTAGCCAGGGTCCAGCCCGAGACCCTCATCTCCCCCCACCCTTTCACCCACAGGAGGGATAAGAGGCTGAGGGCATGTCCTTACCGAGTGACCTGTGATGCACACCTCCTTTCCAAAGGTCTGAAATGAACCCTTCCTAGAAAAGAAAAACACACAGCTGAGAGTGGTCTGGCCTCCGTGCAAACTGTAGGCTGGGCACTGGTGACCACTGGCACTAAGCCCAGTGTGGAGAAGTCTTCCTTCTGAGCCCAGGAGGTGCTTCCAATGACAGAAGGGCAGACTCACACGTGATAACCTCCTCACTGGCGTGGGACCCTGTGTTCCCAAGCCAACTTGTTCAGTACACTCCAACTACAGCCAGGCTTGGTTCTCAGGAGGGTCCTGAGGCTAGAGTCCCCAGGGCTCCATTGAGGCTTTGCTGGGTATACACTGGCTTACTTCAATAAGAGGGAGAGCCTGTCAGAACTGCAACAAAAACCCAGTAGACCTGGTGACTTTCCCTCAAGGAAGACAGGACAAGACACAAGGGCACAGAGAACAGAACAGAGGGGGCAGAGTGCCACAGAGGGGCAGAAGAGGCTAGAGGGGACACAGCAGGACAGAATTCTTAGAGTAACAGTTACTCTTCCCCGACCCCAGCCACACACTGCCAAGATGTTGGCCATGAGAATCTCTGGCGTGTAGACATTGAATGCCAGGCAAAGCTGATTTTCCACGGTGGGTGTCAGCTTGCTTCATGTCAGAAAGCACACACACTAAGTGGTTTTGTGTTTCATTATAATCATCACAGTCATTCCTGGTCTGCTTTGTTGTGGCCATATTTTGCCAGGCTTGCCTGGAACCCACAGCAATCCTCCTGCTTCGGTCTCCCAAGTGCTGGGATCACAGGCGTGTCTGAGTGTGCTTCAAGCCTTTGCACTCAATTTTCCTAGCCGATGACCGAAAACAAGACATGGGGGCTGACCTGCACAGCATCCAGACTACCCACAGCATCCCAACCTGGAGGTGAGGTCAAACTGGACTCAGACTGATCACTACAGAGTCATAACCCTTGAGGCTAAAATGGGGAACTAGTAGGAGCAGCTGGGCTCCTTCTTTAATGAAGGAGCTACCCTAATAACAAGGAATCCTACATGGTCTGGGTGATCACCTGGCCTAGGAAGGAAGCCAGCACAAGGGAAAGGTGTGGGCTGGGGAGAAACCATGTAGGGCCACAGCCCTTGCACACCTGGATACAGCCATGCCTGAAGGCCTGCTCCTGACATTTCCGGGGATGGAAAGAGTAGGTCGCCCTTCCGTTTCTTTACCACTGCGCTACCGCTGGACCGGGCGGTCCCGGGGCTCCAGGCACTCACAGGTGATCTCCGAGGTCACCTGTGCAGGCTCTAGGCTGACCTGATCTGTCATGATGCACAGTGCAGGGCATGCGCTACACAGCAGTGTCGGACCAGGGCTAGGCAAGGTCCAGACTCCTCGCAAGGGCCGGAAGGTCGCGGTGCTTCGCAACAGCTTCCCTCCCGACTAGCTGATTGGCCTTCAGGCAGCCAATCAGGAGCTGTCGTATTTGGTCGTGCACTGAGCTGACAGCTGATTGGCTACTCGCAGCAGCGGCTCCTGGGAACCATGGACCAGAGTGGATTGTGGACATTTGGCTCCCGCTCCCTTGGCACTCGTCCGTCGGCCGAGTTGATGTGGAGCCCAGCCCGTAGGCCACTCACCATTTCCTGTGGATGGTCCTGTGCGTGTGCGAGGCACCCCGGTCCCGGTCCCCTGAAAAGAGACAGGAGGAGGTGGGACAGGACAGGGAGGTTCCCATGGGCTACATTCCCTCTGTGGGTCCCAGATATCATCAGGGGCCCACTTCTACCCAAAGTCATTCGTTATCAAAAGGAGTGACACCTTGGTGACCCTGAACTTCACGCACCCGTCAGATATGCGCAAATTGTAACTTTAAAAGAAGTGTACCCATCCAGGACTCTGGTCAGACCAAAGATACCACTTGGAGTCAGTGAGATGGCTCAGTAGCCTAGGGCGCCTGCTGCCAAGCCTGATGGCCCGAGTTCGATCCCGGGACTCAGATGGTAGAAGGCGAATACCCCTGCAAGTTGTCCTCTGACCAGCATATGTGTGCCACACGCATCCCACCCACCTACCCAGAAACAGCCCACAGAAAATCTTATCCAGCCGTACTTCAGGCAGGGGTTAAAATCCAGAATTTACAAATTCTTGCAGAAGTTAAACGCCAAGGAAACAAAGCTGCCAATCAACAAATGGGCAGACAAAGGGAGCAGACTTCTGCTTGGTGGCTCCTTCCAGCCCCATCCCGGGGCTGCCCTTAGCAGAGGAGGGGAATGTGGACCCCTGTCCCTGCCTCGGGTACTACAGTAGCAACCATTCCAGAACACATCCCTACAGTCACCCTCTGGCCCTGTGGATCTCGGTCCCTGAGCGGTCGGCCCTTCTCCTCTGTTTTGCTGAGTCCCCATCCCTGTCAAAGGAGCTGCCACTAGAGGATCCCAAATTGAGGCAGGCTCCTCCTAGCACCCTTCTGACAGTCACACCCACCAAGGTGATGCTACGCCTCCTGCTGCAGCTGGGCCACTGCCAATGTCAGTCCCTAGCAGGCAAACAGCTCAATCAGAGACCTGGTGGGCTGGGGTGGGCACACTAGCCCCCCTGCATTCAGAGATGCTAGCTGATGCAGCAGCATGCTGGGCCTCTGCTAATAAACAATGGGAAACAACAACATCAACAATAAAATCCTGAGGACTGGAGAAAGAAGACAGGATGACTGCCACAGCCCTGCTGGATGGTACAGCAAGCCCACGGCCGAGGTGTCTGAGCTGCAGGAGAGATGTCCCCCAGCTGCCCAGGAGGCTGAGCACAGAAGCCACTTGAGAGCATGAGGACTGTCAAGAATTCCGGGTCTACAGAGTAACCCTGATTCAGAAAAAGGGAGGGAGGGAGGGAGGGAGGGAGGGAGGGAAGGAGGGAGGGGAGGAGGGAGGGAGGGAGGGAGGGAGGGAGGGGAGGGAGGGGAGGGAGGGAGGGAGGGAGGGAGGGAGGGAGGAAGAAAGGAAGGAAAATAAAAAGGGGAAAGGAAAGGAAAGGAAACAAAATGAAAATGCCCTGCTGAAGACACTTTCCAGGCCTTTCAGGCTGGACTTTGGAGGGTTCTAGGGCAAGTTCAGCCCAGTGCCTCTGACCAATGTTAGTTTACGTTTCTTCTTCTTCTTCTTCTTCTTCTTCTTCTTCTTCTTCTTCTTCTTCTTCTTCTTCTTCTTTCTTCTCCTCCTCCTCCTCCTAATCCTCCTCTTCCTCCTCCTTCAATTTAAGGTGAATTTTGGGTTTTGGTGGTTTTTGTTTGTTTTGGTTTTTCAAGACAGGGTTTCTCTGTGTAGCCTTGGCTGTCCTAGAACTTGCTCTGCAGACCAGGCTGGCCACAAATTCACAGAGATCCACCTGCCTCTGCCTCCGGAGTGCTGGGGTTAAAGGTGTGTGCCACCACAGGCCAGCTCAGATTACATTTCTTGTCTGGTGCCCTTGCTATGGGGCTCCTGGGTTCTTGCTCTGACTGTGGGTGGTCAGCTCTGCTGTCTTGGCCCTTACCGTTTCCTCTCAGGCTCACTGGTATCATCGCCACCCTTTCCTCCCTGTCTCCAGTGGTGACACGTCCTAGTTCTCTCAGTGGCTGGGCCTGGTCTTCCTTCACTCCATCCTCCCCCAGTATAATGGGGGACACAGTGTCACCGTCATCTTCCTCAGTGTCATCAGAGCAGGAGAGGAAAGAGGCCACTCAGCCTCTAACAGCTTGCTACTTCCCAAATGCCTGTTAGCCTGCACCCCATGGTCCTAGGGCTCCCTGTGAAATGTCTGGGGGTAGCAGCCACCCACTTGTCTGTGCACCCTCTGTGTCCCCCACAACCATGGTGCTCTGTGGGAGCTGGCCTTCCAACGGAACTGTGGAATGCTGGGAACAGAAGCTCCACGGTGATGATAGGACAGGCCATCTCTCTCAGGCAGCCCTTCTTCCCTGTAGGCCCAGGGACTGCAGAAGTGGACAGAAAAGAGGCCTACTGTGCTAGGCTCAGGGTGTGTAGAACTCTGTGGTGGCTTTCTGTGTGGTTATCTGCAAAAGGTCCCCCATCACCGGACTCCGGTGGATGCCGGGTTGAGCCAGCAGTAGCTGTCCTGACTTGGTGTCAAATGCAGCAGGCAAGTCCAATCCCTTCCTCCCTGCACCAAAGCTGAGTAAAGTGTCTCAGCATAGGCGCTAGGTTCCAAAAAGCCAGCTCATGCACTAGGGACAGGTCCTGGTCCCACTGCCTGGGGGCCCCCTAAACAGTTCAAGCTAATCAACTGTGTCACTTATCCAGAGGGTCTAGTCCAGTTCCATGGGGGCTCCTCAGCTATTAGTTCACAGTTCATGTGTTTCCACTAGTTTGGCTAGTTGTCTCTGTACTTTTACCAATCATGGTCTCGAGATCTCTTGCTTATATAATCCCTCCTCTCTCTCATCAGTTGGACTCTTGGAGCTCCGCCTGGGTTAAGTATTTATTTTATGTGTATGTGTGTATGCCTTCATGTATGTATGTGCACCACAGTGCCAGAAGAGGACATTGGAGCTCCTGAAACTGGAGTTATAGATGGTTGTGGGCTGCCTGGTGGGTGCTGGGAATAAAACCCAGGTCCTCTGAAAGAGCAGCTAGTTCTTGTAAACAGTGAGTCATCTCTCCAGCCCTGGGCAAATTGTTAGGCTGTGACCCCACAGTGCCTGTCCCTCTCTGAATACCCTAGCCACACAAAAGATATACCAGGGTATGTACGACTATATATAAAACATCCAACTGCAAACAATCCAAGGTCCACTAGCAGGAAAGAGACAAGCTATGAGGTGCACACCAGAGTGAGTATTCAGCCATGCAGGCATGTGAGTGACAGGTGCAGCAGGGTGGGGGAACCCCACCACGGGCAGGTTTATAGTCTCAATAGGGAAATGACTTCTGTAGGACAGATGGCTGTAAGTGAGCAGCCCCTTCGAAGGATAAAGCACAGACAGGTAACAGCATGCACTGTTAGATTTCTGGAGGATGTGCAGGTGTGGAGGGAGATACACATGTGTAGTCCGAGCACTCGAGAGACTGAAGCAGCAGGAGCATGGGTTTCAGGCAACCTCATCTGCTTAGAGACATGCCGTATCTCCAGTATACATCCCCATGGAAGCACTTGTAAAAGCACACCAAAAATGGCTCTGAGGAGGGGACTGAACTCCCTCCTGTGTGCACAGACTGGACACTCTGTAAGAGGGAAAGGAGTGAACCGCAGGTCAGTTTAGACATGGAGGGGTGACAACATTCTGTCCCCACTGTAGGGCTTAAGTGGCCCTCATCTCAAAAAAGTCAATGAATAAACCCGTGCACTTGCTGGGATAGCTCAGTGAGCGGTAAAGCATTGGTCCAGCATATGCAAGGTCCTGGGTTTAATCCCCAAGTATAGCCTATAAACAAACCACTATCCTGCCAGACGGGAGGGTTTGCTCATGCCTGCACTCAGAAGGCAGAGGTGAGAAGGTAAAGAGTTCAAAGCCACCCTGGGCTACATGAGGGGAACACACAGACAATCTTACTACCCAAAAAATGCCTGACAAGGCTCATCTATTTGAAAAGGTTTCTAGCTCTGTAGCCTTGGGCAAACAATTCAAGTTTCTGCTTCCTCTCCTACCTATATTCACAGCCCCACATTGTGAGAGGGGTCTCCTCTACCAGCATTTGGTAATGCTGGAGCTGCAGGGGAGCCTCTCCCTGGCCAGAACCCCTTCCAGGGAACTGCCAGGAGCCCAGTACTTGGAGGGATGCAGGCCGACAGACAGACACTGGGTTACCAGGCAGGGGGTGGTGGATGAAGCAGGACAAGGTGTCAGACATATCCCATTTGGAAGAGGGTAGGGAATGCCCTCACTCACAGCAGCTGCCCCAGAGGACATAGGACACTGCCTTTTGCTATCAGGGCTGTGCAGGCACTACAACTGTTGTCTTGGCTCAGGTATTGTGGGCTGCAGTGACCCTGAGCGCCCACTAGAGGTCACACCACAACCTCTTTGAAAGGAACGGTTGGGCCATCTGAGTGATAAAAATGCTGTGCCTTGGCGATTGGAGCGCTAGACACCCAAAATAGGAAGTAGGCTATGTCAGTGCCAGGTGACAGATCACAACCCCTCCACGAGCCCCCGTCTGCTGTCTCAGCTCCAGAAAGCATGCAGCCCTGCGCTTATGGCTGGTGGCTGTTTCCCATGGGACAAAAAAGCCCAAGTTCAGACTCAGGAAAGGGAAGGACTGGTGGAGCCACCAGATATCTTGCTTTAAAGTACTTCAGACCCAGAGGCAGGCAACTTACCTAGTGTCACCCCACCCCTGTGAAAACAAGAGTGTTTCAGAGAGCTGTGTGGAGACGCCACATCCGCCCACCACCAGACACACCTTCCCCATGTGGACTCCAGTGTCTTCGTGTTCTGACAGGAGGCCTCATAGGCTCCTGCACTTCTGATACACCTGCAGCAGCGACTCCACCCTGGTGTAGGGCAGAGGCCCAACAGTTGCCACAAAGCAGCATTAACTGCATGCTTTTTAAATTTTATGTGTTACATCCATGTGCGTGTATCCGTTGTGTGTGTATGGCTGTACACGTTTGTGGAGGCCAAAGGTTGACATGGAGTGTTTTCCTCTGTTGCTTTTCAATATATATAACATTTTAATCAGAAAGCCAACTCAGACTTATATATAACATAATTTTTTAACTTTTATTCTTTGCAGATTACACATCATGCATCCCGATCCCACTCATACCATATCTACCTTCCATCCTTGAAGCCTCCCCCAAAAAAACAAATTTTAAAAGAAAAAGAAAAAAAAATTCCCGTGGAAGCTGAAGTGAAGCCTGTTGAGAGACACAGTTCACCCTTCAGTCCTTTCATCCCCACACGGAAGTGTTCGTGCCCATGAGCCATTGGTCTGGCTCGAGGCCTCTGGCTTCTGCTACACCACCAATGATGGGCTCTCACTGGGACTCCCTTGGATATTATTCTGTTGTTGCCCTGTGTCATGGGGATCCTGCAGCTTTGGATCTGTAGGCTCACCCCCTTCACATGCTCCAGCAGTTCACAGATGGGGTAGGTGTTGGGGTGGGCCAAACCACAGCCTGGGTGGTAGCTGGGTTGGTCAGCCTGCCAGCTCTCCCTCATCCTTAATCACTACGCAGGTGAGCTCCTGAGCAGTGCCTCAGCCAGCTCACCCAACACAGCCTGCAGCAAAGAGGGGGACCAGTTCTCCCACTCTCAGGCTCTCCGGTCCAGCTCACCCAACACAGCCTGCAGCCAAGAGGGGGACCAGTTCTGCTCTCAGGCTCTCGGGTCCAGCTCACCCACACTCACACCATAGGGCCAGCTCCACTGTGATGTAGAATATTATTTTAAGGTATGTTACTTTTGTTTATGCTCTGGAACATTCGTTTAATGATGCAAAGGTGTGTTTGATTAGATAAAATTCACCAGTGGTCAGGAGGCTGCATCAGCAACTAGCTGACAGGAAGTGGTAGGGAGCAGCCAGGTGGAGAAGGTTTTTTAAGCAGGGGGGCTTTGTGGAGGACGTGAGCAAGAAGAGGTGAGTTACTTGCTAGTCAGCCTCTCTGAAGAGCAGAATCCCCCTTTAACCTTTGAATCTTGGGTTCTTTAGAGGCAGAGGTTTAGTTAAGTTCCCTTCGTAGCTCTGAAAGAGTCGGTGCCTGAGGGAAGAGAAGTCCCTCAGGCTCTTGCGGCCTAACCAACCACTGCTAGTAGTGTGCAGCTATGGATTCGAACAGCGTGGCTTAAAAGGCTGCAACAATTTTTAAAAAAAGACACCACCACTGTCTCACCCAGGCAAGGTGCAGGGCCCTGTCTCTCGATTGCTGTAGGGGACATTTGAGGGGGTGGCAGGGTCAGCTCTCCTGCTCTCATGCCCTCAGGGCAAGCTTACCTGCCCCACTGACAGCAGGGTCAGCTCTAGTGTGCTGCCCTGGTAGGGTTCAAGGTCTGCTTTCCTGTGTGCTGCAGCTGAAGAGGGGCAGGGCTAGTTCTTCCACTTTCGTGACCCCGGAAGGCAGCTCTCTTGCCTGCCGCAGATGGTGGGGGGCATCTTTCCCTCACCCATTCCACCACATGGCAGATGAGAGGAGGGGGCAGGATCAGCTCTGCTGTTCTCATGCTCTCAGAGCCAGCCCACCTGCATCCCCAACAACAGGGTCAGTTCTAGTGTGCGGCCCAGGTGAAGTACACCCATGATGAGGGGTGGGGCCTTCTTTCCTGACTGCAGGGGAGCCAGCTCTGTATCCAACAAGGGGCAGCGCCAGCTATCCCAGGACCAGCGATGGGTGAGACCAGTTCAGCAAGGCCCTCAGATTTCAACTCTCGGTTCCTATGACCACTACCCCCAGCCCGTCAACACAGATGCCAGCACAGACCCAGACATGGCCCTCAGCAGCAGCACTGGTCCAGATGACACCATGGCCCTGGGCGACAGCACAGGCCACTCAAATCAGAATAGCCCTGGCAGCAGCATGGCCTCTGGATACCCATGTAGTGGGTAGCCAACCCAGCATTGGCCTGGAAGTTCCAACCCCCATTGAGGCTTCAGTAATGATCACGCCCACAAGGCGGGGCAGAGGAGGGAGCCGAAGACTGAGGATCAGGAGGAGGTCGCTCTCTTGGTTCGGGGCTCTGGACGCTGGAGGTAGACTGAGCAGAGTTCTCCAGAGAATACCGCCGGACTGCGCTATACCTTTGCCAGACCCTGTAACCTATTCCTTCATTTGTAAGTTACCCCACAAAATAAACCTCCCTTTTAACTACGTGGAGTGGCCTTAATAATTTCACCAATATACCCACATCACCCACAGGACCACAGGTTGTGGCCTAGACCTTGGGCATCGTGTGGCCTTCGGTGGCAACAAGGGCCATAAATATCAACACAGCCCCTGGCTGTGGTAGAACCACGGACTCAGGCATGGTCATAGGCCACAGCCTGGGCTCAGATGTCACCATGGCTCCAGGTGGCAGCACAGGCCACTCAACTTGGCATGGCCCTGGTGGCAGAGCATAGCCCTCAGACATAAACACAGTCACAGTTGTGGCCTAGACCCTGGGCATCCATGTGGCCTCTGGTGGATGACACCATGGGCCACCAGACATCAACAGACCCCAGCTGTGGTGGGACCATGGACCCAGACATGGTCCTCAGCAGCAGTCCCAGATGAGATGTCACCATGGCCCCAAATGGCAGAGCAGGCCACTCAGATCGGTATGGCCCCTGAGGCAGCATGGCCCCAGACACCAACCGGGCCCCAGGTGGCGGCCCAGAGTACAGGCCTCTCTGCATGGCCCTCAATGGCGACAGGAGCCATAGATATCCAACCCATGCCTCCTCAGCTGCTTCAGGGCCTTGGACCAAGATGAGCCCTTGGCAATAGCCCAGGCCCAGATATCACCTTGCTCTCAGGTGGCAAGCAGGCCATTCCCATTAGCCTGTTCCTCACTACCCTTACCTCTTCAGATCTGCCTCTCCCCAGCCCATGAACTGCTCTACCCCTCTCTTCTACCTCCCCACCCTGTACTCACCATAATGGTGTCTGAATGCCCAGTGCCATAGGCAGCAGGTGGTTCCTAGTCAAGCCCTGCCCCCACCAGCCACATGGCATGGTACAGAGCTGTGGCTGTGTTGCAGTCCCACAGCCCAGAGATAGAGTCCCCTGGTGGCTCTTAGTTGAGTCCTATCCTTACCAACCACCACATGGCATGACACAGAGCTCAGCCCTCTACTTTTTAAAAATTCTCAGGCTGGAGAGATGGTTCAGTGGTTAAGAGCACTGGCTGTTCTTCCAGAGATCCTGAGTTCAATTCCCAGCAACCACATGATGGCTCACAACCATCTGTAATGAGATCTGGCGCCCTCTTCTGGCCTGCAGGGATATGTGCAAACAGAACCCTATATATAATAATAATTTTAAAAAATTCTCAAAGTGTGTTGTGTGTGTGTGTGTGTTGTTTGTGTGTGTGTGAGAGAGAGAGAGAGAGAGAGAAAGAGAGAGAGAGAGAGAGAGAGAGAGAGAGACAGACAGACAGACAGACAGACAGACAGACATGGTTGGTCAGAATAGCTTTTAGAGTCGGTTTTTCCTTTCTGCTGCATCTGTGAGCTTCCAGCTGATTCTCCTGTCTTCACCTCTCATCTGATGGAATGCTGGGATTAGACTCTAACATCTGGGTTGTTTTGTTTTACTATGAATTCAGGGACCAATGGGAACGGCCTGCTTGCACAGTGCCTGTATTCACTGAGCCACTGTAGTGGCCCTCCACCTTACTTTTTATGTCAGGTTACGTCACTGAGCCCAGAGCTCGCTCACTGGTCAGAGACCCCCAGGGGTCATCCTGTTACTGCCTCCAAGTACTGGGATTACTGGCACCTGGGTGTTGGGGGCTGAACTCAGATTCTCATACTTGCCAAGCCAGAAGTTTATGTGTGAATCAGTCAAACAGAGATGTTTTGTTCTTACATTCTACATAAACATAATATTGTGCCTCTTCCAACATCCCATCATGCAACAGTGATCCATGCACATTGGCCCTGGGCTCTGCCTGCCCCTGCCCTGAAGGTGGCCGGGTGCTCCCTCCTGAGCTTTCTTCAGCCACCCAGATAGACATCAGAGTTCTCAAAGCTGCCACCCTGCTGTGGACACCTGGCACAACACTTAACCAATTTCTGTCCATCAAGGGCATGACTGCCCTCCACTGAGTTTCCTTTGTACCTCAGGGGTATTGGGATGGGGTCAAGGATACAAGCCAACATTTTTACCTTGAACCTTCCTCATTTGCAAAAGCTGAAGCTTCGCTTTAGATCAGTGTAGGGGGCTGGAGAGATGGCACTGGCTGCTCTTGCAGAGTACCCTAGTTCAGGTCCCAACACTCACAGCTCAAAATCATCCGTAACTCCAGTGTTAGGGGATCTGACATCTGAATTCTTCGGGCACCAGACATGCACAACACGCAAACAAAACACATATATAAAATTTGTAAGTGTGAGTGTATGTAGAAGGCACAGCCCCAGCCACCCCTCCCGGTGACCCCCATCTCCATCTTAATAACACCCCAGAGAAACAAATCACAAGGCTCACAACAAGGCTTCAAAAACAGGTTTACTGAAAGGAGAAACAACCACACATCCTAGGCGACAGTATCACAGGTGATGTCAGGCCCCAGATACACAGCAGCTACTGTTTCAGGGCCCTTCCCTGACCCTTAGGCAAAGCTGAGCTGACCCGAGAGGGCTTCCAAGAGCCACTCTCTGTCCAGAGCTTGGAGGCACTCCAGACAAACCACATTTTCCAAACAGGCTTGTGAATGCAAGTAATTAGGCTGAAAAAGCACGTTCTGGAGGCTTTTGTTGGTCTCCATGCAAAGATCCAGCCACAGAAAAGTGTCCTGCAGGTGCCTTCAGTGTCCACCACTGAACCCCTCTTTGGAGGTTAGCCATATGGGCCAAGGGGCTGTGAATGCCAGTGCCTCATTCACAAGTTCTAAACCATGCCCTCCCATCTGCAGCCTCTCCCGGGAGACATCCATCCTGTTCTTTCCCAGAACCACAGACTTGGTCTGTAACAGCAAATGGGCAATGATGACCTGAGGAGGTTGACACTCTGCCCCATCAGGACAGAGAGGCAGGGCAGAAGGAGCACAGCACACCCAGATGCTCTGCCCAGCCTCACATTACAGGTCAGGTGCTTGATGTCACCCGTGCATCACTGTCTTGAGGAAGAGAGGCCCAAACTAGGAACACAGGTGTCCTGAGGTTCACAAAATCCTGACATCCAAGGAGGATGGTTCCTCTCCACTAATGCCCACAAGTACTAAAAAATGAATATACAATGGGCAGGTGTTGTTCCAGCAAGCTTGTCGAGCAGACAGAGCCACTGGAGGGCTGGGATAGAAAGCCGGCAGCTGGGGAGGAACCCCAGCTGTCCAGCCCTAACAGTGCTCAGCTCCCAAGTTCTTGGTAAAGGAACAAGTCTAACAAGTGCCTCCAAGCTCATTGCATGATGTGAGGAAGGACTGGCTGACCAGCATCTGGCCAGCTGCCAAGCACCCACTCTATTGGTAGACATGCAGGGACAGGGAGGCACAGGGATGCTGCAGAGCTGACAGCCCAGAGCAGAGGGGCCCAGGGTCTGAACACATGCCACAAACAGCCAGGCAGTTGATGCCAGAGGGACACAAGGTGAGTCAAGACCAAAGCAAGGAGTCTAGGACTCCCAGTACTGACTTCCCAAGGGCTGACTACGGATGCTAAAAGTCTTGAGAAGTGATAGCCAGTGTCCTGCCACTGCATCAGGGCCTGAACACATCAGGGCCTAAACAGACATCAGCAACATCCTCACACAAAAGAGTTGTCCCCACTGGAAAAACTGCCCGAGGCTTGTACCTACACACAGCAGAGCAGGCCAAGTGTGGAAACGCACATGAGGCCTTCTCTCCAATTTCCATGGGCTATGCAGCCTGCGCAGCAAAATGATAAGGTCAGCCAGCAGTTCTCACATGGGGAGGCCAAGGGACGAAGACATCTATCTACCGCCTGTAGAGTACCTGGGCCTGGCTGTTCCCTACACTAGGCAGCACTGTCCCACCTACATCCAACAGTGATGCCAGCTCTTGTCAACCCTCACCTGCAGCAAATGGACCATGCGTTTAGGAAAGCCCATGTGTGATTGGCTAATATGTGTGACCACTCTTACTTAACTGGAAGTGCCTGGGGACACTGAAGAAAATTCTGAACTACAGCATCCCCACAGTAAGCCTCAGGGCCTGGGTAAAATGTATTCTTGATTTTCTCCAAACACAATGAAACCAGAAGAGCAGCCACCTGCACGCCCAGCTGTCTGGTCTTCATACTCACAGTCCCCACCGTCCAGAGCCTGTCTCATTTGGCACAATAGGAACACTCATGACTAACAAAGGAAGTAACAAAAGGCTGGACTCCATCCTGCAAAAGATGCTAGAGGCCAGAACCCAGCCCTGGCAGCTCACTGCAGGCCGTGACAGCACCTGGAAGAAAGCCAGCATCCCCAAACAAGGGTCCTTGGCCACGCTACCTCCTGGGTCTGCAGGCCCTTCTGACAGGAAAGGCCTCCATTGTAAGGGAGGGTATGGCCATCCTCATGTGGCTGCCACCTTCCTAAGGTCTCTCACCAATAGGCTGAGTTCTGAACACCAAGTACAAGGGCTTGCAGCAGCCCTCAGGGATGAGCGGCCAAGGTGGAGAGGCAGCCTAGAAGTCTGCCGAGTACCGGAAGTGCTGGCATGAGTTCCAAAGGTCTGAGCTCTTGGTCTCTGCCCTGTGGGAGACACTAATGTCCTCAGAAAGGGTTCCCAAATACAGACATTAGCACAGCCCACCACTCGGGGTCTCTGACCAGATGAGTCCTCAATTAGCAAAGATCCCAGTGCACTGCCACACACAAGTGTGACCGTCTAGAAAAGCGGCCCTCTCTCTTTGCCTGTGAAGGGCTTCACAAGCATCTCTGTTGACACCAACACTATGAGAGGCACCTGCACAACCATGAGATGAAAGCAACAGGGACATGGTGTCCAGCAAGGACAGGCCCTACAAACAGACGGGGCCAGCTCTCCATCGTATGTGTGGAAGACCAAGGGAGTGGTGTGTGGCTGCTGGGGACAAGCAAGTGGCTGGCCTGACACCTTGGCTCTAACGCTAGAGTGGGTGTGACACGGAGGACACCAGGGGGCCAGGATGGAGACTGTAGTGACACTCCTTGGTGGCTCCTATCAGCCAGAACAGGAAAACAGGTCATGGTAGAATGCCCTTGTCTAAGCAAGTTAGTGAGGAAATAGAAATCCATCCAGGGTCCCTGTGCCTGTAACTCCAAACTCCACTGAGGCCACCTTCCAGCTGTGACTGTGAGGTCATCCAAAGGGAACAGGTGCAGCAGAACGCCTCCCATGATCCATGGCGGCTGGGTCATAACCCTCCCTCAAGACAGATTCACTTTCTCCAGAGAACCTGAAGGTATTCATGTGACTCTCTGGGCCACAGCCACTAACTAGTCAGACTCGCCCTGGCTCAACTGTTTACTTCCCCACCATGCTTACTCCTCTCCTTCACAGCTACCAACAAATCAAATATACAAGAGTATGTTACACACTATACAAGAAGTGCCTCGGGGTACACAGGACCCTCGTGAGGAGGTGTGCGTTCATTTCCAAAGTGCATGCTTCCCCCACCCCAGGCCCCAGGGCAGCAGCCTCTCCGCCCACGCGGAGGAGGTCAGGAGGTGAGAGACTGGATGTTCCTGAGCATCTCATCAAAGGCCTGTGGCGACGGTGCATCGGCATTCTGGAAGGTGGCCTGAACTCTGCTGTACAAGCTGAAGGACTTCAGTTCCAGCCAGAGAAACCCAAAGCGGTCCTCATCAAACAGGACGAAGACGCCGGGAGTGCGCTCAGGACTGGTAAAGCCATGGCCAGCGATGAGGCCTGTGCCGTAGAAACTAGAGAGACAGGGAGCATGCCATCAGAAGGTGCCCAGAGAGCGGGAGCTCACACCACATGGGGCACATCCAGTGCACACTACATTCCATAGCTCCATTTCCATTGCTCAGCCATACCACAGCAATGAGCCGGTAAGCAGCACCCAAGGAGGGCCTCACCTTACAGGGGTCAGGCTCAGGTCCCTGACTGAACTCTGTTAAGGATAAGCACATGGGAGCCCCAAGGGCTCTGAGCCACTGAGGTGGTCTGTGTGCGAGAGACCAAGATTTGCCTATGTGTGACCCAGGAAATATTGTGGCAACTGAGGTAGGAGGTGGTGCCAGGCAGGCCCACCAGGAACTCTCCCATGCCTTCCCTGTACCCAGGGATGTATCAACTGACTAGACTGCTCAGGAGAGCAGAGACAGCAGCGCAATGAATCAGAGGCTTCTTAGACAGGGGAAAGCTTATCCTTCTCCAGACGGGTAATCAATGGCCACAGTACCTAGAGAGGGCCACAGAGGCTTCCTGCCTCAGAGTGCAGGGGCCTGGTCCTGACTCTGACTTCCTCTTTGCAGAATGGCTTGGATGATGGGGGGGGAGGGGGGGGGGGGCATCATGAGCCTAAGACAGTGGCCAGGGCTAAAGCCTAAGAGGCAAAGGTTGAGGAGGTCTGAGCTGCTACCCAGCTGGTTGTGGGTCAGATGCCTCCTCCCCCTCACCAGTGCGGGCACCTGTGACAAAAACCACCAAGGGGCTGTCTGACCTCAAAGGAGCAGAAACAGGTAGTGGGAGGAGAGACAAGAAACAAGGAAGAGCCTGGTGAGCTTCACTCACCAATCAGTTGAGATGTGTACGATGGCACCACCTATAGGACACCCAGGCACACTGCAGGACCGGAACCCTCTCCTGCTCCACCCACTTGCCGAATCTGTAGGGCATTTTCCTTGTCTCTTTTTTTATTTATTTATTTTTTTTCCCACCTGACTAACCAAGTAAGTCATCTTTTGAGCCACTGGAGAAGCTTCGCAGTCTGGGCCACCTGAAGTGGCCCCATGTCCTAAAGGCTCTTGAAAAATCCCACCTTGGGTCCTTCTATAGGGCATTGTGTTTGATGTGCCATGCTGTGTGTCCCGCCCCACGCCAACCCCAGGCTCTGAGTTTGAATGCTGCTAATGTCGTTCTGGAAGACTGTGGAGCCCTCAGCAGGTAGTGCCTAGCTGTAGAAAGGAATTTGCTAGGGACAGCCAAACCCCTGTTTCAGGCCTATAGTCTTGTTTCCTGCTCTGCACGTGAGCTGCTTCTGTCACAGGCTGTAGGAACAGCCCGGCCTTCCCACCACAATGGCTGAAACCAGGAGCCAAAAACAGACCTTGAGCTGGCAAGATGGCTCAGTGGGTAAAGGCACTGGCTATGCAGCCTGACAACCTGAGTTCAATCCCTGGGACCCACATGCAGGTGGGAGAGAACTGACTCGACACAGTTGTCCTCTGACCCCCACGTGCATCGTGGCGCGTGCGCCCCTCCCCCAGCCCCACATAACAAAACATCTACAAACAGGCTTCTAAGCGGTGAGGCAGGGGTCCCTCCACCCTCCCAGAAGCACAGGCAGTTGTGCTGGCTGAGAGCTGGACCCTTGGTCCTCACCATAGCCTGCAAGTGCGGGGATAGTCCTCATTCCTCGAGCTGACGCCCACGGGCAACACAAATGGCTGCCCCTGCCCAGTTGAGGCCGACTCCTCGGCTGCCTCGGCTCCATTGCCAGCCTCTTTGCTGTCCTCGGCGGCGGCGGCGGCAGGTGGCGGCGGCCCATCGGGGCCCTTCCCCGAAGGCTCCCGGGGTGGGGCAGGGTCCTCGCCATCCTCCTGCTGCTCCTGCCGCACCTGCTCTCGGACCTCCAGGACGATCCTGGAGAGTTCATTGAAGTTGCGGAGGTTCTCCACATCCGGCAGCTGGATGCGGCGATGCAGGTCAATCTCCACAGTCTGCTGCCCCGCGGGGATGTTGGGGTCGCCCTGAGGAAGGGACAAGTGGGAGTGAGCAGGGCTGAGAGGCCCATGGAGACCTCCCGGCCCGCCTGCGGAGCGTGCTCAGGTTCTGCCAGGTCTCACAAAGCACTGGAGAGTCTGAGGCTTCCTTAACAAATCAGCTCCCAAGAACAACCATGGCTCGAATGAGTGATGTAAGATGGCCGCTGGGAGTGCAGGCTCACACAGATGTCTAGAGATGCTGCCTGTGAAGCATGTGCACCCTCCCAGGTCTGGCCGAGACCAGGCCAGAAGCTCAGTTCGGGCTGGTCTGACTGGAACAGTTTCTGAGCCTGACTGGAGGAAGCTCCCATCCCCTCCACCAGCCAGCCACTCTGTGGTGGGGGAGTGCTAAAACCCCAGAGGGGCAGTCAAGTATCGTGAGGACCCTGATTCTGGATTCCTGATCCACAGCACAGAGACATGGGCCACAGAAGCCCCCAATGGAGGCAGTTGCTGCTCAGGACACAGCAGTACCATCTAAAACCCACCTCCCGGAACTCGATGACAGGTGAATGTGGTGGCCAAGTGGCCTTGGCAAGGAGCATGTGCAGCCAGCTATTCTGAGCTCAGGAAGAGGGGCTTTAGTTGAGGCTCAGATCCTAGCCCAGACCACAAGAGTGACCAAACCAACGTGAGCTGTGAGGTTGCCTGCTTAGGCAGATGGTCCCAATGAGGCTGCACAAGGATGTTAGTTAGGCAGCCTTTTCCAAGTTCCTGCTCATTCAGAACCTAGGAAGTCTGGGTCATCAGTGGAAAGGGCCTAAAAATCAGCATGCCCAGCACTTGCAGGGTCCTCGTTTGCTGAATCCTGTGTCTCTGGAGCACAGTGGACTCATGCCTGCCCACCAGGTGGCTGTGAGGCGAGGCAATGGTACGGCTCACCGTGATCTTGGTGCCCCTGGCACGTGAGCCGTGGAAGCTGAGCATCACAATTTCCAGGCCATGGCTGCCGTAGGTACCCTTAAACAGGCCGGGCTTGATGAGGTCATCGGGGTGGCTGGGTGGGAGGTAGATCCGGCGGTAAGTCAGGCAGTTGCTGCAGGGACAGAGATAGAAGAAGCAAGGGGCTCAGCCTGACTGAGCAGGTGTCCTCCATGCCTGGGCAGCCCTTTGGCTAAGCCCCCAGCTCTTGGACACAGCACTCCTGGCACCAATGTGCACCCTCAGGGCCTAGGAGGGCAAGCCCATGAGCACAGCACAGCTCACCATTACCTTCAGCAAAAGAGCCCATGCCCACCGCACAAGGAGGGGTCATGGTCAGGCATGGAGCCAGATGCCAGGAGGAGGCTAAGACCAGGCTTCCCAGAGCTACCTGGCTTCAGCACACACTGGCCACTTGATGCCTACACTGCAGTGACAAAGGTAATATACCACAGTAGGGGTGAAGGATATGGGTGTGCTCACAGCACCCACAGAGAAAGGGGACCTACCTTCACAATACCCATACTCAGAAAGGGGGGACTACGTCCACAGTACCCACACAGAAAAAGGAGAACTGAATTCGTAGTATCCAAAGAGGGGAAACAACTGTGTTCACAGTACCGGGGAGGGGGGACTGCATTCATAGCACCCACAGAATGGGAACAGCATAGTCTCTATAGAGACAGGCCACACTCACCCCAAGAGAGGGCGGACTCACACCTACTTTCCCAGTACCAGGAGACTGCTCCCACAGCACCAGAGGCCCCGACTCACTCGTACTGACTGGTATAGATGAACTTCATCAGAATCAGCTCCTGCATGTGCTCGTGGAAGATGTCTTCCAGCGTGCGACCCCACTCCTCCCTCAGCCACGTCCGAAATTCCTTCAGAGAACAAGGGAGCGCGAGTCACCAAAGTCGGAAGAGAGAGGCTGCCGTACGATGCCGACTGAACGAATACTTCCAAGCCCGAGGGGCTTGCTGGTGGACAGGTAGGAGCCAGAGCTGGTGAGCACCTGGGATGTGGGTCTGAGGATGGCCCACCTGTGAAAAGGGACAGGGTCCTCACCTTCCCAGGGCATATAGCCTCAGACTCCCAGGAGGGCAGCAAGGTCACAGGGTTCCCTCAGGCAAGGCTGGGGTCAGAGCTCCTGTCCTGGGCAATAGCCCCTTCCTGTGCCCATGATGGGAGACAGTGGTATCCATACTGATTCAGCTTGACCCTGCACAACCCAAGAGACCTGAGGCAGCTGGAAGAGCATAGGCACAGCAGAGTCCCATCCTAACCCCTGCCAATAAGAAACAGCCCCTGCTCAGCCAGGGCAGGTCAGACCCTGTTCAGGACAACCCCTGCTCAAAGGTTTGATTCTTCGTAATTAACATGGGCTTCCAAACCTGACCTGGCATTTCCAGTGACTCGCAAGAGCTCCACAAATGCAGTCCAAAGCAATTTACAAAATTGAGAAAAGGTTTCTTTAACATGTCACTGCAGGAATCCAGAAGCCATTGCAGGGCCCAAAGGAAGCCAGAACATGAAATCTTACCAACTTCTACTTCCAACATCTTGCACAAAGGAGAGCTTGAAATCGCACAGTGTATACAGGGCTGCTATTGTGCAGGCCACAGAACAAAACTGACCAGAGGCAAGGCCTGGAGGAAGAGTCAGGTACTCTGCCCTGTCAAGGCTTCAGACTGACCTCCAGGTCCAACACCTCAGACACTCGCTCACCATACAGCACAACAAGGAACCAGAAAGCCCACGGAACCATACAGAAATGCAAAGACTCCAGACACATGGACAAACGGGCAGATGCCAGGACTCTCAATACCATCCACCCACAGACATGAGTTCCAGGACATGAGGAGCAGTGGGTAGGTCCCTGGAGTCATAAGACAGACAGGACCACGATCTGGCCCATTTTCAACAAGGATGTCCAAGCTCTGACTGGGGAAAGTCTTCAACCAGTGGAGTCACCCCTTCCCCACACAACACACACAAGAGGCAACAGACATGACCACAAATCAAAACCTGTCCCCCTCAACCAAAAGGGGAGGGGTTGAGACACAACAGTAGGTCTCCATGCCTCTGTTCAAACAGAGGAAAGGAAGGTTGTCTGCAAACTGGGGGTAAGGCTTTTTAACCCCCCCCCCAAAATCCCAGCACTCGGGAGGCAGAGGCAGGTGGATCTCTGTGAGTTCGAGGCCAGCCTGGTCTACAGAGTGAGATTCCAGAACAGGATCAAAAGTACACAGAGAAACGCTGTCTCGGGAAAAGATAGATAGATAGATAGATAGATAGATAGATAGATAGATAGATAAAACAAAAAATTGTTTTAAAATTAGGCCCCACTGACATTAAACTCTTCATGCTAAAGAGATGGCTCAGTGGCTAAGAGCATTTCCTGTTCTTCCAGATGACCTGAGTTCAGTTCCCAGCACCCACATCTTGCAGCTCACAATGACCTATAACTCCAGATCTAGGTGATTTGACTCTCTCTTCTGGGCTCCTCTGACAAATATTCACACAAGCACACACATGCATATATTAAAAATAAAAACTTCAAAAGGCAGAGGCAGGCAGATCTCTGTGTGCTGGGACAGCCCGATCCTACAAAGTGAGCCCCAGGACATCCAGGCTGACTTAAGATTTAATAAAACCTGTCCCACCCTCAAAATTAAACCTTCCATTACAGTGGCTGTTCTTGTGGAGGAAACATTTTTCATAAAAACCAAACAGGTAACAGACGAAATAAAAGCAATCAAATGGGAGCAGCAAAGACTTCATCAGAAGCACACTGAGCTGACTGGAGCGAACAGAACACCACTGAGAATCCCCAGCCCACTGCTCAGAGCCAAGGTCTGCAGCAGGGTGATCACCCATCAACCCACCAGGGCAAGCCCCAGCTACACAAGGACAGCACCAGGGCCTGGAACACAGCTCAGGAGTGACTTTCATATCCATCCAGGGGACACACTGTGCCTGGCACTCAGCAATCACCATCATATGCTCCCAGGAGCCCTGGGAGACGGCCAAGGATGACAACATGGCCAAACTTCCTCCTCTCCCGGCACCTCTGCTCTCCCAAGCTCTCACACCCCCAGAGGCCACTGTCTGAAGGAAAGGGGGCTGGCTTGGCTGCTGTAAAGAAAAGTTCAGGCAGTGTCTCTGGACACCTGGGATGGACATGTCTGTCTGGGATGTGACTAGAGATCGATACTTGTTACCAGGGCTCAGAGCCAAGGAAACCCAGAACTTATGAACACAGGATGTCTTTGGCTCATTCCTAATGATGATGCTCAGCTGTCAGGAAAGCACCTGATCCTTTCAGCCAGGAGTGCACTGTGTTGGGAGCCTTTAGAACACCTCAAATCCATCACATTTTTCCAGAAAATGAGCCCATGACCTCTAATGACTTAACAGCTGAGGGCTTCGTAAATGAGAATTCTAGCAATCTCAGAAGGGCAGCAAGTCATGACCGCAGGCAACCGAAGTTTAATGGCAGTGTTAGGGGAGGGGCTCCACCAAGTGCAAGCGCTGTTCACTGGAACTCTGGCCACCAGGAACCCTGGAAACTCAGAAAATGGCTACAGATGTACACCCATCATAAACTGCTCCAACAGACACCCACATTCACCTATCTCAAGTTGTTCTTAATGGTAGGTGCAACTTAGATGCTCAAAAATCAAAGCTCAAACCTCAAAAGCAACCTAAACTCACTTGTGCAAGAGGCAGGAAGCCAAGCACACATGGGTATCCACTGTGCTGCCATGATCTAGAAACCCAGGCCACCAGGTCCCCTGTGTGGAGAAAACAGCCCTGAACAGCTTTCAGGGGGCCCCCTGAATTATACATCTAGACACAGCTTCTAGCAGTCTAAGTGGGTGGATTCCCGCTCGAATGTGCAGGAGAGAACAGGGATTTCAAACTGCTCAGGGAATATAAGCTATGTCTAACACATGTCCACAGGGACGCTTATGTAAGGTGGACCACAGACACACTCTCACACTCTGTGTGCACAGAAGGGGTCGGGGTGACAATGTGCAGCAATGATGCTGGTTATGAGGTAGCAATTCCAAGTTGATGGGACCTCACAGGCCTCTCCTTCAACCAACAGGAGGCCAGGTTAGCGCCCACGAGAAAAGACAGCCAGGCATGCAAACATCTTTCCACAGCCTCCCTCCTAGACCTCAGGACTCACCTCCTGCCTCCCGCCGGACATCCTGTGGTGGTCTGTCTGGTTGCACTTGGTGGAGAACTCATCTCTCTTCACGATCTTCAGTGTGACCACAGAAGGAGAAGGACCAGGAGGAACAATGAGTCCTAATGTCCACCACCTTCCCCACCAAACCCACTGAGACCCAAATATGTCAAGTCTAATGGTGCAGGCCTGTAATTCCATCTACTTGAGAGGCTGAGGCAGAAAATTCCAGGCTCTGCCTGGAAAAGAGGGTAAACTCCAGGCCAGGCTGGGCAACTCAGTGCAACTGTCTCAAAATAGAAGGAGGGCTGGGCATGTCACTCGGGTGGCAAAGGTGATGGCTGTCAGTGAAATGCTTGCAATGGAAGCATGGGGACCTGGGTGGTAGTGTGGTGGCACAGCTTGGAATCTCAGAGCTGGGGAGGCAGAGACAGGGCGATCCCTAGGGGCTGGTAGCCCCGGGTCCCAGCAAGAGACCCTGACTCAAAACACAAGAGGGATGGTTCAGGGGTAACAACAAACAACACCTGAGGTGGGCCCCACCACCACCACGTGGATGCACACACACGAGCTCACGTGCATCTGCACACAGGTGAATATATGCACACATGCCCACCCAAATGAATTTTTTGAGGGGCTAGCGTGATGGCCTGGCAGGTAAAGGCATTTGTCATCAGCCAAGCCTGAAGATCTGACTTTGATCCTCAAAACGCACATGGTAGGAGAGAACTGACCCTCATAAGTTGTCCTTTGACCTTCAAATGTGCACTGTGGTGTGCACGCTTGCACACACACACACATACACACACACACACACACTCACACACAATGGTTGATTTGTAATTTTTTTAAACTTTCAAAACAAAAAAAGACCTAAATACATCTATAACAGGCCATTGGAAGGAAGACAGCCAGAGCCCCATCTCCCAGCATGTGCACTTCCAGAGGCAGGCACAGCATCTCCCCCACTGGGCTCATGGGAGCCAGCATCAGACTGGAGCATGCGCCTACACACTGACGCACCAGCCAGCAGAAGGCAAGAAGCTAGCCTACAGGGAGAACAGCACAGCTCCAAGCAAAAGAAAGGTCCAGTGGGCTCCAGCAACCTCCATCCTCACACAGATACACACAGTATAGGGGAGACCCTTTCCCCACTCCACGGAGCTGGACAAGCCACAGCCTACAGCGAAGGGCCATATTAGAACTGTGATAGGCCACAGCTAAAGGTGCCATGGCACACATGCCTGGTACCCACCAGGATGGCATGGGACTGTGACAACCAAAGGAGGATGGCCCTTCGACTGCACATGCCTGTGTCACGTCACAGGGGACCTAGCTCTCCTCTACCTGGATGTGGCCGTTGTGGGGCCCTTTGTGGCCGTACATACACTCCACCGTAGCTGACTTCCTCTCCATCAAGTGGATTCTGAACAGTGGCTTGAATCGCATGGGGTCGCCAACATGGGGGTCATGAGGAGGCAGGTACATCCAGCCGATGATGAATAGGCCATCCACCTGCAGTAAGGAGACAGTGGTCACGCCAGGCAGGGTTGTTCTCTCCTTCAGCCAACAACTGCACATCAGAACCTGTGGCTGCAGGCATGGCCCTGCAACCTCCGCATCCAGGAGCTGAGGGCCCTATGGCTGCCTGAGTGTCTTTAAGCAGTCCAGGAGCACAGCCAGAAGGCTAATGGACTGCTTACAACAAATCTCGGTACACTTGCAAACTAACATCTGGCTTTTCAGTCTCCTCTACTGAGCCAAGAAATGGCACTGCCGCTCTCCAGTGTGGGCACCTCCTGCTCGCACGAGAACCACCACGAGGCTCCCACTCACCACCACGTTCAGCAGTCCTCCATACGGCCCGATGTCTGGCTGCCACAGCCCCAAAATGTGTCTGTATCGGTGAAGCACTGTGGGGAGAGAAGGAGCACATTACCCAGCATGCTCCACTCACCCAGTGTGCTCCTGGGGCACAGAAAACACCTCCACCATAAGCCACTAGAGATGACAGTCCAGCCTGTGCCTGTCACCATGGCCACTGCTTCTGCACAACTGCTGCACACAGTGATAGATGGATGAATCAGGGTGCTCCTAAAGGTCTCAACTGTCTCCGAAGGCCGTACAGTCACAGACAGCTACTGAGCACAGCTTACACTCAGGCTGACCAGGCAGGACCACAAAGGGATAGGGGCCAGAGGCCTTGGCCTGGGGTGCAGGGGGGGAGGGACAGCCCAGCCTTTGACACTGTTTAAGAACTGCTACCACCCCTAGGTTCAGCCCAAGACCATCACGGGGGATTCTAAAGACAAGGTGTGGGTCATCTGCCCAGGGTCAGGCTCAGGCTCTCTGACTTCTGGAAACGATGAAGCGGCCGTGACAGATGCTCACACCTGAGCTACTGACAGACAGCTCAGAGACACATGCTGAACTCAACACAGGGAAGAGTCCAGGGAGGGGCCAGGCCCGGGGCACACTAATGTGTACATTTCAGTCTGAATGCATCAAACACCAGCCACATTCTCAGCACCTCTAACAAGTCTGAGGCTGGCTAGTTAGCCTGGGATGCCAACAGCCATTTCCAAAGAACTACAAGAACACATAGGCTGCAGGCACACTGACCCACAGGGACCAGAGTGTCCTAAGATTACCACCTGTCTCTAAACTCACAAGCACGGCAGGCAACATCAGAGCCTAGAGTGCGAGGTGATGCGGGCACACTCCAAAAAATGGCCACTGTGTCATCCTGCAGTATATATAAGGAGGAGAGATCTTAAAGGGCCGGTGTAAAAAGAAAAAAGTAATATTTGGCATCATTTATAGTTGAAAAATAGAAAAGTTGGAGAAATCACCCATTTTAGAATCATTTTAGAAAACACTGCAACTCACAAACATTAGTGACTGTGTGCTATGGGAACAGGAAGGACACACCACAGATGACTTCATCTGGTGGTGCATTAATTCACACATAAACCCTGAGAAGAAGCCAGCCTCCTCCCTTTGCTCACACCAGCAAGAGAGCTGGACACCCAGAGGAGAAGAAACTAGCTGCTTCTCCCGGCAGCCAGTCTACAGGTGCTTACAAAATCAACTGAAACACTAACCCTGTCTCCCAGGGTGAGTCCTGCGCTATCCCAAGTGATTGCCTCGGCTTGCCCAGAACAAAGTCAGTTAAGCAATATTCAGAAAAACAGCCCAAGCATGGCCCCCACCAAAGACAGAAAATAACTGAATGCATTTACGTCTTCAGGTCTGCCTGCAGACAGTGGGTGAGCCAGAGTGGCCCCACACTTCCCTCTTGTCCTAGTCACTGGGTCAAAGCCAGAAGCGCCATAGTGCACAAGAATGAGAAATGAGCCCACCCTGAGTGTCTGTTTTTAGACTTTCTGATGCGCTCCCATCCCCCTGGGAGCATCCATGTTAGAGGCTCCTTGGGGAGGGAGGGTCTGGACCTCTCTCTGTAGGAGGTCTCCCACCATCCTCCACTGTGCAGCCCAGGGTTCAAGGGGCCATCCACATCCTGTTACCACAGGCAAGGCCATGTCCTCAATCCTGCACCTGCTCCAGAACTCTGGCACATCACCCACAGGCCTGGCATCCACAGTCAGTCCAAGTGACTTGTAAGTTCCGAACACTCTGCAGTCACCCTCAACCCACACAAGGAAGGACAGATGACAGCCCCAACCAAAGACACAAGTGTCCCTGAAGGCTCTACAGAGGCCAGTCACTGGCATTCCACAGATCTATGTCTGCCTGGGACAGTCCTACATCAGGACACCTCTTATCACCTATCCACCCCAGGAGCCTGGGATCCAAGGGATTTTACAGTAAGTCCCAACACAGACCCCTGTAGGTGACAATAACCCACAGAGGGCCAGCTCCCAAAGCCTTTGGGTGCAAGGCATCACAGCAGGCTGGTGAGAAAACACGCCTTAGAGGCCAGCTGACACTTGCTAAGTGCCTGGAAGCCAGAGGCATGAGGGCTCCAGGTCAGACAGTGGGGTTCATTTTCTTCTTTTCTGGCACTCAGAGGCCATGGACTCCCAGGGGCTCACCACCAGCGATGCTTCTTGTAGTGCCCAGGCTTTCCGAGCCCCTACTACATTTCGTGTGGCTCAAATGCACTCACACCTTGGCAGGACAGGAATTCTGCCACTCTGCTGTCAGTGACAAGCATCAGGACCACCAAACCGGAGGCTGAAAAACCCAGGCACTCAGCAGTACCTCCCAGGAATGAGGGAGAAGACCCTATACTCTCCAGATCTCCTGGGAGGGCTGGGCTTCCATGCTGTTCCAGAAGAATTCCATAGCTACAGCAGGTCTGGGGGTGGGGAAGATCCTTGGCCCTGCATGGGGTTAGTTGTTCCCATGGCTTCCCAGAGCCATCTCCTCCCTGTGGGGCTGGCAGGACCTGCCACTCTCCGCTCAGCAGGGAGGGCTGGTTGGCTCAGGACACAGTGTTCTGGAAACACTGTCTCTACTCTGCAAACTGCCAGCCCTCCAAAGTTCAGTCTTGCCCAGGTCCCGTGCCCTCCCCATGCCCAGGGCTTCCCATGGCCCCCGTCATGACCTTGACAGTTAGTCTACCTCTGTGCCAGCCAATACAGCAAAGGTGTTTGTTAGTGGCTATACAAAGTGCCCACACACCAGCCAGGAGCACATCAGACAGAGGCAAGCATCTCACAAAGCTCCCACAGGGAGTCCCACAGAAACTGGTGTCCAGTGTAGCTATGTGCCCAGCCCTCGACAGCACAAGCTTGTCTATCCACTCTACTGCTTTTTTGGGGGGAGTGGGGGAGTTCAAAACAGGGTTTCTCTGTAGCTTTGGAGCCTGTCCTGGACTAGCTTTGTAGACCAGGCTGGCCTTGAAATCACAGAGATCCACCTGCCTCTGCCTCCCGAGTGCTGGGATTACAGGCATGTGCCACCACTGCCCATCTTATTCTACTGCTTTTATTAGAGGGGAAACGTCCATTCATAACTTTTGTTTGGAGTTTTATTGGAGATAGGACTGGCCTCACACTTACTATATAGTCAAACTATATAGTACTATATAGTTAAACTCCTAATCCTTCTGCCTCTTCCACCTGCCTCCTAATCCTCTACCAAAAGCTGGGGTGGCAGGCAGGGCCACCACTCCCAGTTCTGATCTCTTTCCTATGTATTGGGTGTTCTGTCTGCATGTATGCCTGCATGCCAGAAGAGGGCATCAGATTCTACCATAGATGGGTGTGAGCCACCATGTGGGTGCTGGGAATTGAACTCAGGACCTCTGGAAGAGCAGCCACTGCTCTTAACCTCTGAGCCATCTCTCCAGCCACTCTGATTTCCTTCTTGACACCTGAAATTCACTCTCACTGTGTCAAGGAAAAGTTCCAGGGCTCAGTCAGAGCAGGAAGTCAGGTGACTTTTTTAAAACTTCATTATAATTTTGTTTATTTGTTTGTGTCCACATGCCACTGTCGGAACGTGGAGTTGAGACAGTTTGATGGAGTCAGTCCGCCCACCTTTTCGTGGGTTCCTGAAACTGAACTCGGGAATCGCGTAATTGGGTAATCAGGCAATCAGGTTTACAAGGCAAGCATGTTTACCCACTGGGCCGTTTTGCTGGCCCAAGAATCTAGTTCTAAAGAAGCAGCAGTGGTTTCCTGTATCTGACGGGAGGTGGAGGGATGGGGAGAGGTGATTTTTCTGTAAATTCACATGATTAACTGGCAAACTTAGAGGTTGGTTTACATTTCATTTGTTTTTGTTTGTTTTCCTTTATTTTGTTTTCTGAATGTTATCCTACTCTATAGCTCAAGCTGTCCAAGAACTCACCACAATCCTCCTGCCTCAGCTTCATGAGTGCTAGGCTCACAGGCATGTGGCACTGAGCACAGTTACTTGTTATTTTAGAATGGAGGAGGTTTAGAGGCCTCTACACTGCCTTCTGCTCTCTGCTCTACCTGAATTTTTCTGTCACTGCCCTAAAAAATATAGGTAAGACATGCCTGCCCAAACCACTATGACTGGTACTGCCCAGGGCAGCTACTGTGGAAACGCATCCCATGCATACAGAGTCTAGGCTACCACTCAGCATGACCCACCACGGCATACCACAGACCACAGCTGCAACGAGCAAAGGAGGAGAGGAGAAAAGGCCAGGGGTCAGCATCTCCCCAAGTCCAGGAAGGGAGCCTGTGGCCGTCCATGCAGCCAGAGCAGCAGCCACAGTGCAGGGTGCGGGGTACGTACGGCAGGTGTACACATCTCTGTACTCCATGTGCTCGTAATCGGGGAGGATTTTCATGAAGCGTCCTGACTTCACGCGAGGGTTTATACCTGAACGGACACAGCAGGAAAGGCTGAGGGGTCCCCTCTCCCATGCCAGCAGATGCCATGTGACCCAGCAACTCCTCCTCCTGCCTCTCCTCCTGCTGGGAGTCAAGCTGCTGCAGAGCAACCTATGGGGCAGGTTTCCCTGTTTACTGCAACTCACTGAGGCCATAAACTCAGGCGCCCCTGGGACTCCCTTCCTCCCTTGTCACAGCTCTTCGGGACCTAGAAGTGGGAGAGCAGGTATGGTTGACGGCTCCCTAGAGAGTAGGACAGGGTTCCTTCCCTACAAAGACACTGGCCCACAACCAGCTTCATGATCTCCCTGTCCTCATGCTGTGTGTTTAAGGCAACGTCACACCTGTCATTGCTGACTCTAGACTGACCAGCCTGGTCACCTGTTCAGGGACTCAGGCTGACTCTCTTCAGCCATTAGTCCCAGAGTTTAGGAGTGTTCACAGGCTTTTAAAATCTCACTCCCACACTGCAAGAGTCACCACTCAAGTATGCTCTGGCCACTGCGGACCAAAGCCCCACGCACTAAGAGGCGGGCAGAGGATGGGCTCTGCGGCTGCAGCACATTCACGGAGCCGAACAGCAGAGCCCTGCTGTCCTTACCTGCCTGCCTCCACCTACATCAGCAACACTGTCTCCAGGCCCTGTACCCAGGTGGTTTCTCCCACAGGACAGAGGAGTGCCGCTGAGGAACCCCATCTATGTGTGTTCCTTGGGCTCCCACAGGACACTGACACCTGGGCAGTGTCCACAGCTGCGTCCCTGTGAGGATAAGATGCCTGGTGCTCATAACTCCCAAGGAGCAAGCTGTATCTGCTGGCTCATGATGATGAGGGTCAGGCAGCCAAGCACACTCAGAGCAGTCAGAAGGGGATGGTATCACCCAAAATATGAATGGCAGCCACCTGACCACAGTGTGGGACATATGAGCCACACAGGCTCTGGAGAGAGGCTGACTGGGGACACAGGATGCTGAACACTTGGGGCGGGGGGGTGTTTAGAAAGTGAAGGAGCTGGTGAAATGAGAAATGACCAGGCATTAACACGCTTACAGAAAAGGGAACGTAGAACTCCAGAAGGATGTGAAGCACAGTGCACTGGCAGCCACTCTGAAAATTGAGGGAGCTGATGGAAAACAGGGCTCTGCTTCTCATTTCCTGCAAGCTGTCTACATCTCACCAGACTGCAAGCCCAACTCAACTCCAGAAGACCAGAGTGTTCCTATCCAGCCCACACTGCTCAGCGCCGGTCTCTGGTAACAGGTGTAAGCTGTAGCTGGGCAGGAGGCAGAACCAAGGTGCTATAGGACAGCAGACAACCATTCACACTGACAGACAGAGTGCTCCCAACACAGGAATAAATGTTTGGGGCAACAGATATGCCAGTAACCCTGACCTGACCAGTATACGTTGTGTATATGTAGTGAGGTCACTGTATCCCACAAATATAAACAAGTATCATGTATGTTAATAACAGAACGTATGGGCTGGGATGCGGGTCATAGACAAAGAGAGCATTTGCCTAGCACTGAGCCCCCAGCACCACCAGAAGTAAAATCTAGATTAAATAAACAGAAACACAGGCAACAGATGTCTTGATTAAGATGTCTTTAGCTGGGGACTGGAGAGATGGCTCAGAGGTTAAGAGCATTGGCTGCTCTTCCAGAGGTCCTGAGTTCATTTCCCAGCAACCACATGGTGGCTCACAACCATCTCTAGTGGGATCTGATGCCTTCTTCTGGCATAAAGTTGTACATGCAGACAGAGCACTCATTCATAAAGTAAATTAATTAATTTAAAAAAAAAATGTCTTGGGCTGGAGAGATGGCTCAGTGGTTAAGAGCATTGGCTGCTCTTCCAGATGTCCTGAGTTCAATTCCCAGCAACCACATGGTGGCTCACAACCATCTGTAATGAGAGCTGGTGCCCTCTTCTGGCCTGCAGGGACACATGCAGACAGAGCACTATATACATAATAAATAAATAAATCTTTAAAAAAAAAAAAAAAAAAAAAAAAGATGTCTTTAGCCATTGTGAACTTAAAAGCAGTATGTCCAGGACAGGAGAAAGCAGCAACCCCACCTTCAGTCAGTCACGGCTGCTACCATTACTTCGCGCTGGTACAAAGGCAAGGGTGGTGGATAAGGCAAAGGACCGACTCACGCTTTGCATAGACGTCCCGGCAAGACACGCCTGTGATCTCCAGCTTCCGCAGGTTCTCACAAACGCCATACTCTGCAACAAGAAACACACTCGAAGTAAAATCAAGACCTCCCAAAGCAGCAGAGATGGTGACTGTAACAGGCAGGCAAGGACAGGCAGACACTCCTTTACTAGTAGGAACCTGCCCTTCACTGTGGTGATCTCTCTGCTGGCTCACAAATGAAGGCCCTGTTCCTCGGCAGTCAGGCCCACCCTCAATGCACACCCACTGTGCTGTCTGCTCCGCAGTGGTCCAGCAGCCTAACTGTACAATGAGGTGAGGTACTCAATAGCCTGGAAATGGTGACTGTTCACACCTATATGAAGTCTACACTAGTGTTAGGGTCCCAGGAGCACAGTTAGGCTCACCTCAACTGTCCTCACCGCAGAGGCTGGAGAGCAGTGGAGCACCCAGTATCTCTTTGGTCGCCACTGAGGGAAATGTAAATGGATGTACTACCCTTTCTGTCAAAGGGTTGAACGGGACAAAGGACATCCCATCTTCAGAGAAATCTGTACAGAGGCGTCCAACAGGAAATCCCCCCCGCTTCTCTAAGATCAGAGGTTGTACTTTACTAATAACTGTCCCTTTAAGTTAGTCAAGATCTGACCACTCAGAATGAGACATGGGACCCTTTCTTTGCCTTAGGGATAAAAACTGAGTGGGACCCCCACTGAGTGTGGCTGTCTGCTTAATTTGGCACAGCCACACACAATCCCTTCTGCAGAAGTAACTCTTCTTCCTTTTCAAAATACTTTGGATGGTGTGGTCATTTTCTTGACAGCCCAGACCCATTTCTAACACCACATCAATGGAAAAGTCCTTAGCACCCTCCCACCTCCTCCATCTCACACAGCTCCACCTCACACCCAATTCACCTCAACCAAAGGCCAGCTCTCCGTCTCAGGCCTCAAGCTGAGGGGAGGGGAAGCCACCAACTGCACCAGCCCTCACCACTAGAGAGCCGTCTGCCACTGAGCATCCTCCATCCACAGTGCCATCCCTCACCAATGTACCCCCAAAAGGGCTAGCCAGGATCCAGTATGCCCAGGAAAGGCCCATCCATGTCCTCTCCATTAGCACCGAGGCGGGACGCACAGAGATGATGTGACCTGAACAAAGGACCACAGGCCTACAGTGGGACCCAGGACTAAAGCTAGGCCAGCACCCCTTAGGTGAGCACACGACATGAGAAGGGGTAAGAGGACCCTGCGCCCCAAAGACAGCTACAGATCACACTTCCAGTATCACACTCTGTGAAGTGTCAGGCTGGGCGTCATAGCACAGCCTTAGCAGATGTTCACAGTGACCTCCCACGTCAGGACTCCAGCCCTGCACAGGGTGGGACACCAGCTGCCTGGAATGGGACACAGTGCAACCCAGTGGGGGGTCTCCAGTGCCATGCCCTCAGCACTTCAGTTCTGATGGTGCCCAGAGGCTGGTCTTTCCCCCTCAGTAAGATGCCACCAGCCCCATGCTCTGGATGGGCGGTTCTGCCAGAATCCCTGGGCTGCCAGAAGCAAGCATCAAGGAGGCTCTCTGGATGGCTTTGGTGGGGCCTGAAGCACTAGCTTCTTTCAAGCTCCTCCCTCCACCCTAGTCCCACACAGCATTCTCCTCTCAGATGTGCCTGGCAGTCCCCTCCAGGGAGAAGATCTAGGCAAGGTCCCAGCACTGGTACACTGGTGTGTATGAGTGTGAATGCATATTACTGATGATTAAACTCAGAGACTGAGTCACTCGGGTCGTGGCCTGGCTCCAGGGCTGCATAGCTTGGCACCTCCCACTGGTGATCTCATCTCTAGCACATCACAGGGACCAGGCCAGCTGTCTGTAAGGCCCCTGCCTACTCACAGCAATTCTCACTGGAGGAAAGGATGCTCATCGGCAAATGTGCAAGAGACATGAAGTGGAGAGACCACGGGCCGGGTGGGCCAGGATGTAGGTACCTCAGCCGTGTATCTCTGGCTCACCCTTGGAAAGCCACCGTACCCCACAGCCAGGTTACAACTTCAGATATGTTGACCCAGCACAGTCCTATCCTTGCAATTGATTGCTGGAGCTAAGAGGTTCCGATAAAGTCAGTTGAGGAGGAAGGGACTCAGACAAGGGCAGCAGCGTGGCTCAGACCCAGCACCTTGGGCCTGACCTCCATGGAGGTATCCTTGCCGGGAAGAACCAGAACAGACTAATAAGCACAGCTGCACTGGGTCTCACTACACAGTGGGTACACATGATGGGGGAGGCACCAGATCTTTTTTTTTTTTTTTTTTTTTTTGCCAGAGCTGAGGACCGAACCCAGGGCCTAGCAAGCGCTCTACCACTGAACTAAATCCCCAACCCCGACACCAGATCTTAATGCTGTCTAACCTCAGCTCTTAAAAGCTACCTCTACTCATGTCCTCAGGCCTACAGTTTATCTGTATGAACTGCCTTCCAAAGCCAAGAACTCCAATGCTCAAGTCAACTCCATATGGAGTAACCATAGGCTAAGGGACATTTAAATGCCCACCTGATTACCACAAGGACATGCTATGGAAGGCCTCAGCCCTTTGTAATAAAGCGCCAACAGATTTGATCCAGGAACCAGGCTAACCTCAGAGAGGAAATCTGATCACTAACATGATTTAAGTGGGCAGATTAAACACAGGAAATTCTTATCCCGGGCTGGGAGCGGAGTTGGGTTGCCATCCCAAGGCCTGTGCTCCATCCCCAGCACCAGGGATTGGGGGGTTCCTCAGACAGACTACCCAGTGATTTCAGCCATCACAAGGCTTTCCACCAATGGTTGACATAGGATGGTGGCCAAGGTGTATGGTGGCTAATAGCAGTGCACTCCATGGTACTTGTACAGAACCTGTCCAGTGGTCAGTCAGCAGGACTGTCTCATGGGATTGTGAAGGTCTCTGCAATATTTGAATGTCCCTGAGAAAACAATGTCAAAACCCTTCCTGCCAATCACTACTAAGCCAGGGCCTCAAGACAACCTAACACGGTGACAGCTGTTCTACTTCGGCCCTTATTTCTGTGAGAGTCCCATTCTGTAGTCCTGGCTGGCCTGGCACTTACCACAGAGCCCAAGGTGGCCCCAAAAACCTGGATATGGCTCTGTTTTGTTTTGTTTTGTTTTTTTTACTGGAGCTTTAATTTATTCTAAAAAAAAAAAAAAAAAAAAAGTACAATTTGTGCTAGGGGTGTAGCTCATACCTGCCTGGCATGCCAAAGGCCCAGAGTTCAATTCCCAGCACTGCACCAAGTAGATAGGCATGGTGCTATCCCAGCACTTGGGAGGTAGAGGCAGGAGGACCAGGAGTTCAAGGTCACCCTAACTGTACGATGTGTCTGAGGCCAGACTGGGCTATAGAGTGAATTCCAGGCTAGTCTGGGCCATAGTGTAAGACAATGTCTTAAAAATAAAAAAAAGGGGGGGGGCTAGGTTAGAACTGGTGAGAAGCCCTCCCTAACTCAGCAAAAACTGTTAAGGAAAACATATCTGCTCTCTGCTCTCATGCCCCTCTAAGCTTGTTGCAGCCAGACTTTGGGGGTGAGGCTGTGCGGGATCCTGACCAATGGCAGTGGCCGTCGAGACTGGGACAAAGGAACCTCACAACCAAGAGTGGGTTCAGAGGCACAGCAGCTTCCCCTGGTGTAGATCTGGGACTCACTCCATCAGTGGCATTTCACAGGATGCCGGATCAGCTGGAGCAGAACTAGACCAGGAGGCGGCAGCCTGATGAATGCTCCCCACACCTCTGGCTGCCCACCACAGTGTTGCCTCAGTGATGTGATCTTGCAAATTCTGGCAAGCTCGGAGCATGAGCAGCTATCTCTCAGCAACACTGATTCTCAGACTGTGCAGTGTAGTCAGGCCCAGGTGCAGGCTACAAACAGGCCTACCCGCTGGAGGCCAGGGGACTGCAGCAGCTGGTCCACCCAATGCGACTGAGGAGTTCCCCACCCACCACCAGGTGACCTTCAGGGACCAGCCAGCTGGCACAGCTTGTTCACCCTGCACTCATCTGACGGACCCTCTCCACTGTTACCCTACAGTCATTCATGCAGCTCCCTTTCTTCACGTCACGGAAGCCCGGTGACCTAGCCTGACAGAAACTGCATTAGAAGGAGAGCAGCCACTGCGCGCTGCAGTACTGATAAGGCAGCAAGCTGCAGTGGGGTTTCCCTTCGCAAGGAATCTGAACCACCAGCGGGGAAGAGCGGAGTCATTCTGACCTCACAGCTCCTCCTGTCTCCACATCCTGGCATTGTTCTGCAACCTTCCCACAAGTCATCAAAAGGAGCTGCCCTTAGCTTAGTTTCCATACTGGGCCCTGGCCAGCAGCGAGGTGGTACCTCCCCTTCCAGGAAAGCTAACACGTGCTCATGCCATCATTCTGCACCAAGCTCAGCCAAGAGGTCTGAAGTTAGCGTGCCAACCTGGTTTTTTGTTTTGTTTTGCTTTGCTTTTTGGTTTTTTTGTTTGTTTGTTTGTTTGTTTGTTTGTTTTGCATGGTGTTAGGGATGGAAGCCTGGGCCACCCCCAGCCCAGTGCATGGCGCTCCTCAAGCCATGGATTTAGTACTGCAGGTTGGCAGTTTTTCTTACTCATCTAGTGAAGAGGTATGACTCTCTTTGAGGAGCATCTACCCCACAAACGGCAGCACAGCAGAGACTCACCTGGGAGAGTGTGTGCATGAGCAGCGTGCAGGCGAGCCACAAACCTGCAGTGTCACAGCCCCACAGAAAAGTCAACTCACACTCACCATGGGCCAGCCTGTCTGCTGCCAGGTTTAGGCCCAAGGAACTGAAAGTCGGGTCTCCAGAGATGTCCCACTCCTCGCTCATACCCCCCTCACAGCAGTGGGGTCTGTGGAAGGGTCGGCAAATCGTGGCACAAACATGCAAGGAGACACTTCTCTGATCCACACTACAACATGGGTGATCCTTGAGGACCAGACACTGTAAACCAACCACTCACAAAGTCCATATGGAGTTTGCTTTCTTTAGGGCACAAGCTAGCCATTTGGGCAAGAAACTGCCTTGCCTCAATTACTGACAGTATACTGTCCAAACTGGACCAGCAGAACACATAAAAGTGACTGGCAAACTTGGTCAAGGTAGGACAGTCCTTCAAAATCCCCTGCTTCTCAAAGAACAGTCTGTCAGATATATTAGGCCTATAAGTTGGATGCCCCAGTGTTACAGAAGAACTTTGGGTGACTGTCCAGGCAGCCAGATGTCCCTGTCATTAGGTAACATTACACCCTTCTGGGGTCTGTGATGGAATTAAAGACTAATTAGACTTAAAGTTTTCCTTAGTTATGATAAAAAGGTAAAAATTAAGTATAAAACTTTAGACTCATAAACATAGATAAATTTTCTCTAAATTTGCCAAATACAAATGGACTGGATATTGTAACTCTAATTCTTACTTGATAACTGTTCTTGTTGTATATAATTTCACTATTTTAAAGTAAAACCTTCCTTTTTAATTAGACAAAAGCGGGGAATGAGTATATGACACTGTGACTGGTTTAATAAAGAAACTGACTGGTCAATAACTGGACAGGTAGGGGTTAGGTGGGACTGGGAGACAAAAAGAAAGCGTGAAGAAAAAGAGGAGTCTTGGGAGTCGTGAGGGCATGCAGAGGAAGCAGGAAATGAACTCGCTGTACTGAGAAAAGTCCCGAGCCACGTGGCAGAGCATAGATAAGAAATACGGGTTAATTTAAAAATTAAGTTAGTAACAAGCCTGAGCTATTGGCCAAGCATTTATAGTCAATAATAAGTCTCTATGTGGTTATTTGGGAACTGGCTGGCAGGAAAGAAAAGCCTGCCTACATTCTGCTTCTGAGCTCCCTACAGCATCACTTTCATAGACTTGAGAAGAATGAGGAAGGGCCTCAGTTTGGATAGACAGTTCTGGAGAGGGCAAGCCAGCAATGTACTTCAAGAGTGAGCCTACCACCCCTGAACTGAGTGCACACACCTAAGGGAAACTGGATTTAATGATAAATGTTTGTTGGGGTTTTTTTTGAGGCAGGACCTTAATGTGTAACACAGACTGATCTCAAACTGTGATACTCCTGCCTCAGTCTCCTAAGTGCTCTGGTAACAGGCATGCACCTCCATATCCAGCTGTTGCATATTTTTTTACTCCAGTAAAAAAAAAAAAAAAAATGAAATAAAAAAACAAAACAAAATCTGTCACCTCACTTCAAACACTACAAAAGTTTTGTGATAAAAAAGGAAGGCAAGCCAGGTGTGATGGTGAACACCTTTAATCCCAGCACCTGGGGGACAGAAGCAAAAAAACAGATCTCTGTGATTTTGAAGCCAGCTTGGTCTACATTGCAAGTTCCAGGACAACCAGGGCTACACACAGAGGAAACCCTGTCTTGAAAAACCAAAAGAAGCCGGGCAGTGGTGGCGCACACCTTTAGTCCCAGCACTCGGGAGGCAGAGGCAGGTGGATCTCTGTGAGTTTGAGGCCAGCCTGGGCTACAGAGTGAGTTCCAGGAAAGGCACCAAAACTACACAGAGAAACCCTGTCTCAAAAAAACAAAAGAAAAAGGAGAAGAAGGAGAAGGAGAAGAAGGAAGGGAGGGAGGGAGGGAGGGAGGGAGGGAGGGAGGGAGGGAGGGAGGGAGGAAGGAAGGAAGGAAGGAAGGAAGGAAGGACAAGAAAATAGAAAGAACCAAAAAAAAAAAAGAAGAAGAAGAAGAAGAAGAAGAAGAAGAAGAAGAAGAAGAAGAAGAAGCAGCAGCAGAAGCAGCAGCAGCAGCAGCAGCCGCCGCCGCCGCCGGACGGCGCACACCTTTAATCCCAGCACTCAGGAGGCAGAGGCAGGTGGATCTCTGTGAGTTTGGGACCAGCCTGGTCTACAGAGCGAGTTCCAGGACAGGCTCTAAAGCTACACAAAGAAATCCTGTCTCGAAAAACCAAAAAACAAACAAACAAACAAAAAACCAAAAAAAGGGAAAAAATAGAGAGAAAGCAGGTGCGTGCTAACACAGGGTATAATCCTGGTATGGCTGAGATTGCAGCGGGAGGGTCACCTATGAATCTGAGGCCAGCATTGAACTGCACAGTGAGTCCTAGGCAAGCCTGGGCTGGACTACAAGAACGAAGAGGGTGCTCCAAAGGGGGCTAGGGCTATTAAGGGGGAAATATTCCAAATATTCCAATGGGAAAAACTTCCCAAAAAAACTATTTAAAAAAATACTTTGAAGTCAAGTGTGGTGGTGCTCACCTTTAATCCCAGCACTTGGGAGGCAGGGGCAAGCAAATTTCTGTGAGTTCGAGCCCAGCCTGGTCTACTTAGCAAGCTCCAGGCCAGCCAAGACTACAGTGAAATCCCTGGGCTCCACCCCTCAGGGCTCTAGTGTAGGGATGCAGCCTCTGGACACAGACTTTGGCCCAGGGAAGCCAATTCTGCAACACAGCTGCTCCCTGCAGATGGTCCATCTCTCAATCACTGGGGACTCAGTGTCATTGTCCTCAAGGGTCTCTTTCGGGAACCCCTGACATGTGCTCCAGAGGAAGTCCAACACAGACAGCACAAAGTTGAGGAGAAAAAGCAGCATGGGCAGCTCTGGGCATGGACAAGGGGCCAGCAAGTGATACCAGACTCCCACAAGGTCCTCGGAGGCAGATTCCTAGTCAAATCACAGGACCAGGCCATGAGCTAGTGGTGACAGATGAGCTCACCAGTGGCAGGGCGGACACTCAGATCACCCCTCCACCCACGGTTCCAGCTTTGGACATAGATGTCTGTCTGCCCAGCCACACACACACTGGACTCAGCCACTGCTGGACTGCAGGAGACACTGGTCCTTTATTTTTTTTTTTTTAAGATTTATTTATTTTAATGTGTATGATGAGTGATGAGTGTTTTGCCTGTGTGTGTGTGTGTGTGTGTGTGTGTGTGTGTGTGTGTGTGTGTGTGTACCATGTGTGTGCCTGATGCCTGAGGAAGCCAGAATGTGTTGTATCCCCTAGGCCTGGAGCTACAGAAGATTCTGAGCCACTGTGTGGATGCTAGGAATCAAGCCTGGGTCCTCTGCAAGAGCAACCAATGCTCTTAGCTTCTGAGCCAGCTTTCCAGCCCTCATTTATTTTTTTAAACATTTCTTCATTTGTTTTTATTTCATGTGCACAGTGCTTTGCCTGTATGTATGTATGTATGTATGTATGTATGTATGTATGTATGTATGTATGTGTATCATAAGCATGCAGTGCATGTGGAGACCAGAAGAGGGCACTGATTCCCTAAAACTGGAGTTACAGAGGCTTGTGCAGCACCATGCAGGAGCTGGGAACTGGACCCAGATCCTCTGGAAGAGCAGCCAATGCTCTAACCACAGAGCCACTTTGCCACCCCAAACACTCAACCTTAAATAAAGCAAATTCAGAATACCACTCCTGCAACTACTGCCTGCACTGTCCATGGGCACCTGAACATTCGTGGGCTAACAAACAGACCAGCTGAAATGCACACAGGGTCACTGCGTCCTCTTAAGGAGCCAGCAGGAGAGGAGCAATCCAGTGCCCAGGAGACAGGCTCAGGAAGCCCATTCTGCTCTCATGACAGGCACCACTGACCACCAAGTCATCCCCAAGACACCTGCACAGCAGGGGCCCGTTGTAGGCAAAGGCCCTACTTGTCTGTGGTCTGAATTTGGAGTAGGCTGCCCTGGACCCTTCAGAGGTTTGGGACATGGTACTTCTGCCTACCGATGCCAGGCTTATGAGTCCTGGCCAGCCCTCCCGTCTCCACTGGGGACAACTGGACATCTGCCAAACGACAATGACTCACAATGCCCAGGCTCAGGCATCGCTGAAGGGAGAGAGAAGGTGTGCAGGGTTTCAGGAGGTGACTGTCTCTGCACAGCCCCACATGCTGTGTTTACACTCTGCCCAGAAGGAAGACACACCCAGTTCCTCAGATGCCCTGTGGCTGTCTCAGAGAGCCAGTCCACCCACTCACTGTGGCAGGCCAGCCTTCCCCTAGGCCTGCAGAAACAGACTCAGACTCAGCCTGTTTTCCTATGGCAAAGCAGCAGCCTGAAAGACCTTGTAAGTACAGATGTTCCTCCTGCCTCTGCTGCCAAGAAAAAGGCCATACAGGTTGTGCATGGAAGTTAACTTTTGAACACCTTAGAACTGGGCTGTGATGGATGATCCCTGTCATCCCAGTTCTGGAGGCTCAGGCAGGAGGGGGCAGTTCAAAGCCAGCCTAGACTACCGAGTGAGATCTTGTCTCACAAAAAGTCAAACAGTTTAAACCTGGTGTGGTAGTGCACACCAGCACTGTGGAGGATGAAGCCAACTAGGACCACAAACCAAAATACTGTCTCAAAAAAAAAAAAAAAAAAATCAAAAGCAAGCAGAAGAGCTAAGAGTCAGGTCCAATGGTAGAGAGCTCACTTGCCAGGTACAAGGCCTGGGTTTGAGCCTCACCCCCACCACACACCCCCAAAAAAAAAAAACGAAAGCCAGTCATGGTGCTCACATCTGTCATCTCAGCACTTGGAGTCTGAGGCACAAAGATTTGTCCAAGCTTGAGGACAGCCTGGGCTACAGAGTACAACCTTGTCTCCCAAGAAAGAAGTAAACCAACCTAAACAAATGCATACAAACACAACCCAAGAGCTTAACTGCTTCCTCGAGCAGGGAAGTGTGGGATTCCGGGAAGATGCCTCTCAACTCTGGGCCTTTGGCCCCTCTGTTTCCTAGACAATCTCCACAGAACGGGCAAGTTCAACATGTCTACAGGACATTAACTATTCCTAAGCCAACTTCAGACCTCCTCCTAAGACAGCACCTCCAAATTCAGCTACTTAACAAAGTTACAGAGCTCATACTGACAGTCAAGCTGGGAATGAAGGGGGCACTGGCTTCTCCTCTCCACCGCCTTCGGGTCAGACAGTGAGGAGCATGATGAGCAAACCCAGGGCAGACTCCGGACCACAACACTGTACAGGAACTACAGGGTCACTACAATGAGAGTCAAGTGTGTCTGCCATACAGTCCCTGCAGGGGGCCCAAGGGGAAAGCAACTGTTTCCTTGTTTGGAATTCCACCTTTAAAAAAAGAATTCCTTTTCTTTGATTTTGTCACATTTTCTTATATTTGTATGTGCGCAGGAGCCCTTGTGGTGGTCAGGGATCACCTGCAGGGGTCAGTTTTCTCCTTCCACCAGGTGGGATCCAGGGATTGAACTAAGGGCATCAGGCAGCAGATGGTTTACTGACAGAGCCATCTTGCCAGCCCCTGAATGAATACTTTGATCTAGAACTCAGGCCTGAAATGTCTAAACTCAAGAGCCCTGGGCTGGCTTTGGGAGACAACCCAGCCATGACGGATCAAAACTGGCCAGCAGCAGGTTTGGATCAAGCATTAACCACAGAGGCCTGCCAGACAAGGACAGGCCCTAAGGCTCTCCTGCCCTGGGTACTCTGGAGTCCAGGACTTATTTGCAGCCCTTCCCACATGACATAACTGCAGGTGGCCTTTGGCCAAGGGGGTGACTCATCAAAATAATGTTTATGCCCAGGTGGCTGGGTACTAGACTCTGTCCCTCTCCTCTGGGGACAGCATCACCACCCATGGCACAGCCCTAGAGGCAGGACAGAACTGGCTAACAAGAGGCACTCATTGATCTGCCCAGAAAAGATCTCCAGAAATGATCCCAACAGCGCTCAGCTGCCCAAGTCTCTCTACAACCTGACATGTGTGCCACCACAGCAGAGGGACCCGGGCAGCACCTGCATATGTCACTAATGGGGGACAGAAGACTCTGAGGTGCTCACTGTGTTAGCAACAGTCTACACACTGATGACATCACCCCAGGTTTCCAGTGTAGAAAGAGGTAGTTTGGCTTTTTTGTTTGTTTTAATTTTCAACAGTTACAAGAATGGAAGTCAGCAACTCATACACGCTGGGCCAGTGTTCATCCTCTGAGCTCCACTCCCAGGCTCTTTTTACCTTTTATTTTGAGATAAGAGCTAGCCTTGAACTCATTCTACAGCCCAAGCAAGCCTTGAATTTTTTATCCCTTTGCCTCAGCTTCCTGAGAGCTGGGACTGCAAGCCTGGCCACCAAACCCCACTTATAAACTTACTAAAGCAAATGTTCCATCCAGCCTTGACTGTTAATCACGGCCCAAGTCTCAGAAACAATAAATCCCAGCGACAAACGCTCCAACAAGTCTCACCTACTCCCCTGGGCCAACATCACAGCCCTGCCAGCACTCGGGAGGCAGAGCCAAGCAGATCTCTGTGAGTTCGAGGCCAGCCTTGGTCTACAGAGCGAGATCCAACCCAGGCACCAAAACTACACAGAGAAACCCTGTCTGGGGGGAATAAAAGAAAAAGGAGGAAGAGGAAGAGGAAAAGAAGAAGGAGGAGGAGGAGAAGGAGAAGCAGCAGCTGCTGCTGCTGCTCCAGGACTCAGAGAAGGGCAGGACTGTCTCACACACAGCAGTCCCCAAGGAAACTACACACAAAGCAACTGCCTCTGAGAGCCACAATTCCAGGCCTGCCAGCCATCCCTGACCTCCGAGGATTAGAGTACATGTAGGTGCTCTGACATGCCTGTACCCTGTGTGCGGATGGTAGAAGCAGGACAATGGAGAGTTCGAAGCCATCCTGGTCTGCACTGGGAGACCCTGTCTCACAAAAGGCTGCCAGGAAACCCAAACAGCACCAGCACAGGCCAAGTGCAGCACCTTAGAGTGCCAGAGACCACCTAAAACAGAAATCCTTCTGATTAACTGAGTAAAACTCACAAATCAAGGGGAAAACGATGGGTGTAGAGGGCTGGAGAGACTGCTCAGCACTTAAGAGCACATACTACTCTTGTAGGGTGCCTGAGTTTGGTTCCTAGCATCCACATGAAATGGTTCACAACCATTTGGAACTCCAGCTCCGGGGGATCTTATACCCAATTCTGGAACCTGTAGGCACTTACAGCCACATACACATACCAATACACACAAATGCACACATATACACAAATAAAAATAATAGAAAAAATTTTTAATTTTAATACTAGGTGTGGTAGCTCACACTCATAACACCAATACTCCAGAGACTTTACGTTCGTGTGCCTTTAATTCCTCGAAGTTGGAATTTTGGTGGAGGTGAGATGGTTTATTCTCCTTGTCATGGCTCTAGAGTCCCATAAAGCTGCCCGAGAGCTGTAGCAGTGGGGGGGGGGGGGACACACAGGACAAAGAGACCCTCCCAAGCTGCCACTGCTTTCCATACTGTCAATGGGACACTACACATTTTTGTTCACGACTCACACAGTGTGTCCCGAGCTCCAGTTCACTTGGCATGACTGGAGCACCCCTTCGAAATTTCTAGTTTAAGAAAAAGTCGGTAATCCTGTTCTTGGCAATGACCTACCCACACCTCCTACAGTTCCCCTAAAGATCAGCACAGGCTCAGCTGGCTGACGGAGAGCACTTTGGAGGAAGCTGAGTGTCACAGGTGTACACAGTAAACATCGGATGAAAGACCAGTCAACTCAGCGGGCAAAATTGCTTGCTGCCATGCCAACAACCTGAGTTCCACCCCCTGAGCCCAGAGAGCAGAGGTTGTCAACCTGTGGGTCAAACAACACTAGCACAGGGATCATCTAAGACTGTTGGAAAACACAGATATTTACTGTACGATTCACAGCAGCAGCAAAATTGCAGTTATGGAGTAGCAACAAAAATAATTTTATGGTTGGTGGTCACCACAACATGAGGAACTGTATTAAAGGGACACAGCGTTAGGAAGGTTGAGAACCGCTGCCCTAGACGAAGAAGCTATCCTCTGATCTCCATAAACATGCATACCCTGCTTACACACTCGTCACACACACAATAATAATAAACACAAAAGAAAAGACCGTGCTCAGAGAGAAAGTGAAAACAAACCAATACACATCGCCAACAGATATGCCAACAGCTGCGTTCAGGACTGAGGGCTTTTCATGCATCTTAGAAAACCATCAAAGTCACCCCTCGGGAAAGGCACCTGCCACCAAAGGCTCCAACTCAAACTTGGGGTAATCTGCCAAGCACCCCACAGTGGGTAAGTGGAGCCAAGGCCAGAACTCTGGTGTCAACCATGAAATTACACGACAAAGGTTAAAAAAGAACCCTGGTGCTGGGGAGGACCTAGGGAAACTGCGTTTCTCACACAGCCTGCCATCCCACAATCCCACTTCGAGAAGAGCAAGCCCACGAAGATCACCTCAGGGGCTCCAGAAGATAAATGTAAAGCCCCTGAATTCCTACAAAATGCACAAAGCAGTCTTTAGAGTGATGTTGCCAGAAGACAGAAAGTGCTGAAGCCCAGTCAGGGGACTACTAGCCTATGTGGCATGCAGACGGCGAAATCCCTGAAGCTCTCTTCACCAGGAAGGCTCTAGGACACACACCAACACGCCACTCAGGATGAGAGAGTACCCTGCTGTGTGCACATGGAAGGAAGGCCTTCCAAACGAGACTTTGACAGCTCTTGCTGTAACGCACTGGATGGGTGAGCTGACGGACTGGCTAGCTAGGTTTGGGGTTTGTTTGTCTGTCTGTCTGTTGGGGGGTGGGGTTTTTAAAGACAGCGACTCACTCTGCAGCCCGGGGCCTATTTATTGGCTACTTGTCTAAGACAAGAGTCTCACACTGCAGCCCAGGCCTCTTGGCTATATGCTTTTCTAAGACAGAGTCTCACTCTGCAGCCAGGCCTGGTTTGGCACTCTGCATCATGCTCCTATCTCGGCCAAATGCCCGAGATAATGGGATGCCCCCGCTCACCCTCGCGGCAGCGCCGTCTCCAGATAGTGTCGGTGTGCAAGATGCGGCGGAACCTGCTGCAGACCTGCGCCAGGCTGGGCAGGTCGGTGCCAGGCAGCGAGGCGAAGATCTCCACCAGCAGCTCCGGAGGGAGCTCCAGCAGGGTGCAGCGCGCCGGCCCCGCCTCGATGCGCTCCTCCTCGGGGTCCGTGTCTGCCTCACTGTCCGCCGCTGCTGTCTCGGCCGGGCCGCGGCGCTGCTGGCGGCGGCGGCACCCACGCGCGGGGCCCACGCCGCAGAGCCGAGCACACACCGCCATGCCCACCACCACCGCAGATGCGCGCCCGCGAGCGCGCACGCACAGCGCTCTGCGTAGGCTAGAGGACCCTAGTCCGGCCTGCTAGAGCCGCAAGCTCCACCCCAAACATGGTCACGCCCTCCGACAAAGCCCCACCCACAGAGCTTCGCCCTGCCCCGTGAGGGCGGGATAGGTCCCGCCCCTAAACGTGGGCTCGCCCTCTCTCCAGGCCCCGCCCCTATATGTGGTCACGCCCTCTCTACGGCTCTCGCCCATGATGTTGCCACGCCCTATTGCCAGGCTCCGCCCCAGAGCGTTTCCTCCACGGACCTAGGATGAACGCCCTTGCTCACCAAAAGAGGGTAGGGGACATGGCCACACCCCTCTCACCACCGATCCCTCTTGCTACAAATGGATCCAGATAGGGAGTCCCTGCCCCAAACAAAAGACTGCAGGAATGCCCCGTGTGAGGATCGAACTCACGACCTTCAGATTATGAGACTGACGCGCTACCTACTGCGCTAACGAGGCTCCTTAGCAACCAGCTCTGAGCCAGGACCTTTGCACAGGCGGCCTCGCAGCGAGCAGACTCTGGCAAAAGATACCGAGGCTACCGTCGCCTAGCAACGCCACGTCTAAACCGTCTTGCCCAGGTTGCGCCTCAGTTGCAAAAGGAATGTCTAGTGCTCAGTGAGGTAGAATGGCTGGTGTCCTCAACTTGCTCTCCTACTCACGTTTACCTGCACAGCACAAGGCACCTAGAAACTTCCCTCTCTGGAAAAGAGTGGTCAGGTGTATTCTCCGCAGCTCTCTCTCAACTTCATGACCCTATATATATGACTATACCAACTTTTAAAAAAGTTATTAAAATTAGCCATTTGCATGATGGTCTCTAATCCCAACTTGGGGTTGGGGGGTCGAGGCAGGAGGATCAGAAGTTTAAGGTCATCTTTGGCTACTTAGTGGTTTTGAGGCCAGCCTAGGCTACATGAGACCCTGTCTCATAAAAAGCCAATATGAGGCTCTAGTTACTACTGACCTGTGTGCCCCCTTGTAGTCCACTCAGTTAACTATCCCCCAAACAAGCAAACAAATATTACCTAATTCATTGATTGATTGATTGATTGATTGATGAATAATAATATTAACCAAAGGCTCCACTTGGTGATCTGTAATCCCAATCCTTAAGGGTTGGAGAGGTGGCTCAGTGGTTAAGAGTACTGACTGCTCTTCCTAAAGGTCCTGAGTTCAATGCCCAGCAACCACATGTATGGCTTAACAACCATCTGTAATGAGATCTGGTGCCCTCTTCTGGCCTGTAGTCATATATGCAAACAGAACATTGTATACATAATAAATAAATCTTAAAAAGAAGCTGTGTCCTTTTAGGACATCCTGAGCAACACAGCAAAATTTAAAACAACAACAACAACAAACTTGGTGTGTGGCTAAAGCCACTCCAATCTGAACCTCCTCAGGTCCATCATTTCATGAGCTTTATGTCCATGGACCTTCACTGAGAAAACAGAGCAACAGTGAGGTGTGTGTGTCCTAGTTCCAAATCCAGCCCCCGGCACCCAAGAGCCTCAATTCGATGTCTCAAGGGTCTCCCTTCACAGATTCATCTGCCTGCAAGCTTCCTAGCTGCTGTTCCTTTGCATGGTAACACATAAACGCCAGCGTGTTTCTGTGTTGCTCACTTACTGGAAAGTATCCACTGACCTCAGTGACTCCTCACCAGGTCCCACATTTCCTCACTGCCTCACCTCCATTTTTGCCCACCTCCACATTAGCTGCCCTGGTGGGAGGGAGCAGGGATGTCTCCTGGAAAATGCAGTTCCCATCTGCCTGAACCCCCACCCCACCCCCCGTTTCCCCCTGCCCCTCAGGGGACATACTCTATTCTGGAGCAAAGGTCCTGGTTTATTATAAACACCATTTGGATGGAGCAACCAGCACATGGGGAAATGCATATTTCCTCTCTGAGTATTCGAACTGGAAACAAACAAGGAGTCATGGTGAGGAATGAGGAACATGAGGCTGAGGGGACCCCAAGGCTCTGGTGGTTGCATCAGCTCTTGCAGCTGCCTGATTAGACTGGGCACTACTACTGCCTTGAGCATCCTTCCATTCCAAAACGTGATATTTGCTCTGTTTACATCTTTGTTTATTCAAGATCAGAAACAAAGCTAGCCATGGTGACAGGCTCCTATAACCCCAACACTGTGGAAATGTGATGGTTAACATTACATTTAAAAAGTTTACACTCACTATGCTTGAAAGACCAAAAAGCAAAAAGCAAAAGTGAAAAAAAAAATCCCTCTAATATGTTAAGCCCCTAGCTTGTACAAGCTATACCCTAGCAATCCACTTTAATTTTTCCCCAGACATTGAAGGCTATTCTTAAATTGACTGATGTTGTAGAATTTGCTGTTCTAGCAAAACAGTAGGACATAAGACTAACCCGATATTTCTGTTTTTGTAATCAAACTTTCTTACTCTGCTCAATGACTAGGACAACTACAAGACATATATGTTAAAACTAGACCCTGCCGACAAGTAGACCAAATAAATGTAATCCTGTGGTTTTTGCCTTTATAAGCCCTGGGCTGATATGGCTAGGCACTGCATCTTGGAAGTGCTCTCAGGTCCAGGAGACAGAAATAAAAAGCTTCCTCTTATTAAAATTTATTCATGAACTGGGCAGTGGTTGCACACGCCTTTAATCCCAGCACTTGGGAGGCAGAGGCAGGTGGATCTGTGAGTTCAAGGCCAGCCTAGTCTACAAAGGGAGTCCCAGTGCAGCCAGGGATACACAGAGAAACTCTTGTTGTTTCTCTGTGTATTATAATAATAATAATAATAATAATAATAATAATAATAATAAAATAATAATAATCAAATATAAATAATAAGGATAATTAAACAAATGGTGACATACATTAAATAAATATAAATCTAATAATTGAATAATAACAATTACTTTTAAATTTTTATTCATGGTCATGGCTAATCTCTGAGCAGCCCCAAACACATAACAAAAGTTGAGGCAGGCAACTCAGTGGACTACAGATGACGACCTGTCTGAAGAAATATAGACAGCAAATCTATCCACCCACAATATCAGTAACAGGAGCTGGCCAGAAAAGAATTTATACAGCACACACTTCCCTAGAGAAGCTGAGAGCTTATTAAAACATAAAATACTTTGGTCAAGTTTTCCTCTTTGGAAGAATAAACATTCCTATGCTTACAACGTGACTTCTGAGACTGCAATCCAAAACTGTCAGACAGACCGACACAAAACTACACAGCATATGTAATTCTGGTAATCAGTGTATAGGGGTGCTTATGATCAGGGAGGAAACTGGATTTTGTTTGAAGACTCAGAGAAAGGATCTTTGGGGAGGCAGCATTTCTGATTACAGTAAGTGCACGGCCCTGAATTCACTCCCCAACATCAAAATATCAAAGAAAACGGGTGAGACCCCAGAAGTGGTGGTGCATGCCTTTCATCCCAGCACTCAGAAGGCAGAGGCAGGCAGATCTCTGTGAGTTCAAGGTCAACCCAATCCTCATAGCAAGCAGTTCCAGCCAGACTTACATAGCAAAACCCTGTCCAAAACAACAAAAAAACATACAGAGGAAAAATTACAAAGAATATAGAAGAATCTGTACATATATAAAGAAATGAAGTTAGTGAGGAAAAATACACAAGAGGTAGCTTTTGCTAAATACTAACTTAGCAAAGTAAGCTGAGAGCTGTGCCAGGCAATGACATACACAAAGATAGGAAAGCAAAGACCTGCCAGGAAGCAGGGACTGAACAGTCAGAAAGGCACGGAAGGAAACCTCAGGCCAGAATGGAATCTGAGCAGATGAAACAGGAGATGGAGCCAGGACCAGGGAGGATGATGCAATCCTGAAGGTGGTGTTTTGGGAAGCCAGCTCAGGCTTCCAGTGCAGCGTGGGATGCAGATGAACTTGCAAGATTATATTTCATGGTACCAAACACATTTTGTTTTGGTTTAGCGTTTGATATACACAGGTGAAAACTTAGTACAGAAAATTTATAAATCTCTGTTGCATAGATACCTCTACATATAACCAAGTTCTTTTACAAACCTTCAGATAAAAAGTGGGGCAATTGAAAGAAAATGGTGGGACTCTGCAGTGCTATTGGGAATGGAAACTGGTGCAGATGCCATGAGAATCAGTATCAAGGTTCCTCAAAAATCTAAGAATGGAACCATCTAGGTATGCCACTTCTGGGTGCAAACCAGGAGGACTCCCAAGTCCATGTGCCACAGAGACACTTACACAGTGTTCACTGCAGCTCTGTTTACAACAGCCCTGAGACCCAAAGAATGGATGTGGAAAATGTGCATATCCACAAGGGAATGCTATTTAGTTGTAAAGATTAATGAAGTTATGAAGTCTGCAGGAAAATGGATGGAACTGGAGGTGATTTTATTAAGTAACATAAGCCAGATTTAGAAAGATGAAGAACGAATGTTTTCTCTCATATGTGGACCCTAGGTTCTGTGTGTATGTAATCTAGGACATAAAAGTAGAACAGAGACCCTGAAGGGGAGGAAGACTCCTTAAGGGAAGGAGAGAGTTTGCAAGGCTGTGTACAGCTACCCACCACCAGACACAAGGAACCAGTGGTTCCTGGCCGGGTGGGGGGGTGGGGGGGTGGGGGGGGGGGGTGGGGGAACAGTGTAGACTCTGGCACCAACTGTGGGGAAGAAGGCAAGAGACCCCAGCTGGTGACCACAGGGCCTCTCTGGATTGGTGTGTCATACTTAAGATGCTTGTGCAGCTTCGCATTCCTAATAAAGAAAGGAAAACTACACGGAAGAGTAACCAGGCTTGCAACAGTGATGTGGGAGACAGACAGACAGACAGACAGACAGACAGACACACACACACACACACACACACACACACACACACACACACTCACTTGGGAGAAGGGGACTGATGAATCAGTTCACCCTGGGCTGCACTTGGCATTGGAAGTCAAGCCTAAGCTACCCGAAACCAAGTCTCAAAAAACAAGCAAAAAGTGTTGTCTTTGACAGGCGGTGATGGCACACACCTCTAATCCCAGCACTCGGGAGGCAGATCTCTAAGTCTACAGAGGCCAGCCTGGTCTACAGAGCGAGTTCCAGGACAGCCAGGGATACACAGAGAAACCCTGTCTCGAGAAAGAAAGGAAAAGAAAGAAAAAGGGTGGACTTTGGGTAAGCATCATGATTCATGCCTGTAATCTCAGAAACTAGAAGGCTAAAGTATCAGGAAGGACGCGAGTTCCAGGCCAGTCCAAGCTACAGTATGAGACCTTTGAAATAATAAATATGTAAATGGTGGAAAGCGTCTATTTGTCGGTGCCAGGAGTCAGAAGCACAAGTGCAGAGTGGTAGAAAGTGCGGGAGGCGCCAAGAGGGAGCCAAGGCACAACCACCTTGCAAGAATGAACAGCCCCGCGGCGAGTATGGACGGAGCGACGCCGCAATTCCGTCCAGTGGCCCAGAGGTCTCCCTAGGCCGCTGTCCCCGCTGTCCCCGACGGACTCTGCCCAACAGATTGCCCTGTTCCCCTAGACGTTCTTGAGCAATTCTTGTTTACTTGTTCCAAAGAGCCGGTGATCTGAGATTGACTGCACAGCTGGCCAATAGCTTCTCAGACAACAAAGCCGATGGGCGGTTTCTTCCAATCAGAAAGAGATAGGGGCGGGGCGGGCCGTGCGCAAACCCCTCAGCTCCGCGCACACCCCGGGCCCATCGCGCCCTCCATGTTGAGTGTGGCGCCTCGGCTCTGTGCTGCGGGCGGAAGTGTCCTCCCGTCTTCTGGCGTTCTAGCTTCCGGTTTTCTGCGTTCCGGAGTGCCCAGGTTCCAGCCTAGGCTCATCGTTGGGAGCGAGCGTCGGTTTCCAGGTGTTTCCTCATCTAATCTACCTCCTAGGAATATGAATAAGCAGTGAGGTGGGAATTTTTCAAGGTGCCACCGCCTGGGTTCAAGAATGTTTAGTTGATACACTTTTTACTTTGTATTTTTAGAAAAGGGCTCATTATGCGTATACCAGGGTGGCCAGGAACTCATAAAGATCCTCCGGCCTCTGCCTCCAGAGTGCTGGGATTAAATTTAAAAGCACCAGGAAATTCTTTGAGTAAACAGAATAAACGTTGTGTTCTTGCTTTTCTACTGTATGTGGACTGACTCGGAGAAAAAAAAATCATATTACTAAAAATAAATTATACTCTGGAGGCTAAAGCGATACCGCAGAGGTTTAGAGCACCCAGAGGACATGGGTTCAATTTCCAGCACCCACATGGTGGCTCAGAACGGTCTCCAACCCCAGTTCCAGAGAATCCGATGCCGACTTCTGTGGCCACTGCACATATATAGTGTACAGAAATACATTCAGATAAAATTCATAGATATACAAATAAATGGATTTTTATAATAAATCAACTATGTGTTATATAAACTATGCATCTTTTGAGTTTTGACTGGAGCTGGAACCTAGGGTATTTTGGAAGCTGGGCAGGCACTCCACCACTGAGAGTGTTGGTTCACGTGCCTAGCAGTGTTAGGTCCTTGCACTACTAAAGAAAACCAAACAGACTTGGGTGAACCGGAACCCCTTAGGTGACTCATGTCCATTCAGGCACACTCCTGTTGGCAAATTTCCACGAGTCTGCTTCTTGTGTTTTTATGTGAAATGTTAGCCCGCTCTGAATAGAATCTAGATTCTGTCAATATAAACCGCCATTCTCCTGGGGGAGGTGGGACTTGAAAAGCATCATTTGACTCCCCTGGGTTCTGGTTGGTTTCTTCTCACAACATGGTGTTGGGATAGATGGTTCTAGACTCACACTGCAGTGAGAACTTAGGCTGGCATCAAAGCAGCTTTCAAAGGTGTAGACTTCAGCATAGAGAAAACAAAAGAGCAACCCTACATTGATAAGCCAGGGGCCTGAGGTTCTGGGGTTGCCCAGGGAAGGCAAAAATCCCTCTTTCCCTTCGCCATTGCCACAAGTCAGATCTGACTCCCTTTCCTTGTAGTTTGTGCAGTTCAGCAACACAGAAAAAGAAAGCCCATTTTCTTTTCTTTCTTCTTCCTCCTCCTCTTTCGCCTTTGTCCTTTTTTTTTTCTTCTCCCAGACAGGGTTTCTTTGTGTAGTCCTGGCTGTCCCGGAACTTGCTCTGTAAACCAGGCTAGCCTTGAACTCACATTCTGCCTGCCTCTGCCTCCAAATTCTGGGATTAATGCCAAGTGCCACCACTGCAGGGCAAAGAAAAAAAAAAAGACAACAAAAGAAAATTCATAGATGCAGGTGGATCTCTGTGAGTTCAAGGCCAGCCTGGGCTACAGAGTGAGTTCCAAGAAAGGCTCCAAAGCTACACAGAGAAACTGTCTCAAAAACCCAAAAAAGAAGGAAAAGAAAACTCATTTCTTACACATACACAATAGTAGTTAAGTCTGCAGGCAAGGCTCACTGGGACCTAGAAGATTTACATTTCCTTTATTTTTTGTTCCGAATTCAGGCAACAATTCATTCCACACACCAGAACTGTGTTCTCCTGAGCCAGGTGCAGGAGGTGGGATTTACAGCTAGAGATAGGCTGCAGAAAGCATCAGTCTTATTGTATATAAATAAAGAGAACTACATTAAAGCAGGCAGCAGTGTGAGACTGCCCATTTCCAAGACATGCTCCTTCTTCGGTGGGGACAGACAAGAGAAAACCTGACTAGCTGACGTCAGACCTCCTTGGAAAGGCAGAAGACAACTTGATGCTAGTTGAAGTAGTCTGCAGGGAGATGTGACTCCACAGCTCCTGTTTGGGGGGTTTGTTTAGTTTGAGACCTGTTACACAAGGTCTCACTATGACACTCTGGCTGGCCTGGAACTCACTATGTAGACCACATCTGCCTGCCTCCGCCTCCCAGGTACTGGACTAAGGGTGTGGGCCACCGTGCCCTGCGCATCCTAGTTTTGTTCTTGTTGTTTTTCAAGACAGTTTCTCTGTAGCTTTGGAGCCTGTCCTAGAACTCGCTCTGTAGACCAGGCTGGCCTTGAACTCACAGAGATCTGCCTGGCTCTGCCTCCCGAGATAGGGTTACAAGGGGTGAGGCCCGATGGCTCACACTTTCAATCCCAGCACTCAGGAGACATAGCAGGCAGATCTCTGTGAGTTCAAGGCCAATCTGGTCTACAGAGAGCTTTCCAAGACAGCCAGGGCAGGCAGTTACACAAAGAAATCCTGTTGGTTTTTGTTTGTTTTTTTTAAAGCGCGCGCATGCGCGCGCACGCACACACACACACACACACACACACACACACACACACGCATGCACGCAAAAAGATTTTTATTTAATGTATGTGAATGTTTGCCTGTATGTATGCACTGCACCATGTGGGTGCCTGATGCCCGATGCCTGAGGAGGCCAGAATAGGGTGCCAGATCCCCTAGAGCTGGGGTTAAAGCTAAGCTGCTGCCACATGGGTGCTGGGAACCAAACCCAGGTCCTCAGCAAGAGCAGTCTGTGCTCTTAACCACTGAGCCATCCCACCAGCCCCACCCCCCTCACCCCTTTTTTTGAGATAGGTTCTCACTACGTAAGAACCTGCTATGCAGAACACGCTGCCTTAGACTCACAGAGATCAGACTGCCTCTCTTCTGGGTGCTGGGATTACAGGTCTGTGCATCGTGCCCAACTTGGCCTTGAACTTTTGATACACCTGCTTCAGCCTCTAGGGTGCTAAGACAACATGCCTTGTGTCACCAGATCTGGCTTCCAATTTGACTTTTAGTCTGGTTTTTTTTGTTTTGTTTTTTCAAGACAGGGTTTCTCTGTGTAACAGAGTCCTGGCTGTCCTGGAACTTGCTTTGTAGCCTAGGCTGGCCTCAAACTCACAGAGCTCCTCCTGCCTCTGTCTCCCGAGTGCTGGGGTTAAAGGTGTGCGCCACCACTGCCCGGCTAGTCTGGTTTTTTCGGGGGCCTCAGTGCAGGAGTTTCATTCAAAACAACAGTCCTCAAGTTTGCAAACAACAAACAAAAATGAACAGCCCTCTGTGATTTTACTCAGTAATATGTTTTGAATGTTTCCTGTTCACATCGATGTATAAGGCAATCAATCCCCTTGACAAACAGTATGTAAAGAAAGTTGTTTCTAGCTGGGCGGTGGTGGCACACGCCTTTAATCCCAGCACTCGGGAGGCAGGGCCAGGCGGATCTTTGTGTGTTTGAGGCCAGCCTGGGCTACAGAGTGAGTTCCAGGAAAGGCCCAAAGCTACACAGTGAAACCCTGTCTTGAAAAACAAAACAACAACAAAGTTGTTTCCAGAGTTAAAGGAAGAAGTCCCGGGTGTAGGGATGTCACAGTGCCAGGCAATAGATCTGCAAGGACACCGGGCTGGCACAAACATGGCACCACACACAGAAGTGGGGATGGCTGCTCAGCACTGTTAGTTTCCACTCTATACCCATCACCGGCTCTTCCAGCTGAAGTGGGAAGTTCACAGGGAGTTCGAGGCTCAGACTTGAGGCTTAGACTGCAGCTGACAACCTCAGGGTCATGGCCTAATGAGACTGAAACCTGTCCTAGACCACAGGCAGCCATGGCTAAGGAGTGGGCAGGCCCAGGCTCCAGCAGCAGAGGTGATCAGCAGGCAACCAAGTGGGGACAGGCCTGTGATAAAGCCACCCAGGGGTCAGCTGAGGTAAAAGTATCTGTCAGCGAAGGGACAGCTGAGGTAAAGGTCTCCAGACAGGACTGTCTTCCTGGACTCTCCAAGGTGGATCATGGCTGGATCAGGCTTCTGCTGGTGTTCCAGGACTCTGTCTGACTGCTCACATTACCAAAGCGTGAGAGGTGGTGGGAAGGAAATGAGGGTTACACATGGGCTGGCACTCTGGGAAGTCTAGGTGAGCCATGTCCCCACAAGTCCATGCTCAGGAGCTCAGGTACACAAAGGGGCTTTTATAGGAAGGGAAAACGGACGCGCTGAACAACACTGCGGTGGGGTTACTAACTTTTTGCAGGAACACGCAGTTGACCTTGACCTACAAGTCTGGAGTTCCTGAGACCTTGCTTTTCTCCAAGTTCAACCTAGGAGTACATACTTGTGTTAGTGGCGGTACAGGACACGCAGGGGAAGGAGCCACAAGAAGTCTCCAGACATCTTGGGGTTCGTAAACGTAAAGATTATTTAGCAGGCAAAGACTTCAAGTCGGCCGTTTTTTGTTTGTTTTTGAGAGGTTAGGGGTGACAAATGACGTGGGCAAAGGGGCGGGCACTGGGACACCGGCTGGGCCACGCGTGGGCAGAGGGGGAATGCTGTCTGCAGGTCTCTCCGGCACCAGCACCCGCTGCAGGGAGGCGCAGACCCCTAACTTGCGCGCAGCAGCAGCGGCGGCCCACCAGCGCGGCCGGCGCACGCGCAGAACAGTCCGTTCCGTGGCCGCTGGCACGCACGCGCACCGCCCTGGATTCCGCCACTCCAGTCATGGCGGTTGTGCGGGCCGCCCTGGGTCCCGCCCTCGCTGACGTACCGCGGGTCACCTGACTCAGCTGCGGGCTGAAGAGACACAAGGGAAGTCGCCGTCGCGGGAGCTAGAGCCTCCGACCCAGGACTCCCGCGCCATGCCGTCCGAGAAGACCTTCAAGCAGCGTCGCAGCTTCGGTGCGTGCCCCGGGCCCTGGGGTGGGAGATCCGGGTGGTGTCGGGAGGGGTGGTGGTCGGGATCCCGGTGGTGTCATCAGGGGCCGGGACGTGCCAGGGGCCGGTGGGGTCTCCCTCTCCATCCCCCAGCTTCGCGGTCCCCGCGGCCTCAGTCCCCTGGGTAGCCCGGGCCCGGCGCGTCACCTTGGTCGTCGGTGGTCTCGGCGTCCCCGCCGGGACAGGAAACCCGACCCGAGTGGCGGAGGGGACCGTCCCGCGGCGCTGCCGGCTGTGTCTTTAGTGGGTCCCGGGTCTGGGCGCCCGCAAGCCCCGGGACAGCACCCAGCCGCCTCCGCTCGGACAGTCGCCTGGGGACGTTGGTGTAGGAGAGAGAGCCTTTGTCTACTAACGGGAATTTGATAGCTGTGTGCTTTGCTTGTAGTGATCTTTAGTTATTCTGGAACAGTTGTCAAGGAAGGAGTAAGGGGAGTGCGAAAGTGAGCCTTGCACCTTAGCTAGAACCCGGATCCCCAGAGTGGCCGAGGGTAAACTCTCCGAAGCTCCATCCGTCTTTGCCTTAGAACGCATTTTAGGTGTCATCTCCCCGTCCCCCAGCCATTCTGAAGAAAACGCGGGGACCTGATGACTGCTGCTTTCCTTGCTTCTGACTTTAGTGGTCTTGACTGTGGGCACAAGAGTTTAGAGGTTTGCCATACAGACGTTGTTTGGAGCGGCCCCTTTGTGGAGGCCACACCAATCTTGCTTCTCCATTTTAAGGTATCTAGATTGGTGGAGCGCTGGAGTCTATCTGCAGTGAGGGGATGCTTACAGGGTGGATTTAGGGCTCACTCCAAACAGACCCTTTGTAGCTGAAGAACCTGGGTGGGGCCTAGGGCCGCGAAGCTCAAGATCCGCCTAGTGGCAGAATCCCTTTAGCTTTCTGTCATACATTCTTGCACTTCCAGTAAGTAGCCATCATCCCCAGTGCTGAAAGGGGACTAAGACATTCTGGAGGCCAGGCACCCTTGCAGATTCTTACAAAGACAGAACCAACTTCAAGTTAAAACTTGACTAAGTGAGAAGCAGGCAGATCAGATCTGAGTTCAAGGCCAGCAAGTTCCAGGACAGCCAAGCTACACAGAACCCTGTCTGGGGGAAAAACAAAAAACAACAAACAAAACTGATGGAATGATTTCAGGATCCACTCTTCTCAAAAGAGGGTTTATCCCCCCTAGGGGGACCCATTTATTTACTAACAAACCTGTTTCTCACCCAGTGCTCATTTTTTTCTGGATGGTCCTAAGCACCTTGAACCCATCTCTAGGGAAGTTTGTATACTGGACCAAAATAAATAGCCCCAGGGACTGACACCCTCTCCAGGAGGCAAGATTCCCATCAAATTCAGCTAGATGTCAAGCTTTTAATCCCAGCACTGGGGAGGCAGAGGCAGACCTGTCTGAGTTTGAGGCCAGCCTAATCTACATAGTGCCTTCAGGCCAGCCAGGTCTTCATAGTGAGACCCTTCCTCTTTCAAAACAAACAAAATAACCTAGGTGGCTCGGGAACCTAGGTGTCACTCAGTGCTGGGCCCAATGGAGAGAGATAACTTAGTAATGGGGGTTGGGGGTGGCATCTGTTCTTCCAGCACTAGAAAAAACAATATTTGCTTAGACTTCTACCCTCTGCTTATCTGCTCCTGGGCCTCTGTAGGAGCTCACTGCCATGTTGTGTTTTTTATTTGGTAATTAGTCATCTCTCCACAATCCTAGGTGGGAGGCACTTGGGATGCTGAGAGGCTGAAACTGTCGATGGTTGCTTGGGCTGGTCTCTGGAGAGAGGCGTGATAAATATGTCCTTACAGTTAAAGGACCCGGTCTCCTCCAGTACAAACTGTTGGCCTCTGAGCAGCTGTCTGCTTACAAATGCCCTAGCATGCCCTGAATGTCCCCACTCTTCAGGGATACCCCAGTTCACTGTCCCTGTAGCCAAAGGCTGAGCAAGTCCTACGGGCCATCCGTTTTGTCCCTTGTTTACTTTAATAAAGACAACTATTATCTGGGCAGTGGTGGCGCACGCCTTAAATCCCAGCACTGGGGAGGCAGAAGCAGGTGGATCTGTGAATTTGAAGCCAGCCTGGGCTACAGAGCGAGTTCCAGGACAGCTGAGGCTACACAGACTGCTCAAGAAAGCAAAACCAAAAACGGCCTGTCTTTCCCTTTGGGGTCATATTTTGTTTGGGACAAATGAGGATGACATTGTAGTTTCTGGCGGAGCCCTTTGGCCTGTTCTTTTCCTTCTCAAATCGTCGATGAGAACTTTGCTACTCTGAGAAATCTGCCTCTGCCTGAGCATTCCCATCTTAACTAGTTGGGTCTTTGTTGTGGTGGTTGGTTGGTTATTTTAAACAGACTGGGCTGGCCTTGAACTTAACAGAGATCTCCCTATCTCTGCCTTCAAGTGCTGGGATTAAAGGTATGGACTACCACACCCAGTTTTTATTTTTATTTATTTTTGTTTTTTTAGAGACAGGGTTTCTCTAGCTTTGCACCTTTTCCTGGAACTCACTTTGGTAGCCCAGGCTGGCCTCGAACTCACAGAGATCCGCCTGGCTCTGCCTTCCAAGTGTTGAGTGCTGGCACACGCCCTTAATCCCAGCACACGGGAGGCAGAGCCAGGCGGATCTCTGAGTTCAAGGCCAGCCTGGTCTCCAAAGTGAATTCCAGGAAAGGTGCAAAGCTACACAGAGAAACCCTGTCTCTAAAAACAAAACAAAACAAAACAAAACAAGAAAAAAAAAGGGCATGTGCCACCACTGCCCAGCATTTTTATTTTTTTTAAAGGAAGAGCTCAAGCTGGGAGGTGGTAGTGCACACCTTTAGTCCTAGCATTCTTAAAACCAAAAAAAAAAAAAAAAAAGCTTGCCCAGCTGGGGTTTGGGGCCTTGTGAGTTAAGTCTTTAGTTCTTTTGCCTCCATATATGTCTGTGCACCATGAGCATTGTCAGTGCCCATGGTGGCAGAAAAGGGGGTTAGAGATGGTGGCTATAGGCCACGTGTGCTCCTAACTATTGAGCCATCTGTGCAGCCCCGGAGTGTGGACTCTGTATGCCAGGTATGTGAGCAGCTACTGGTCTGAGTGAGTGAGTTGTCGTGACTTGTCCTACATTCTAGAGTAGTCAGCAGGGATGCAATGGAGTTTTTCTGGAGAGAGGCGGGATGCCGTGCACAGCTGGGACCGCCCCATCTGTGGGGTGACAGGAGAGATGGTGCAGAGAACTCAGCCAGCTCTTGAGTAGAGAAGGGTAAAGGGTAAGCCACTTGGTGCTGGTGCAGAGCCTGGCATGTACCAGGCAATGTTTTGTCAATAAGCACACCCCAGCTCCTTGAGTTTACTCTGAATGGCAGCTCAATCTGCAGTTGGCCCTTCAGATTTCTGTCAGGGAAGAACCACTGGTAGAAATACCAGCCAGGACTCTTCCTTGTCCATGGAGCCCTGTTCCTCATTAGTCTCTGAGTCCATGCCTAAGGTGATTTTTAAGTATTAGCTAGGAACATGGGAGCAACACGATATGATTGCACTTAAAACGGGAGTTATTTCCATGGCCTCCCTCTCCCTCCCTCTCTCTCTCTCTCTCTCTCTCTCTCTCTCTCTCTTTCTTTCTTTTTTTTTCTTTCCCGAGACAGGGTTTCCCTGTGTAGCTTTGCGCCTTTCCTGGAACTCACTCTGTAGCCCAGGCTGGCCTCAAACTCACAGAGATCCACCTGCCTCTGCCTCCTGAGTGCTGGGATTACAGGCGTGCGCCACCACTGCCCGGGTTCCATGGCCTTTCTAAAAGGCAATCAGAAAGTTCTTTTTAACCCGAATGCAGTTGGCAGTGACACAGAAACTTGTGGTCATGTTGGCCACAGCATCATTTTTTTTCTGGAGCTTTCTCAAGATTTTTCACAACACTGTTTGCAAACACCATGTGTCCTCCCCAAAGTGTCATAGTTCTGTTAGTTTTGTTTTGATTAACGCTGCCACCTCCTTCATGAGTGACTCCAGCTGTCAGCCTAACAGAAAGCCTGGTACAGCATTGAGAATGAAGAGAAGACTGGCTTTTGCCTTCCCAGCTTTGGTCAGGTAGAGGCGGAGTTCAAGGTCATTCTTAACTACATGATGAGGTTGAGGCCAAGCTGTGTTACAGGAGACCCTGTCTCCAAAACCAGACAATGAAACGGAGCTATTCTCATGAAAGTGTTCATCAGCAGACTCTATGGGGTTTTGATGGGGGCGTTGAGAGTGTCAAACGCTGTAGCCCAGGTACACAGCTCTAATTTCAGCACTGGGAAGACTCAGGCAAGAGGGTCTCCAGTTTGAGGCCAGCCTGGGATACACAGACCATTTCAGAAAAGAAATAAACCACATCCTGAATGGTACCAAGTGGCCCTCCTTCCTTAACCAGAAGTGCTAAGTGAAAATTGCATTAGTCCTTGGTGTTTCCAAGTTGGACTGAAAAACTAACAAAACTTGACAGGAGAGATTGGGAGACACCCACTTCTCCCCAAGTTACAGTTAACCTGCTCTGTGTGACTATACATCTGGGTTTGCAGCCCCTTGAAATGAGGGTTTACCCTCTGGGTTCTGTTGAACTGCCTGATAGACCTGCTGTTGCTTTTGGGCCACTGACTGCCTCAGTGCTCAGTGGTGAGATGGGATCCATACCTGAAGTCCAGGGAAAGGTGTCCCCACTGCTCTGTTCTGCCTCAGTACTGGACCGTCCCCAGCAGGCATTGGTAGCACGGCCCCTGATATCGCTGTGTCTCTTCCTTTCTTGCAGAACAAAGAGTGGAAGATGTCCGGCTCATACGGGAGCAGCATCCCACCAAGATCCCGGTAGGTCCTACTGAGGCTGTCATGATACTTCTGGCTCCACGAGACAGCTCTCCCCTGCCCCCACAGGAGCTCCTGGACCCTGGCTTTGTGAACTCACCGAACCACACGCTTCTCTTCTAATCAGAACTTGTTGCTCTTGTGCCTGTCGAAAGGGAAAGGGACAAATGGGCTAGAACTTAGCTTTTTTCCTTTTCTCCGTGGTATCCAGATTGAACCCAGGGCCTGAGCAACTGACTACTAAACTCTACTCCAGCCGTCACTGCTAGGGAAACAAGGATGACTTCTGTGGGAATCAGTAGTCCTCAGGGTGGCATGGCTGCTTTGTGTAGGAGATGAAAGGACATGACTCTGAGCCCCTTACTGAGTGTCTTGCTGACAGACAGCCATCAGTGCCCCCCTACTCGGTGTTCCCTGAAGTCAGGCATGGACAGGCCAGGGTTCAAAGTGTCTCATGTTCTACAGCTAGTCCCCACATTCGGGGAGGAATTTGGTGTCGCCTCTTTCACAGTAGAAGAAGACTTAGCCTCGCAGGATGTCAGCCGTCCCTGGGTTAGAAGGGAGCCCTAGTGCCAAGTGCTGCAGGTGTCTCCGTGTAGCTTTCTCACCAACCTCATCATACCATTCTCAAAGGGGAAAGTCAGAAGCTGGGGGGGGGGGGGGGGAGGGGGGGGGGGACATGTTGTTCTAAATGGCTGGACATTTCCCAGTCTGTCCTCACATGGGGGTAAAGCTTCCTGGGCAGGGCCCTGTGAGTAGCTTTCCCTGAACTGAAACAGTCCTTTGGATTGCCTGCCCGACCTACTTGCAGGAATCAGCCGCCTGAGCCTGCCAGGATCTGCAGGCAACTTCCTGCAAGGCTGTAGTCTGGGCGTACAGCAGCGGTTCCTTTCTACAGTAGCTTGGGATATTTGCAGAAACTCAGCTATTGATCTGCTCGTGACACCAAGCAAGCATGAGAGCCAGGCTCTGTAGTTGAGAATAGTGGCCAGAGTGTCTGGCTCCTGGGCTTTCCAGGCTGGAAACCTTGAGGGCAGAGGCCTGTTTCAGACCAACCAGTCACGTCTTCCATCATGACCTGTACATCTTCTCAAATTGGAGAGAAGGAAAAGCAGAAGTTAAGAACTGGAGAGGGAGCCAGATATGCTTAGATGATTGTTTCATTATGGGGATTCCCAACAAGGGGCTGGAGCCTGCTCAGGGACAGCCCTCTAGTGTTCCCACACTTCTGACCTTCTAGAAGAGTGCCAGTCTTTCTTACATGTCCTTCACTACTCTGCACTTTGGAGGGTCTGCCTCATAAACCCAGGTATGTGGCACCCACAGTTGGCATTTTCTGTGGATTCCATGCTTCTGAGCAATCCACAGGATGTAGTTTTCAGTCTCCCAGGGATGAGGATGGCAGCTTTTCGAGGAACTACATGCAGGTCACACTCAGGGAGCACGTGCAGACATGTGCTTTCCCTCCAGAAGCATGTCACTGTGTTCCTTTTTCCATGACCAGGCAGAGATTTCTGTTCTCTGGGTGGATACATGGCACTTAGAAACTAGTGCTGAGGTTCTAAGGCCTGTCAATGAATGCTTAGATCTTACAGCAGCTTTTTGTGTCGTTTTGGTGTTGAGGCTGGTCTCTGTAATCCAGATTAGTCTATAATTTGAGGCAGTTCACTGCCTCAGCCTCCAAATACTGGGATTATACATGTGCCCCATGTCCATACATAGCTTTTTGGGTTTGTTGTTGTTAAATTATTATTATTATTTTAAAAGAATTTCTCAGTATGATAGCCCTGGCTATCCTGGAACTCACTCTATAGACCAGGCTGGTCTTGAACTCACAGAGATCCACCTGCCTCTCCCTCCTGAGTGCTGGGATTAAAGGTGTGCTCCACCACACCCGGCTGCTTTTATTAACATTTCTTAAAAATTATGTTTTGGGTAGAGAGATGGCTCAGTGGCTTAGAATGCTTGATGCTCTCACAGAGGACCTGTGTTTGATTCCCAGCACCCACACAGCAGCTCACAGCCATTGAATCCATAAAACTTATAGCCGTATATATTAGTAGGTATGAGGAGGTTCATGTCTGTGATCTTAGCACTTAGGAGGCTGATGCAGGTGGATAGCCATGAGTTAAAGGATATCCTGGACTACGGTGTAAACTGTTCTTAAAAAATCCAGCCGGATATGGTGACATACACCTTTAATCCTAGCAAAACAGCTTTAACAACAAAAAGGGTGCCTGGTGGCCAGTACATGTCCTGTGCCACATTTCACAGGCAGAGCTGTGAATGAATGCTGGTCACACGGGTGTTATGGGAAGCTAATGGAAGATGGATCAGGCCCGACTCTACATAGCACATGCTGGCCACAGTATGGGGAACACTGTGCCTGCTGCTAAGTGTCTCTGGCCTTTGCAGGTGATAATAGAGCGATACAAGGGTGAGAAGCAACTGCCCGTCCTGGATAAAACCAAGTTCCTTGTACCTGATCACGTGAACATGAGCGAGCTCATCAAGATAATTAGGTATTTGGCCATTTCTTACCCGTTTCCTTGAGTGACACTTCTCCTTTCCCCATCTGGGTGCCAGCCGTAGGTCCCTCCTACTTCTTTCATGTCCTTGTCAGTCAGGTGGGTCCACCCTGCAGCTACATGTATCTCAGGACAGCTATGAATGTGGTCTAGCATCTGAGGGGCTAAAGGTTGGACAGATATACTGTATGATGGTTCTTTGAAATATTGCTAGATTGCTGCTGACTCATTTGAGATCCCCCATCCTAGTAAAACTGTCAGGAATACTTAAGCTTGTGGACAGTGAGAGTTAGTAAGAGAATATGGACTCAGAACTGCAGCAACCTGGAAGGCTCTGGCCAGTTGTAGATTTTGAATACCAATGGCTATTTGGATGACAGTTTCAAGCTGGCGTCAGATACAGAGCCAGTCCCTCCTGATTCCAACCATCGCTGAGGGCTGTAACATGCTAAGAGGGCTATGGGCTTGCTTAGTTTTGCCAGATCAGTGGTTTGGTTTTTTTGTTTGTTTTGGTTTTTTGGTTTTTTGAGTGGCCCAAGTTCTTCACAGTATGGCAATATCAGTGAGTCTCCCCACTGTCTTCTCTCCACAGAAGGCGCTTACAGCTTAACGCCAATCAAGCTTTCTTCCTCCTGGTAAACGGGCACAGCATGGTGAGTGTGTCCACACCCATTTCTGAAGTGTACGAGAGTGAGAAGGATGAAGACGGCTTTCTGTACATGGTGTATGCCTCCCAGGAGACATTTGGAACAGCACTGGCCGTGTAAGACTAGAACAATGCCTGATGTTTGTTAAGCCCTTATCAAGGAAAAAAGGGACGTTACCAGCGGATGCTGGTCAGCTCACACTCACAGATCAGAACGTAGGCGCCCACCTAGGGTGTTGTTAGGAACTGTTTGTCAGCCAGAAACTGAGCTCCATGCAAGTGCATTCAGCTTGGAAACTCATCTAAATTAGGCTCTCTTGTGTTCAAACTTTAGAAGTTTAAAAATAAAATACTTTGCATCCTAAGTTGCCAATAAAACAGACCAAGTTATTTTGCCATTTTTCTGCTCAGTAGGGATTTAAAATGGAACAGCATCATCAGGGGCACAGTCTCTTCCTGGGATCTGCTGCCTTCTCTAAAAGGGCTTCAACTCAGCAGATAAGTCTGCCTAAGCGGTCCCTTGGCCCAGGTTGTCTAGCAGAGGCCCCCAGAGGGCTCTGGCTTTGACCAAAAACAGGCCAGATGTGTAGGCTGTAGCTCTAAGTAGCACCATGTTCACCCTCAATGGTGCAGGGAAGCTTATTTGCTGCTGTCTAGATGCTACCACAGACACCACTGCTTAGAGGCCAGTTCCAGCCTTGAACAAGGGGTTGCTTGGTCCAGCTTTATAAGAGGCTGCAGTGTTTTTCAACTGGTTTGGATTTTGTCTGCCCCATACCTGCTCCAGGGAGGGGAACAGCAGGTGTGCGGTGCTGGCATTAGGATGCAGCTGTCAACTCTGAAGTTGAAATGCACTCCCATCTGCACTTGGCTTACAGCTATAGATAACGTGTTAGTGTGTAACTGTTTTTGTAAGAGTGTTCTATCAGACAGCTGTTGAGTCTCCCACTCGACGTCAGTACATTAGATGTCAGCTGTGAAGACAACAGCAGCAGGAGATACATGCTCTTGATGATATCCATGGCCCGTTCCAACTAATGCAAATCACTGCTTCCTGCTACCTGCATGTGGTCCACTGTGACACTCAGGCCATCCTTGGTCACTCATGTTTGTGATCTGAGATTCTCAGTGAGAACTGCCTGCTGTCATGGAGGAAAACCCGACATAGCCACCTCCTACCCTAGCTCCTTACAGGCGCCCCTCCCCCTCCCTGCATGCAGCTGTCCCCTTGCTAACTTTCAATTTGTTATTTTATTTACATCATGTATATTCTGACTACCCTGTCTTGTGTAGGTTGTGTACGTCATTATGTCCCCGGTTTTTATAACTACGGTGCGATCAATAAGGATTCCTGTAATACTGCTTTAAAAATGCTGCCCCGACGGGCGGCCTTCATTTATAGGACACCTGTACACTTCAATGCACTAAGTGAATAAAGGCACAATTGAACCTGTCCTGAGAGCTGTCTCTTGGTGTCAGCATGGGATCTGGGCCCTGTGCTGAGGGGGAGGGCATCTTCCTCTCTCTCCTTGGTCAACACCTTGCCACGAGTTCCTGCTTTTAAATTTTCTGGATAGCTGACCTATCTGCCAGCTGTCAAGATGCAAGTTAGTGCTGTGGTAACACACATGATGGCGGCCTTGCCCATCTGAGCATGCACAGCAAAGGATGGGTGTGGGGTGGGAGGCTTTACTCATGTGGACAGCTGCTGACACTTGGGAGACAGTGGAAGCAACTTCAGCTTAGGGCAGATGGCAGCTGCACGGGGTTGCATATACTGTCCAAAGGAAACAGGACATTTCAGGTGCAGCACCGTCTCAGCAACCCTCACAATGCAGATACTGGAAGTGAGTCTCACCAGGTCCCCTCCTACAAGAACAGGGCGACCATCTCACATCCTAGGGTTCTGACTATAAAAGATTACGCAGCTGAAACATCTTTAACCCAGTCAAATATTTGCACTGTGAGGACACTGTTGAGAGCTGGGAACCTTGGCAGGAAGGGTAGAGCCCGAGAGTCCTAGAGATTGGAGGAGCAAAGGAAGAAGGTGCTCACCTGGAGAGAACTGAGCTGGGAAAGGGTCCTCCTGCCTCTGTGACAAACATCTGGGGACAGTGAACACCAATTTTTTTTTTAATTTTTATTTTCCGTACATTAAATTTACTCATAAAAACAGTCTAAAAATGTACAATTTTTCCTTTTTAACAAAGTATAATAAAACATAAAAACCCCAAAAACAGAATACTTGACATTTACAATTCAAAATCAAATTAGCAGAATATTAAATATTTACAAAACTATATCTTGTAAAAATATTTATAAAGTTACATGCAATTTTGTAGAATTGACAAAAGAATGGCTCAAAAATGGGGAGAATTGTCCTTCATTCCTAAAAAGAAAATATGCCCAATAGAATCTGAAGGTTTCAGTCTTGGTACCAACACCTCCTCTGTGTGTGCGTGAGAACTGACCTGTGCTGAGGGCTGGGCACTGCCTACCTTGTGGTAGGACAGTGACCTGGACTTGGCCTTGCCAGTACAGTATGTGGTTTTCTGAAATATTGCCAAGTGTTGACTATAGGTGATGCATTCAGTCAGACTCAGACAGGCCAACAGTCCAGTCTCTGGACCCCATGGTTTCTTAGGCCACCTGACTTGCTCTATGGGAGTCATCTGTGTTTTGGAAAGGACAGCTCTCTCTGCTCAGGTTTCACAAGACTGCCCTTGGGATGAGGCTGAGCAGACAGAGTCCCTACAACCTTTTAAGACTTTAGCAAGTGATGTCACCCATTAACTGGCTGTAAAACTAGCACGTGTCAGACCAGACCAAATGCCAGGGAAACAAGATAGGGTGACAGGGACGGAGTGCGGCGAGAGACCCAGTTCCCATCGGGCTGTCCTCAAGGGACTGTCATGGCACACATGTAGGCAAAGGTACCGCCACTGCCAATGCCTCTGACATGCGTGTGGCACACCCCAGGCTGACCTGCACGAAGGACTGGAAGCCTGACCGGAGCTCCACTCGGAAGCTGCTAGCTACTGCATTAACAGGCCAGCTGTCGTCACCTTTGCGAGATGAGCGTGCTGCTGGTTTCCTAATACCCAACCGTATATATGTTCAAGAAGTATTTTGTCTTTATTGTAAGAGCTAGCTCCCACTCCTCAGTGTTCTTCAGAAGTTAGGAGTTTTCAACATTAAAACACTTTCCAATTTTCGCTATCAAGCATGAAATAAAAACTAGAAAGTAAGGTAGAAAATTGAGTGGTTTGCTTAAACAACAAAAAGGTCACATAGCTGTTTTGTCCCAATATTGTGCCCCTCCTTCCTATCTGAATATCCCACTTCCTACCCTGAGATGTTAGCACAGGATTAGAACTGACGACACAGTCCCAGGGCTATGCCCACCTGGGTACCACTGCCATCTGACACAGCAGTTTTAGGACAATGACTGGAAAGGGCTGGTCTGTTCGGTGTGTAACAAGTCTCCCAGTGGAGAAATAAGTGTTGGCCATGCTGACGGCCTCTACAGGCTATGGGAGTGAGCCCCACCCACCCACAAACATCTGCCCACGATTCCATGTTGTGCATGCTCCTTTGCGTGATATGATCCTTGCCGGCTTCACAGAAATGCCACACCACACAAGCTCTTCCAAAGACAATCGGCGGCTTCCAGACACAGACTTCTGTCGTCTGGACAGCTGAGATGGTGCTGGGGCTCACTTGCCTCAGCTGAATGCCAAGTCATGTGGGAGTTGCCACAGCAGACTGCTGTCTTTCAGGTTAACAGCTGAAAGGGTAACAAGACTTCCATTCCCTATACTGACCACAAAACAAAAAACTTAAATATGATTTTTTCTTTTGCTATGAGACAGTTTTCAACAATTTCTGTGTTGAAATAGGATTTATTTAAAATATTTCTTTGTTTAAAAAAACCAAAAAATTTAAAAGTTTGGCTTTCAGCACATATCCAGGCCACTGTAACGGCCTTCAGAAATATTAAAATCGTAAACATCAATGAACACTCTAAGTCTTCCTTATTATAACACAATGCGACCATCCCAGTCTGGTGCTCTTTAAGGCAAAGTTGTGTCAGCTCTTGTATTTGACATTTGTAGTGTTACTGAGTGAGAGATCAACAGAGCATCCCTAACACCTCATCACCATCACCTCAGAACAGATGTGATACTGTGTGCCATGGACAGAACAGAGGTCTATCAATCCTGCATTGCATAGAATCGACAACACTCAAGCCTTCCGTGTGGGTCTCCACGGATAGAAAGCCCATCTTAGAACATGAAGCCTTGCATCACAGCCTCCAGTTATAGGGTATTTTGTGATTTACACTAATTTTGCATGAGGGTGATTGTCCCATCTGAAGAAAGGTCTAAGGACTGAGATTTTCTTCTCCATAAATACGAAGCTGGAAAATCCTTGGCAAGATTTTTACCATTAATTTTTTTTAACACTGAAGGCTTCAGCATTTTAAATGTTATTTGAGCATAAAATTCCCTTTAACCTCAAAGGTCTAAGCCCCTCATGCCTCCATTGTGGTGGGTTGAAATGTTCATACCCTGTTGAGGAGTGAGGACCCACCCCCACCCCTGGTCTGGACTGTAACTGGTGAGTGGTTTCGAGGAGTCTTGCATCTCTCTACTGAAGTTTTCCAGGCAATTTTAACGGAATTAACTATCAACACACAGCCTACCACAAAAGAAGCTGACAGTTTCCAGTCTTTTGTTCATAAATCACAGGACTGTATTACTGCTGAAGGTCTGTCTCAAGTGTAAATTCATCAGCAGTAAGCTCTGGGGCTGGGGTCCTGGGGAAGCCATTTGAGACACGACAACTTGCCAGCTTCCTGAAGGATGAGGAGCATCGGTCAAGGCCAACTCACAAAGTCGAGTCATTCCCATGTCCTCGGAGTTGGTTCTTGTTTGGAGAGAGCAGGCTCAAAGCCACCAATGGGAGGGGTGGTCTCAAGCCTCGGTGACTGGATTCCCTAGGACTTGGACCCTTAGAAACGAAGTTGTCAAGAGTGAGCTATGTCTTATCTACTAATATTGTGTAAATTTGTTTACAGAAAAAAATATTAAAAACCTGGAACTGCTCCAAGTGTCTGCAGAAGGACACCCTGCGACCTCTGGGTGTACTAGGCCAAGCAGCCTGCTGGTGCCAACTCCAATGCCCACTGATGGAGTCCCCTACATTGTCGGGTCCCAGAAGAGTCTGCCTCCCAGACTGAAGAGGTCCTTGTCAGGTAGTGCAATCCTTAAGAAGCCAGACATGAGGCTCCCACTCTAGGAAACAGCAAAATCCAGTTGGCACTTCCTAGCCCAAAGGGGTCTTGGATCCGATCGACTGGGGAACTCCACTTGAGAGAACTCCGACCTGCAGTCTTGACTCAGGTCGTGCATAGCTGCCCTGGAATTGATGTGTGAGCCTAGAAGGACCAGCGATCTTCAGGAGACAGGTCTCCATACTGCAACAATGGTGTGGTGGCCACATCACTGCTGTGGAGATGTCTACTAGGCAGTCCATACTTATATCAAGCTCCAAACTAGGATTTTGGCAATGAAATCGAGTTTGACGCACTTCTATGCTAGATTCTCTATCCAGTATAGTAAAGTAAAGCACCTTTGGGTTAAAAATATTAAGCTCCACAGCAACTCGACTTCAGTTTTCTATGTGATTTTTCTTTAGGTCTCCATGGCTCCATAGCAACTTGACTTCAGTTCTCTATGTGATTTTTCATGGCTTAATAAAATGTTCTGTTGCCAAAAAAAAAAAAAAAGGATCAGTCCGTGGAGTCCAGACTTTCTGCTGGAGGGGCATATTTCAACCTAAAAGTTCCTGGAGAGAAAGAATGAGAGAGAGAGAGGAGAGAGAGAGAGAAGAGGGTGAAGCCTGAGTCAGTTGTAGAGGTGCACATACCACCCACCTTCCCCTGAGCTCCACTTAGGACTGACTACTCATGCACAGCTGGATGTCGTGGGTTACAAGACTCTGGGAGAAGTGACAGCAGCACAGAGCATCTCTCCATGCCTTGGATCTCTTTCTCTGGACATAGACCGGGCAGCACACCCACGCGACAGGCAGGAAAGGCCTGGACTTAGAAGGTGCAGATCAGCTCTGGGAAGGGAGGCAGCCACCTGTACCACTACTGGGTGGTCTCAGGTCACAGGGTTTGGCTTCTAAAAGCTCTCCAGGTGGTGAAGATCAACAGGAAACTGCACAACCTGAGATGGAGGTGCTGGGAGCCCAGAGATGGGCAAAGTGGGACCAACTTTCCTAACTTTACTGTAATTTTTTCAGAACAAATAGCAATTGTAAACCTAGTGATCCACGTGTGTGGTAATAATGTTAATCCCAGCACTCTGGAGGCCAAGACAAGAGGAACATGAGTTCAAAGCCAGACAATAACAAAAGTATAAGCCTGGTATAATACGGTAGACATATTTAAATTTAAATAACAAAGACAAACTATAGGAAAAAAGAGACAAGGGGAAGGAAGCTGCAGCCAGTCAGCAAGACACAAGGGCATATAGCTGCCCTGAACAGACCAGCAGAGGTGGCTGTGCGTGCTGGCTAAGGAAACTGACTGCCCGCCCCACCCTTAATTTTCACATATCTTCCAGGAGGTGGCAGCAATCACTGGCTGCTCTAACAGCCCTGTAAGTTCCATCCAGCTCATTCTGCTTAAATAAGGTGTATTGTTTGTTTGTTTGTATGGTTTTTCAAGACAGGGTTTCTCTGTGTCTTTCCTGGATCTCGCTCTGTAGCCCAGGCTGGCCTTGAACTCACAAAGATCCACCTGCCTCTGCCTCCTAAGTGCTGGGATCAAAGGTATGAGCCACCACCGCCTGGCTCAGTGTATTGTTTTTAAGGTGTGTGTGTGTGTGTGTGTGTGTGTGTGTGTGTGTGTGTGTGTGTGTGTGTGTCTCGGCGCACGCACGCGCATATGTTTAGGTGCCTACAGGAGCCAGGGAGAGGGCTCTAGATTTCCTAGAGCAGAAATTGCAGGCAGTTGTGAATGGCCTAACAAATAAGTTGGCTTTAAAAACAAGTTTACTATGTTTCCAAAAAGCCAAGCAGCCATGGGTACTTCTCCCAGGAGCCACAACCAGCACAGCAAGGAAAACCCAGCACCTCCCACTGTTTACCTTGCCGGTTGAAGTCCATGGACGGTTGCTTGCAATCCTGAGCACGGTGGCCAGTAGCCCCACAGTTGTAACAGGACAGATTTCCACTCTTTTTGTGACTGGAGCCATTGGTGCTGCCCACCAGGCCTTGGGTTTGGTACACCCCTGCTGTCCCAGCCATGAAGTTCTGCATGGGCGGCACCGCAAAAGTGGATTGCCCACCTAGGACAGGGTCCGGAGTCACACTGCCACTGTAGGGCGCGTGCACAACAGGAAAGGCAGAGCCACCACCATACTGCTGGGTGCTGACGTAGCCATTGCTGCACATGGGACTGAAGGGTAGGAAAGGGAAGGTAAACATGGATGGCCCAGAGAATGGGTGCTGGAAGTAGTTGGCATAGCTGACAGTCAGGCCACTGGAGCCACAGCTTCCACTGCACCCACAGGACGTGCACACAATGCAGCCAGGTGGCGGCGGTGCAGGCTGTGGGGGTGCGGGGGGCTGCTGATGGTGGTGGTGGTGGTGGTGGTTCTGACTTGAGGCAGGAATGTTTCCTGGGGAGCTGCTGCCAGCACCGCCGCTGTAGAAGCTGCTTTCAGGGACAGAGGAGAGGGCAGGGCTGGAGCTGGGGGCAGGGCAACTGGGCAGAGTGGCCATGCTGGCAAAAGATGTGGAGGGGTGGCTGCTGGGGGAGGCAGTGTTGCTGTTGGCGCAGAAGCTGCCCTGCAGTGGGCCCACAGGCACACTGCTCACTGCAGAGAAGGCAACTTTGGTGTTGGCTGTATACAGAGCAGTCCGGGGGTTGATTATTGCAGGGGGCACACTGATCTGCCCGTTGTTGGGGCAAGAAGTCTGCCCAGAGATGGCAGCATCAGCGGGGACGGAGGAGGACAGCAGTAGCTTGATGGGCGGCCGGGCCACGTGCAGGACGGTGCTTGGTGTCCCTGTGGCGGCTGAGCTGCTCTCCACAGCCAGGGCTGGCTGCTGGGCTGTCTTCAGCACCCTGTCCAGTGTGGCTGCATGCACAACTTTGGCCCGGGGACCAAAAGGGACCGTGGGTGACACAGAGTTGTTCTCTACAAGGCCCGAGAGGACCTGTACTGGCGGATGGGGTGCCGCTGAGGGCAATGCGTCCAGCACAGGGCCACCAAAGCTCTTGTCTACTTTTGTGCCACTTCTAGGGCCAGGCCCCTTGTTCCTTTCTTCCAAGGACAGGAGAGAGTGGACAGAGGGTGGGAGGAGCTTCACGTCTGCGCTGCCTCTGTCCGACTTGTGCACTGAGTTCAGCATGCGGACAGGTGCTAGGTGTGAAGCTGCTGGCATCAGCTGTGGGGGCAGGGGATGGTGACCTGCAGGGCTGGAGCCAGCCTCATTCTGCACAGGCAGAACCTGGGCCGTGGGTCTGGCAGAGCTGGACGGGAAGTGAGTCAGCAGCATCACAGGCTTCTCCTTATCAGTACCCTCAACATGTATGTCCACACCTGAATATGGAAAAGACTGTTAGCACAGTGTGCGCCCAGGAGCGAGCTCAGAAGGAGGGGCAGCAAACAGGCCACATCACAGGTGTCTTACGTCTCTCGCTCTCCTCAGCGCTGTCTGAACTCTCCTCTCGCACCTGCACACCCATGGGGCTAGAGGAAGAGCTGGAATACTCAGAGGAGCTGCCTTCCCGGGGCAGCTGGTGAGCCGGTGGCTCCACCTCCACCCGCAGCTCTGTGGAGAAGGCAGGCAGAGGTCAATAGCTCTGTGGCACTTGCCCACAGGCAAGAGAACCCTGCTGGGAACCCTAGGAAACACAGGGGGCCCCAGTCATGGTCAGATTACACTCCAAGAATCTTGAAAACTGAACCAACCACTCAAGGCCATGTTGCTAGGTGACAGATCAAAGGGGTACTTCTGACGCAGGCTATCGCACTGTATGGTTGATGCCCAGTCATTGGGGCGGGGGGCGGGGGGGAGCAGCTGTTCCATCCTGAAGAGTACAGAACAGCACTGTATTATCTGCCATGGAGGCTCCCTATGGCAGACTGAATTGTCCAAGCTGGACATTTATTTCTTACCAATCTGCCATGACTCTTGCTATTCATCACATCTTGCTGATGAATAAAGCAATGGTCAGTGCTTTCCTGCAGGAAAACACAGCCACTAACTCATATGTCCCCAGCCTCTTTCATGTACAGGGAACAGGGGCAGAGGAGGAGGATGGAGGCTGAAAATCCAAGTCCTCAATCCTCTCAAGTCTCCAATGGGAAGACAGGAAGAACAACAGTGGTCAGAGAAAGGGCACCAGGCTACAGTTCATAACAGGCACCTGCATGGCAAGGGCCTTTCACCTCTCTGAACTGTATCTTGCTTCTCCTGACAGCATGAGAGTTCAGGGTCTAAAAATGCTGCCCAAATAATCTGAAGCTAGACATCAGTGTCTGGCAGCTAAGGCCAACCATACAATTACTTTCCTATACTAAACACTATAGAGTCAGGATAAAGAAGACTAAGTGTAAACATTTAAAACCTGTAAATGAAAAACAGAGTGATCTGAAGTCTAATTCTGATCCAAAAGAATACCATACCACACCTGTACACACGCCACACATCTGAACCACAGGCCCTCACACACCTGCAGCATGGCTGCTACGCCCAGGCTGCACAGGCCCCACGTGGCTGGTGGGGGTGACTCGGGCCACTCCACTGCTGGTGACCAAGGGTGGGGCTGAGGAGTTGAGGCACCGTCTCTCTGACTTCTCCCTGTGAATGATAAGCATAGTCAGAAAGCTCCTCCTCCACCACACTCCAGCTTCCAGTGCACCTCCCAGGCAGGTCCTCCCAGGTGATACTGGACATCTGGGTAAGAAAGAAAGTAACCCAGACGCCGACATTTAAAAACCTGCAGGTTATAACACTACTTGGCACATGAGAAACTAAAATGAACACAATTTATTCTGTGTTGATTTGGTGTTTTGAAACACAGTCTCACTATGTAGCCCAGACTACCTCAAACTCAAATCCCTATCCTCCTGCCTCAGCCTCAGTGCTAGGATTGCAGTGAGGCCACACCCAGAAAAGCACACATTATGTAATTTCTTTTTTCTTTTTCTTTTCGTTTTTTGTTTGTTTTTGATTTTTCGAGACAGCATTTCTCTGTGTTCTCACTGTTCTTGAACTAGCTCTGTAGACCAGGCTGGCCCCAAACTCACAGAGATCCACCTGCCTCTGCCTCCCAAATGCTGGGATTAAAGAGTGTGGCACCAACATCCAGCATATATCAAATGACTTCATGCTTACTTTTCCAGCTCCAACTGAGTCTTGAGCTTTTTCTTTGCTCCCATGGTGAGGGACTCAAATTTATTCAGATCTTCTTCAGTAAGGCTCAGGAACTTGCATAGGACAAACAAAGGACAGTTACTGAGATGACCATGAGGACTCTGAAACCAACAAACCTGGATCTGAGTGCAGGATAACAGATCAAAGGGCTAGCAAACAAAAGACTAGAGATATGGACACCATTTCCCATTGCTTGAAAGAGCTGTGGCCTCTCTCCTCTGTACCTTACAAGTGCAGCTGACAGGCACCCTGTAGCCCTCTGGTTCCTGCACCCCAGTCATGCACACCTCTGACAGTTTGAACCACTATTATAATTTAAGGCTGTCGCTGTCCCTGTACTCTGGGGAAGGTCTCACTGGTGTGCACCAGCCTCTGCACACAGAAGCAAAGCACAGTTGCCTTAAGACCATTTTTTTTTGGCAAACCTTCAGTAGCTTGGTAAGGACCCAAATAATCTAGAAAGAAGACACTATCCAGACAAAGTGGTAACTAGCCCACAGGCCTGACGCCCCAGGACAGCTGGCAATATAAGTGGCTTACCACACCACAGCCAGCTGTGGGATTGAGACATCTCATCATAATTCTGAGTAGAAAATTCAAACTGATTACAACCAATGTTAGAAAAATCTCTTGTCCTTAAGATTCAAGTACCCAGCCAGGAGTGGTGGCACACGCCTTTAATCCTAGCACTAGGGAGGCAGAGGCAGGCAGATCTCTGTGAGTTCGAGGCCAGTCTGGTCTACAAAGTGAGTTCCAGGACAGCCAGGGCTACACAGAGAAACCCTGTCTGGGGGGAAAAAAAAAAAAAAAGATGCAGGGCCCCTCAGCAGCAGTATGGCAAGCACAAACACTGCGTTTCCCCACCTCCAAAGCTCCATCTCCAGGTTTAACAGTGGCATTTTAGATGTGATGGCTATCACAGAGCCATCTTGTTCAGCAGGGGGAGTTCAGATTTCAAATACCTTGTGCAGGTATCATTTGGCTTAGCCAGTGGCATTGAGGTTTAGAAAACATCAACAGGCATCTCTGGTCAAAACTGTCCACTAAAACACTGCTCTCTGAGAAGGCCACCTCTCTCCCATGACTCCATGTCAAACCGTTCAATGTAGCCCTGGTTGGCTGAGCCCCACTTGCTTGTGTCCAAGGCAATGACTCGGTGAGGTGGCCCCACAGAGGCTCGAGCTGCTTCAAGGAGGGGGAAATGGTATCTGAATGAGCACTGGCCGACAGCAGCATGAGGGATGGAGCCAGCTGAAGTCACAGAGTCCCTGGTTTGTCAAGGCCTGAGACATCTAGAAAAGCTATGTGCTTACGACAAATCCTGCTTGGTTTGTTTTGGCTTTAGGCAGTCTGGGGGTGAAATCTTGGTCCCCTCTAACACCAAGCTAGATGATCACCACCCAAGGTCTTGACACCTCTAGGAATGAGGACAGGGCACAGGCTAAAGAGGAACACAGGAGGTTGTAACCCTCCGAGAAGCCAACATACCTTCTCCATGGTGAGCTGTTTAAAGACGGGGTAATACTTGTGTAAACGCAGCTTCCTAAGCCAGTCTAAAATCCCATTTTGCTCCTGGGGCTGAGGGGCCTGCAGACTAGAGGGCATCAGGATGGTAGGTGAGTTGTCCACTTGGGTCCGGTAAGCCAGTGCTGAGCCTGTCCCCCCTGTGTGGGAGCAGTGGGGCAGGGAAGCAGACGCGCTGGCCGAGTGTTGCAGGTGATGCTGGGCGCTGCTCTGCGAGGATGGAATGCCGGCCACTCCACACACAGGCCTGTAGGACAGGGGACAATAGAGTACAGGCACTGCTCTACAAGACTGCTAGCTGGCACCAGGAGGTTAGAGGTCTCTCATGCTGGCACCTACTCCCTTAGGGCATCTGGTGTTCAGCTCATGGCACACTTGAGCCTAATTAGTGTCCTGTCTACTACTACGCCATCACAACGTCCCTCCTCACAACGCAGTGACCACATGGACACTTCTGTGCATACATGCTGTGTGTGTCCATGTGCACCAGAGATTCAGCTGAGCTACCTGGTGTCTGTCACTTCTAAAAGACAAGAGGATACCAATAAATCATGAGTTAAAACAAGCTACTCAGCATTATGAAAAAAAAAAAAAAAACCATGAAACTACTGGGAAGCCCAAAACTAGATTCTTTCTACCCAATTCCTCTCCTGTTATTATCCAAGATATAGGTCGAGCAGACAGCTGACAGCAGCTGGTGCATACACATAGGAGGAGGCAGTGCTGGCCATGCTGGCTAGAGAGGACCACTCACCTCCCAGACACACCCATCATGGCACCTACTTTAGGAAGGGAGGGGTTGCCAGGACCTACAAAGTAGAAGAAAGGTGTCATAGAAACTTAGACAATAATGTAACTTCATTTTATTGTTTGACCAGTTCACAAACTTACTTGGACTTTGGAGCTGTTGGGTGGGAGATGAAGTGCTGAAGAACTTCCTAACATGGTCATGTTTCAGTGTGTGTGAAGGTATGGAAGCCAAGTACCTGGGGAGTAACACAGCAGCTTGTCAGCACTAAAATCTCTCTCTCTCTCTCTCTCTCTCTCTCTCTCTCTCTCTCTCTCTCTCACACACACACACACACACACACACACACACACACAGTGGGAAAATCTAAAAACTTTACCCAAGAGAATGAGAACTGGAGAAAAAACAAGCTAGTCCTACAGCCTGATACTCGTCTTGCTTTTATTCACCTTATACAGTTCCCTTCAAGTCCCTTCTTTTGTCTCTTACAGCGAGTGAATCAAGAGTCTGTGACATGAGCACTGGAACTGAGTCTGACCCAACTAAGTCACAATGTAAAGACCTTGGTCCCAGGGCTCAGAGAGGACCATGACTTCTTACACACTAGAGAACCAGCAAGAGGCCACAGCTGTGGCTCAGTTGGTAAGTGTTTATCCAACACACATGAAGCCCTGGGTTCCATCCTTAGCACCACACCAACTGTGTGTACTGGGGCACACTTTGATCCCAGCCCTTGGTAGGTGGAAGCAGAAGGATTACAAATTCAAGGTCTTCTTCAGTCTCCAAACAACAGAACAGAACCAGTGAGCCTCAGCACTGCAGTGGACCATGTGCGGGCCACGGCTGAAGATTCAGAGAACCTATTTTCAATCTGACAAGCTTCAGATTCTTCTTTCCCCTGAGACAGGATTTCTCTGTGTAGCCCTGGCTATTCTGGAACTCACTCTGTAGACCAGGCTGGCCTCGAACTCACAGAGATCTGCCTGGCTCTGCCTCCTGAGTGCTGGGAGTAAAAGTGTACACCACAACTAACACCCAGCCACAGCTTCAGCCTTTAATCACATGACACAGCTGATTGCTCATATCATCTCACAAGGACAGCAAAACCCCACATGGTACAAGATTTTGATTCCTTCACCTCATCCTCAACTCACCCTGAGGTTGTCCATATCCTTCAAACTCTTCTAATAGATAGTCCTGGAGATAAAGGGAAGACCAGAGCAGTCACAGCCACCTAGCCAAGAGCCTTCCTTACCTCAGACCTGCTTCCAAATCCACATGGTTGCGCTCCACATAGAAGGAATCTGGGCCGGCCAAGCAAGGAATGAGTTTGTCCAAGTTCTCTTCAGGGTAGAGCTGGGATAACTGAAAGAAAAGACAAGGCAGAAGGTCGTCTCCACAGCACACCAGCAGCTTGCCTTGCCACAGTTTGGACCTTTCCAGCTGCTTAGGTTCTATATACATGTAAGACACCACGAGCTGGGCCTTTAATCCCAGCACTCGGGAGGCAGAGGCAGGTGGATCTTTGTGAGTTTGAAGCCAGCCTGGTCTATGGAGTAAGATTCAGGAAAGGCGCAAAGCTACACAGAGAAACCCTGTCTCAGAAAGAAAAAAAGACACCTTACCACAGGCAGGAGATACCCCACAATCTACTCATCCTAACTATCCCTGAGTCTAACATAGTTTGAGCCACAGGGCCATTTCCTGACCAGAAGCCGAACAGGGACCAGGACTTCAAAGAAAAATCAAAGACTCTTCAATGCTATACTATGGTCAGCACAGATGGGATAAGATGGATATATCCCACTGGGCCATTTATGCTAGGTCAGCAGTGAGGTCCTAGCAGGATCGGTGTAGACAGGAGTGGCTGGCTCTGGACATGATTGTAACATCTTTGATGGGCTGCTGCTTCCTGGGTCTTGAGCTGCCAGAGCTTTGCTTTCAGCTGTCCCAGTGCACTGGAGGGGCTCCTCCTGTTGTATCCTCTCCCAAGGACAGGCTGTCAATGCTCATTACCTGGTGCTAGATTTATCAGAGGTAGAGAGCCAAGGGTGGCACAAGTACTCTGGGAACAGATTTAAATTCCCAGGGCCTTGTCTCTAAGACAAAGGTTCTTAGCCTTTGGGGAGAAACCAGAACATGATATGTTCCTGGCCCAGTGTATAAAAAGACGTAGTTTCTTAGGCAAGCAGTGCTTTGGGTGGAAGAGAAAAGCAAACATCTGGCCTTGGAGCAAGGATTTTCACGAAACCCCATGAGTGCAGGACTCTATTTAACACACAAGCAGAGGTCATCTACTACTGGGAAGGGGCTGAGGTTATGACAAAGTCTAGCCTCCAAAACCCAGGCACAATAGCCCTGTGTCTAGGATCAAGACCAGGACAGGAGAGCAGAGACTCCTCCTCAAACCCTTCCATAAGTCTAGCACCAGGTAATGGGCATTGGCAGCCTGTCCTTGGGAGAGGATACAACAGGAGGAGCCCCTGCAGTGCACTGGGACAGCTGAAAGCAAAGCTCTGGCAGCTCAAGACCCAGGAAGCAGCAGCCCATCAAAGATGTTACAATCATGTCCAGAGCCAGCCACTCCTGTCTACACCGACCCTGCTAGGACCTCACTGCTGGCCTAGCAGGAAACGTGTATCTACCATAGGCATAACTACTGTTTCTTCAGATTCTGTAGCCTTCTAAACATAATGCTTATATGATAAAAATTTGAAAAAAAAATGAAATAAAAATTTCAAAGCCATGAGAAAATACAGGGGCAGGGAAACTACCGTCAATGCTGTCAAGAGATAAATTAGGTGGGGTGGCTCATGCCTGTGATCCCAGAACCTCTCTGCTGACTGTCATGACTAGGTCAAGGATAGAAATCACTGATATCACTGCACCATGTAGTTTTCACTGCTTGAAGAGCCCTTGCTCACCTTACCTTTGAAATAAATTCAGTCACTTCTGAGGAAGACTTGGTTACTGATGTTATTGAAGAATCAGACCATAAGACCTTAAAAACAAATAAACAAGTCTTAACGAACAGATACCACATACTCAGATTCCAACTGTTTCAGGCCCACAGCTAGTAGCTACTGCCTGGTGAATGGTACATTCACACTCTTGACTTGCTAAGAAGACAAAATTCACATAGTCCAAGTCTATTCATGTATTACCAAGTCACTAGAGCATGAGAGCCACTCCTAGGGCATCTCTGCCATCTAAGTACCCATGTGCACCAGGCATGCTTCCTTTTCTGCATGGTGCATGTGATTCTGGACAGAGCATCAAGTCACCAGAAATCATCCTTTTCCCTGGAAGCAGGTGTCTATATCACACAGTTGCTGTGGCTATGTGAACACTTGTGCCCAGGCCTGGCTTGGACCCTCAGGCAGATGATAAATGTGGAAGAGAAGAGGTCCTCCACAGGAGGACTACACCAGGCCAAGAGAGGCTGAGAAGTGAGCAGGGCTTGGAGGCCGGAGCTGCACATGCCTGTGGGCTTAATACTTACTTTAACCCATGGCACTGGGACCAGCATCATCTTGTGACTTCATAAAGCTCCTGGCACTGCCTGAGCTCTCCTGTCATCCCTTCTTGAATGCAACAAGCCTACTGCTCACAAGAGTGCTATGCAGCCCAAATGCAGCTACTTCTTCAGGTGTATATGTGTGGGTTTTTTGGGGGGAAGGGGTGGCGGCAATATTTGCAAAGGACAACATGAACCCACGTAGAAAGACAAAGACAGGAGGCATGAAGAATAGGCCAACTTGGAGATACAAAACACACAAATGTTGCCTAAAACCCAGAAGTCATTGCCCCAAAGAGACACATCACATTTACCATGGTGTGGAGGCAAGAGCACAGCATTCTAAGCCCCTAATCCCTTCCCTGCGTAGCTGAGACAGCCCTGACCTGGGAGGGCTCAATCATGTTCCTCTCATCTTGAGATGCACATGGGTCTGCATGCTTCAGCATCAGCAGTGTGTGGCAGCTCTCCCAAAGCCAGAGCACACAGAGAGAAGACGACCCCATGACTTCACAGGTGAGGCAGCTACATGCTCTGCTGCTAGGAGTGGGGCTTCCATCCCAATGTGTGTGCACTCGGTAGAAAGATATCTCAGTGCTTCTTGGCTTCCAACCCTCCCACAAAGCTGGGGTTCCTCAGTTTGGGCCATATCAATCCTGACACCCCAGATTGAAGATTGAAGATTGAGTCACCCAGAGCCTTGAGTAGAGAGACAGCTAGCAATCTGTTCCTAGCAGGAATCTTTTTCCCAAATCTGACTCAAGGACAGCACAAAGCCCAGTCAGACAAGAGCAGTGCGACGGCCATGTTGAAAGCAAGAGTCCAACCCCTGCCATGGCATGGCTTGCCCTGTGTGTTCCTCAGTTCCTCACAGCCCAGAACACAGAGTGGGGGATCCACAGGCTAGTCTCAGGGATCTGGTTCACTTCCAAGTTGCCTAGCTTTGGTCAGGGTCCAAGGCTGCACTGGCCTCACTCACTCTCCACACAACACAAGGTACTGGAGGAAGACAGGCTACCACAAAGGCATGGAGATGTAAAGCATCCAATCAGAGCTGGCATCTGCCATCCTCCTCCAGGAGCCCATTTCTTCCCACTCCATCAGCAGGTACTGCAGGAAAGTTGAGGCACACTCACCAATTACTTCCTCCAGGAGCTGCAGAGCTATACTGGAGCTGACTTGAATGTTTCATCACACAAGAAATGAACAACACACAGGCTCAGGGCAGCTCCAAATGCAACCTCATTTCCTATTTACATGCAGCACCTTTGTCTAGAGCCACCAAAATGGCATGTGCTTTCTTCTGTACCAGCCAGGTATTGGGCAGATTGGCCCCACCCAGCCTAAGAGGTACCTTGTAAGACCCCTACTCTTCCCAAACTCCCAGCCACCTTAAGGAAAAGACAGCACGGAGGACGAAGGCATGCAGTCCACATTCTCAGGGGGCTTGATGGCAAGAACAGAAAGAAGAGCTTGGCTGAGGCAATGGTGGTGAGCAATGGTCTGACACAGCAGGCAGCACAGGCCCCAGGGAAGGATCTGGAGGAGAGTCCAAAGCAAATAAACCTCCAAAGAGCCACACTAAAACCCAGAGAAGCTGAGTAGAGACATGATGCCAGGGGAGATCAAATCCTATAAGATGGATGAGGCAGGTGACACCAAGACTCTTCCAGAAGAATAAAACCTTTGGCTGGAGAGCCTGCCAGAGAACCAGCCAGAGTGAAACCAGGTAAGCATGCTCCCATATCCCTCAGGAAAGCTATGGCTAGGACAGACATGATGGCATACTCCTTAAACCCTAGCACTCAGGAGGCAGAGGCAGGAGGGTCTTTGTGAGTTCAAGGCCAGCCTGGTCTACATAGACAGTCAAGACTACATAGAGAGACCCTGTCTCAAAAAAGAAAGAGAAAGAGAGAGGGGGGAGGGAGGAAGGGAGAGAGAAAGAAAGAGAGAAAGGAAGGAAGGAAGGAAGGAAGGAAGGAAGGAAGAAAGGAAGGAAGGAAGGAAGGGAAACTTGGCCAGCCCATTATCAACCATCAGGGGGTGGGGTGGGAGGGGCAAAGATGAGACACCTCCAACACGAAGCATCAAAATGGTATTGCCTGCCTAGTCCTTAAGACCCTGCCATACTCTTTTTTCTTTCTTTCTTTCTTCCTTTCTTCTCTCTTTCTTTCTTTTTTTCTTTTCTTTTTTTTTCTTTTTGGTTTTTTGAGACAGGTTTCTCTGTGTAGTTTTGGTGCCTGTCCTGGATCTCACTCTATAGACCAGGCTGGCCTTGAACTCGAAGACCCACCTGGCTCTGCCTCCTGAGTGGTGAGATTAAAGGCATGTGCCACCGCTACCCGGCTAAGATCCTTCAACACTCTTAAAAATAGATAACTCAGTAAGGGCAGTGGTTCATACCTGTAACTCCGTAACTCTTGACAATTCCTATAACCTCATGCTGAGATAGGATGAAAAATTCCAGGCCTGCCTAAGCTACACAAAGAGACCTTGCTTAAAAACAAACAAAACAAAACAAAACCCACAACTCTAAGAGAAGAGACCTGAGTGAATCAGAAAAGCACCAGGCTTAGTATTGGCCGGCCTGTGTTGCCTGGTCACCCTACAGTCACGTGCAGGCAGCACCACCTTGTCTGGCTAGTAAAGAATGCTCTCAACTGAAAACAAACTTTTTAAGACAAGACACAAGAGACCAATAATTGCAACGGCTTCTGAGGGGTACACTGTACCAGCAGGGTCTTGTAACTCAAGTCAAAGTCTCAGTTACTGTGCTTCCGAAATGGCACCCTTCTACTGTCCCTCCTGCACACCATCGGGTGTAGGGAGCAAGCTTCTGAAGAGCCTGTTAGTTTACTCCCTTCAGATACACTCCCCCATCTGCTTCCTGCAACTCTGGCTGGGTCTCCTCAGGACTAGAAGTGCAGTCGCAGCAAAAATAAAACTAACTCTATGAAAAAGAGCAGGGAGGTTCACACCTGTCTGTAGCAGGTGCTTCTTGAGTAACTCCACCCAGTAACTCAGTGCTGGGAAACACTGTGTTCTCATTAGATTTTTGTCAACTCAACACAAGCTAGAGTAATTTTGGGAAGAACAAACCTCAACTGAGAAAATGACTCCAGCAGCCTGGCCTGTAGGCAAGTCTCTAGTGCATTTTCTTGGTTAATGATTTATGTGGGAGGGCCCAGCCACACTGTTGGGTGGTGTCACCCCTGGGTAGATGGTCCTGGGTTCTATAAGAAAGCAGGATGAGCAACCCATGGGGAGCAGCCAGTAAGCAATATTCTTCCATGGCCTCTGCTTCAGTTCCTGTCTCTGATACCTGTCTTGAATTCCTGTCCTCACTTCCCTTAGAGTATGACCTGAGAGCTATGAGCTGAAATAAACCTTTTTACCTTTTCCTCCTGAAGTTGCTTTCTTTTGTTTTCCTTTTTTTTTTTTTTTTAAGATTTATTTATTTATTATGTATACAGAAGAGGGTGCCAGATCTCATTACAGATGGCTGTGAGCCACCATGTGGTTGCTGGGAATTGAACTCAGGTCCTCTGGAAGAGCAGTCGGTGCTCTTAACCTCTGAGCCATCTCTCCAGCCCTGAAGTTGCTTTCTTTGGTCATGGTGTTTATCACAGCAATGGAAATCCTAACTATGATACGCTGGCAGCCACCAAACAGAATCTAGAGAACCACAAAAGAAGAGGATAGCAGGAAGTTCTGGGCTTCTCCCTAAGCATACAGCAGAGCCCAACAGACATTTCAGTTGTCCAGTGATCAACTCACAGTGAAGCAACCATTGCTTTTACTTACTATCCTCACCATCTTCTATTCTACTCCACTGGTCTGTGGAGTACACTAATCCTCAAACAAAAATTTAAGATTTTGATACCAAGTATGGTAAGCCACACTTGGGAGGCTGAAGCAAAAAAAAAAAAAAAGGCATACTCAAAGCCAGCCTGGGGTACACAGCAAAACCTTAGACCCTATCAAGAAGTAAGAAAAAAATGTTCACTTTTGATTTTAGTTGATGGTGAGCCCCACACAAGTGTGTGATCACATGTTGTGGCACCTGTGACACCATCTCCCACTCAAGGACAGTTGAGCACATCACTCCTAGAACCTCAGAAGACTCACTCTCTCCATAGAAGCTTTCTGACATGCTCCCTCACCATGGAGTAGTTTGCATTTTATAGAATTATATTTTATATAAAATAGAACTGGCTTGCACAGCATACACTGTTTGGAGGAGAGTCTGAGTCACTGTGCCTCTCTGTGCCCCTCTCTTGAGCAGTGTTCCACCTGTGGACAGTACAGCCCTGGGGATCCAGGTTCCCAGGGCAGACACTCACACCATTCACCTTGCATCCTGAAGCATCACAAATAAAGCTGTGCAGCACAAGTAACTGAGGGTCTACAGCAGATGTGGATTCAAAGGCTGCACTGAGGAGTCCCTTTGCCTCTCCAAAGTTGTCACCTGCCCTGTATGCATAAGCCATTCCCCCCTCCCAGCAGCAGAAGCACACAGAATTCTAGTCTTAACAAATCAAATAAGAAAGTATGGCCAGCCTTCCTCATGTGAGCCCTTCCCACAGGCGCGGCAGCACACTCTTCCGTAGTGCTTTAACACTGTGCCCCAGCTATGAGGCTGATGGCACACCTTTCCACACATGCTCACTATCAGCCATGGCTTTTCTTGGTACTCTGTCCAAATCTTTTGCCAATTTATTTTTATTCTCATTCTCTCTCTCTCTCTCTCTCTCTCTCTCTCTCTCTCCCTCTCTCTCTCCCTCTCTCTCTCTCTCTCCCTCTCTCTCTCCCTCCGTCCCTCCCCTCTCTCCTTTGTTTCTCCCTCCTCTCCTTTCTTTGTTTTTCTACTCACTCTGCAGACCAGGCTGTCCTCAGACTCACAGAGATCACCTGCCTGTCTCCCAAGTGCTGGGATTAAAGGCTGCACCACCATTGCCAAGCTGATTTATTTATTTATTTATTATGTGTACAGAGTTCTGTCTGCATGTATGCCTGCAGGCCAGAAGAGGGCACCAGATCTCATTACAGATGGTTGTGAGCTACCATGTGGTTGCCGGGAACTGAACTCAGACCTCTGGAAGAGCAGCCGGTGTTGTTTGGGTTTTTTGTTTGTTTGTTTTTTGAGACAGGGTTTCTCCGTGTAGCCTTGGGCCTTTCCTGGAACTCACTTGGTAGACCAGGCTGGCCTCAAACTCAGGAGTCCACCTGCCTCTGCCTCCCCAGTACTGGGATTAAACCTGCATGCCACCCACTGCCCCGTTTTTCTCTGCTTTCTTCTGGAAGCTTTATAGCTTCTGCCTCCCAGTCGGGTCTCTGGTCATTTCTGATTTAACACCTGTGCGAGAGGTCTAGGGCAGGTGTCTCTTCCAAGCTAGCCTGTCTTCCTATGAAGTCTACCAGTTCAGTCCTCTGTGCAGAAAGCATCTCTAGTCTTGTGGCACTGATGAGTCACTGGATGAGCACCAAGCAAGTCTGCTCCAGCATGGCCACACTGCACTTCTTGGACCTTGGCTGCTCTGTCCTCAACATACAGCAACAACTATTCTTCCCCTCTCTGGTAAGAGTTCCTCCTTCCAGAAGAGGTCAGGCAGCTGTATTACCAACATCCACCTCTACGTGGAAAAGCTGTAGACAGTTCTGGGAACCATGTCACCAAAGCCCACAGTAGCTGCACTGAAGACCAGGGGAATCCAAGCCCACTGTGACAGACTGGCAGAAGCAAAGCTGGCTCCCAGGATGGCTCCACTGCACATCATCTCTTCAAACAGAACATCCCTCTCAGATAAACTAGAGCAATACAGACAGACACAAAGGAGTGACTTGTGAACACACCCTCAAACACCATGAGACACCAGGCTTCCAGGTGTGTAGCTAGCTACCACAGCATGTCCAGGGTCCTGTAAAACCTGCTGCCCACTTCCTTGAGCATTGGGGGTTTGGTGGGTCCACGGTACTATAGGGTTATCTACCAGTCAACAGCCTCCAGAACATATACCAAGGTTCTCCTTGTGTTCAGAAAAGACCCTACCTGTGGTACAAAGGATTCTCGACACACAGCACCTCTAGAAAAACAGCCCTGACTCACACACAGTACAAAACAAGAGTCTCTTCTGAGTGGACTTCCCTGTACTGCCAGGGCAGATTCTCATGATCTGCCCACGTCTGAAGTCAGAGTCTAAGAAGTATCTAACCTGCCAGGCCAGGTGGGTAACAAACCCTGACACAAGCCAGCAGTGCACTTCCCAGTTTCCTCTGCAGATAAGTGAGACCAAGACACTGGGTTCCTGTCAACAAAATATAAGTAGGAACCCTTCTGGCTGCCCCTGAGCATGTCCTCCTCTCTAGTTTGCATCTGCCCACTGCCAAGGGAGCACCAGAGCCCTCGCTGCCATCCTGCGAACACACACAGTAAGAGCTGGAGTCAGCCAGGACTGAGTTCTGATGAAGGTCTGGGACTGCCTCCCTGAACATCATAATAGAGAATAAAAGGAACTTTGGACTGTCTAAGCCTTTGTTATGGCCGGCTTCTCTCACACAAGACAGACCTTTCTTCATGGTACTGATCAGTTTGGAGCACATTCCCCTATAGAGACCAAGTGGCCACAGCCATGCAGTCAGCATGTATGTGTCTCATCTAGGGGTACTTACTGTCCTAGAGTATCCAGTGTCATAGCCTAGACTTCACTCTCTCTAGACCCAGGGTGAATACAACCAGGGAGGAAGGCCACAAACAGGTTCAGCCACTGTCCTAGTTACAAGTGACAAGGACTGAATTGATGCTCTTTAGAGCTTAGCTTCTTCTTGAGAAGGTGGCTATCCTCCAATACCCTAGGCCCACTCCAAAGACACCTGCCCCAGCCAGGCTCCAGGCTCATCTCACTCAGCACCATTGCTCTGTAAGAAGTACAGCTTTTATTACAGTACAAATGACTAATTATGACAAATGTGCCCCTCAATACCTCCAAAGTAAGGGAAAAAACAGCATCTTACCTCAAAGGAACACTCGACACTTCTGTCATTTTTCGTGTGTGATAATCCCTTCAGGTCTATTTTTTCAACACTCGCTGTAAAAACAAACACAAAATTATAAGGAGGCAATAAAACTTCAAGATACAAATGATTGCTGGGCACGTGACAAGTAGCTATTCCATACAAAGCTACTAGAACCGAGGCCTGAGAAGCAACTGCATCAGCCTCAGCTGGTATTGGCATCTTAGAATACTAAGTGATACTCAGATACCAACCAAATCCCAAGAAAGGGAGTGTAGGAGATAGAGTAGGACAGCACACTTGTGAGCCCTTATGCTGTCCTTCAAGACAGTAAAAAACTTGGTCCAATTCCTAGGAAGCTCATGACCATGTCCTCACGGTGAATGGTCTGCACAAGAAGAAACCTAACACATTCTTTGAGGGTCTTTCCATGGACCTGTACGTCATTGCTCAGCTTTGCTGCTGGGGCAAAAATGGAGCTCTGAATGGCAAGGTCTGGGAGGAATCACAGTGGTTCCCAGACAGTATGACATGATAATGAGATTGGGGACTGACCGTGCTAAAGGAGAGTTGCTGTCATCATGGAGTTCTGAGGCTTCACTCTACTTCCTGTTCCAAACTTTTCTCCTCAGAAATGAAATGGCACCATTAAACTATAAGCACTATTTCCAGGCAAGCCCAAACATGTGTTCACAATCAAGCTCTCTATCTGGGCACACACATCCTCCCCCAGATGACAGTGTTGCTGATTGATCCCATCCAGGGACTCAGCTGCTTCTTCCAGGCAGTTACTTTCCACAGGCATGAGATGAGCATCACATAAACCACTGCATTAGGCAACTGGGGAAGACCACAGCTAAAGAGTACAGCTATGTTGGCGGAGCCTCCAGGGTTTCAGGAAGCCACTGCCATACCCTGCAGAGTTTCACACTCTGAACCCTGTGACAGACTGTGACATACTCACTAGGCTTTACACTCCCTGCAGGTACACTCTTCTGGTCAGCAAAGCCAGAGCCAGAATGCCAGTTCTATGAGATGTTGAGGGATAACCCAGAAATTTTATAGACAAAAGATCTAGAGGAGCCGGGCGGTGGTGGCACACACCTTTAATCCCAGCACTCGGGAGACAGAGCCAGACAGATCTCTGTGAGTCTGAGGCCAGCCTGGGCTACCAAGTGAGTTCCAGGAAAGGCGCAAAGCTACACAAAGAAACCCTGTCTGGAAAAACCAAAAAAAAAAAAAAAAAAAAAAAGATCTAGAGGAGAAAAAACCCTCAGCAATGGCAACTTGCTCTGTGAGGCTGCACTAGGAGGTTCCTATACCTGTTGTGCTCCATGCTGGAGGCACTAACTGTGGTATTCATTTAAATGTATTAAAATGGAATAAAAATGGACTAACCTCTGGTCTAGGTATTGAACAGACACATGTGTGGGACCACTCCTCTGGATGGTGAAGAATGGATATTTCCAGTACTCAAGTGTCTTTTGTTAGTGCTGTGTGAACTGACTAGCATACAGACCAAAGCACTTCCTCCCATCTGTGTAAACAGCTTTCTTAGCACATGATTATACACAATTTGCTCTAGTACCACTGACAGCTGCTTCCACCTACTACAGTGAAGCTGGACTCAAGAGCAGAGACAGACACTACATTAGGACCCTAGTCTGGATGCTGCACCACACCACAGCAGAGCATTTAGCACATGCCAGTTGCAGGAGAAATGGGAGCAGATCGGGAGCCCACTGGGAGAAGAGGTGTGCCATCATCTTGATGCTATCATAGCACCCTGCCACCCCAGTCAGTCCTTCAGCTAGATGCCAGCAGGAAGCAACCCCTCAGCATAGACTCAGTGACACCATTCTAAACCACCCTCCTTCTCTAAGCAACAGACTGTAGGAGCAGTGCCTGCCCTGCCCAGAGAAAATCAATCTGTATCCAGTGTTCCCAGACCAAAGAGCATCAGGGTGTATGAGAAAGGAAAAAGGAAAAAACCCATTTGGACCAAGGGAAGTGACTCAGAACTGGACAGGAAAACGGGCAGAACAGATGAATATCATTTAGCTGTTTGCATATACAAGCATTTTGGAACCAGGCCAAGTACTCACAGCCAGCCCACTGCCTAGGATATGTTTTCAACTTTAGTACTGATCTCACTACCTCAGCACCCAACTAATTGTGAGCTCTTCTTCCAAGCTCCTAATGCCAGGGCAGGGCAGTGGCTTAGCAAGTAAGGGTGCCTGTCACCAAGCCCAATGGCCTGATTCAATCCCCAGGGACCAAGTGATGGAAGACGAGAACTAACTCGTCCAAGTCCTTTGACTTCCACAGAGGTGCCATGTCACAGCACACACACTAAACATGAATGAATGAATGAACAAATAAATGTAATAAAAATGTTTTAAAATACCATGTTTCAGTTTACTCTCCAACTTTGGAGTCGCTAGAGGCCATGATTATAGGAACTGGATTGGCTCAGTGACACGGCACATGCCTCGTATGTATATGGGTCTGAGTTCCAGAGTTCCAGCCCCAATATCACAAAGGCAAAATAAAATTCACACAACTGAACAAAGTTGAAGGGTGTGTGGGATGCCAGAGGCCAGACATCTCCTCCAAGCAGCACCATGCACTGGGAAAGTCTCAACTCCCAGGAAACTGCTGGGTTTTCAGGGCTGAGAATGGTACCTTTTTTTGGTTTGTTTGTTTCGGTTTTTTTTTTTTAGCTGAGGACTGAACCCAGGGCCTTGTGCTTGCTAGGCAAGTGCCCTACCACTGAGCTAAATCCCCAACCCACCAATGGCACCTTATACTGCAGCTGGCTGGAGCAGCGAGTGGGTCTGCCATCCTCCTCCTTTAGCCAAGAGAATCCGAGACATTCAAACACAATGGGCACTGCAGCTTTGCAGTTGCCTTTAGGGAAGATCTTGCCAGAATCCTGCCCACCGGACTAAATAGCTCCAGTGCAGGGCAGCTGATACCTTGGAAGCTTCATGGGCAATAGGAAACACCTTTCTCAACCTTTCTTTCCTTCTTTTTATTAAAAAAAAAAAAAAAAAAAAAAAAAGATTTATTTCTATTTATTTATTTTGAGACACAGTCTTTCTACATAGGCCTGGCTACCCTGGAAAACTTTATCTCCTGTATTTTTTTGTTTTTAGTCTGTATGTAAGAGTTCTGGGAGGGTGAGCTGACTTTTCCTGGTTGTGACTGTGTGTTCTCTGTCCTTTACTGCTTCATTCTCTCTGACGGCCATTGCTGCTACAAGAATGGCAGACAGTAGGCTTTAACAGGGCACCTGACAGTCAACAGTTCCTCAAAGAATTATTCTAATACCTTACTATCAAAACAGGTGGTGGGTACAGGCCCAGGGATCATACCAACCCTGGAAAACATGCTGCCCACGATCAAAACTAGGCTCACCATCTCAGAAGGCTATAGGACAGTGGTTTGTGCAGCCTGTTTTGAGGGTTTTTTTTTTAAATTTTACATGCATTGATGTTTTGTCTACATGTGTATCTGTGTGAGGGCATTGGATCCCTTGGAACTAGAGTTACAGACAGGTGTGAATCAAACCCAGGTCCTCTGGAAGAGCAGCCAGTGCTGTTAACTACTGAGCCAGTTCTCTACCCAAGCATAGCCCATTTTGATGCTCAGCTTAGAAATAAGCCTAATTAAATAATGACAGACACAAGAAAGCATTTCCAAGGGTTTTTCATGCTTAGTAATACTATTCAGAAATCAAGCTACATAAATACTTAGGAATTACAATTGCAATCAAGGAAGCCATTTTTGTCTCCTGTATAATACACAACTTGGCTTTCACCCCACAGAATGTCTTAACACTTTGGGGTAAAACTTACACAGAACAAATGCAAGATCTCAAGTCCAAAACCAGTCAGTCAGGGTGAACATATGGACCCCACCCCCGGGCCATCAGTCAGGATGGGAGTGAGCTGGCTGGTGGACTGGCACCTGCAGGCTGAAGCAGGGCCTACAGATGCACACATTCCTCTGCTCTGTGCAGTGTCTGATTCTTTTTTTGTTTTGTTTTGTTTTGTTTTGTTTTGTTTTTTGAGACAGGGTTTCTCTATGTAGCTTTGCGCCTTTCCTGGAACTCACTCTGTAGCTCAGGCTAGCCTCGAACTCACAGAGATCCACCTGCCTCTGCCTCCCGAGTGCTGGGATTACAGGCATGCGCCACTACCGCCCAGCTTGCAGTGTCTGATTCTTAACCAACTTCTGACCAGAGGATACCTGCAATTACTGGTAAGGTCTGAGTACTGGCTTCCAATGCTGTTCCTTTCCTGTATCTTTTTGGGATACGCTGCACCACCCTTGGGAACTCCAGCAGTGTGTGGGTTCTTATGACCTCACAGCTCTGAACTAAACTGTGTGATCTACAGAAATGAAGCTTACAGCAGATACTCAAGAGAATCAAGTGAAGAGCAGCTGACTCTGTGTCACTTGGATTTTACTCAATATTAGTGTGGACTAGCCACAGCTGATGCATGTCAGGGTCCAGGGACAGGACACTGCAGTTGTTCTCAAGCACTGTGAGGGTAATATCATGTGAGACAAGACCAGGGCCAGGAAAAAGATAGAGGAACGTAAGTCATAACCATGATGGCATGTGAAGGAATTCTGAGCTCTCCTATAGGTTCTGATCAGCTTACAGCTCTGTTCAGATGGCCTGCTGCTTATAGCATTGGTTACCGGGTCCCTGTGAGCTGCATGTACTCACCTCAGCAAAGAAATCCTAGCACAGCTTCAGGGGACTATAGCACAGCAGACCAATGCATACAGTACTGGGGTTTGAGATGCTGGGCTGTGAGCTAGGACAATAGTCCTCTCTTGGAGGATAAAAACAGAGAGGCAGGGATGGAGGCAAGAGAGCCCAGAATGATGAGGATGTAAAAGGCAAGTTGTCTGACATTTCCTTTTTCTTGACTTTTTTTCAGATTTTTAATTTTATGTGTATGAATGTTTTGCCTATATATATGTATGCACACATGTATGTACACCATGTGTGCCTGGTGCCTGAGGAGGTCAGAAGGCAGCACAGAACTTCCCGGGACTAGAGTTACAGATGGTTTTGAACCAACACGTAGGTGCTGGGATTCGAACTCTGGTCCTAAGTGGTGGTTTGAGTGAGAATACCCTCGACTGTCGGGGTACTTGAACATTTGGTCCCCAGTTGATGGCATTATTTGGGGAGGTTTAGAATGTGTAGCCTTGTTCCAAGAAGTATGTCACTGGAGGTGAACTTTAAGCGTTTTTTGTTTGTTTGTTTGTTTGTTTGGTTGGTTGGTTGGTTGGTTTGGTTTGGTTTTGTGTTTTTGCTTTGTTTTGTTTGGTTTTTCGAGACAGAGCTTCTCTTTGTAGCCCTGGCTGTCCCAGAACTTGCTCTGTAGCCCAGGCTGGCCTGGAACTCACAGAGATCCGCCAGCCTCTTCCTCCCAAGTGCTGGGATTAAAGGCGTGCGCCACCACCATCCAGTGGGCTTTAAGAGTTTAAAAGACTGTGCCATTTCCAGTTTTCTGTCTCTGCTTGGTGCTTGTTGTTCAAAACTGTGAGCTTTTAGCATGCTGCTCCACCACCAAGCCTGTATACTGCTTGCTGCTGACCTAACATTATGAACTCTAACTCTTTGGAACCTTATGTCAAAATAAACTCTTCCTTCTATGATTTGCCTTGGTCATTACGTTTTACTACAGCAAATAAAACTAATTAAGGGGGCTGGAGAGATGGCTCTGCAGGTATGAATACTTGCTCCTCTTTCAGAGAACCTGGGTTCGGTTCCCAGCACCCAATATGGCAACTCACAACAGTCTGTAATTTCAGTTCCAGGGGGGATCTGATACCCTCTTATAATCTCTGTGGACACCAGATACCATATGGTACACATATATTCATGCTAGCAAACACTCATAAATAAAAACAAAAGCAAGAACTGGGACCAGCCAGGTAGTGGTAGCACACACTTTTAATCCCACCACTCAGCACACAGAGGCAGGCAGATCTCTGAGTTCAAGACCAGCCTGGTCTACAGAGTGAGTTCCAGGACAGTGAGGAATACACAGAGAAATCTGGTCTTGAAAAGCAAAACAAACAAACAGCAACAAAAAGAAAAAAAAAAACAAAGAAAGGAAAAGAAAAACTGGTACCATCTCTAGAAATTCGGGTTCACTGTAAGATATTTTTCCTTCTCAGAGTTGCTACCCCTTAGAGTAGGGGTAGGTTAGGCTGGGTCTGCTCACCTTCCTGGGTCCTGACTTAGAAAGGTGTAATTACTTCTTTTTCTTTCAGATGGCCAGGGCCTAACTATGGCTTCAACTTCCTAACTAAGCTTTAGGCTTCCATGCTCTTTTACTAAAGTGCCCTCTGTGTGGCTGCGCGCTGCTATGGAGTTGCCCTCCATGCTAGCTTATTGCCTCTATTCTCCTCCAGGTAGCTGTGAGATTTACAGTTTGCCTGCCTCGGGTTTTCCTTTCAGGTTTTAGAAAACTGTTTTCAAGCTTCCATTTGTGTCCTTTCTTAAATTATTCTATTAGTAAGACCAAGAGCACTAAGAGCAGCCCCAAGTTCCCTGGTATTGTACAGTGGCTCTGCTGGAGTCCGGGTTCCAGCCCTCGTCACAGGGTATCTGCTTTCTATCTTACTGTCACTACTAATAGAATCTTCCTTTGCAAACCTTCTTTCCTACCTTTTAACTCTGTGCTCAATGGAGAAAACAAATCATCTATGCACCCTTAATTACCATTGGTACCAGAACAATCAATCTGCTGGGTGTGGGAGCCAAACCTTAACCCTAGCATTAGGGAGGTAGGGACAGGGACATTACAAGTCCAGGACCATCATCAGCTATGCAGCTGATTTTGAAGCCAGCCTGATCTCACCACCACAACAAAACAATGCAAAAACAACCACAAAAAAAGACACACATTATCTGATGTAAGAACATCCAGTGGACAACAGGCTGGGAATAAAAAGAGGTACCGAATTTTCAGAGCAAAGGAAAGTGTCTGGTCTAAAGAGGAGGGAGTGAGGGTGAAAACGGTATACATGGCTTACAGGACCTGACATGGTAAGGGCACAGCACACACAGTCTCTGGAGTGCCAGCTGGAAAGCAGGAGGAGGAGGAGGAGGAGGAGGAGGAGGAGGGGGGGGGGGAGGAGGAGGAGGGAGGAGGGGGAGGAGGAGGAGGAGGAGGAGGGAGTCCATAACAGCTGGAAATCCTCCAGACTTGGTACAAGCAAAAGAGCTAGAAGAAAAACCACATGTAGGGACATTGTAGTCAAATGAATCCCAACCAGAGAAAACTATAAAGACAACCAGAGAAAAATGACACTGGCATAAAAACAGCCAATCACACACTGCAGGAAGACTCTCATTAAAGGAGGCCTGCAGACAGAAAGCCTCTGGCAAAGCTACAGAGCAAATCCAACTCAGCCAAGCATTCCATGATCAGCAAGAATGAAGTCACAGGGAACCACATCTTCAGGCTAATGAAAATGGGCAGAGTCCTCATCTACAGAGCTGCACAAAATGAACTGGGAGCACCAGCTTTCGGGGGGAAAAAAATGGGCAGGCAGGGGATAAACACACAGAGCATTCAAAGACTATCCTTTTCTCCCTATCTCAAAATATATGCAAAAACTCTAAGGTTCTATCACAGGGGCACAAGGAGCACACCACCTAAGCTGTGGTACATGTGGCACCTCTACACAGGGCATGTGGAAACCATGCCAACACTGTAAATACCCTCATTCACAGCACCTGCCACTTCCAGAGGTGTAAATACTGTTACCAGGGGACATCTAGAAGTTCAGTACTGACTCTTTAGAGTCAGTATGTACACATACACAGTTTCAAAATTCTTAGATTTTTTGCTTTTTAAATTGTACTTATGGTTGGGGATTTAGCTCAGTAGTAGAGTGCTTGCCTAGCAAGCGCAAGGCCCTGGGTTCAATCCTCAGCTCAAAAATTTTTTTTTTACTTTATTTGGGCTAGAGAGATGGCTCAGCAGTTAAGAGCACTGGCTGCTCTTTCAGAGGTCCTAAGTTCAATTCCCAGCACCCACATGGTGACTCACAACCATTTTTATTATAGGCTATTCTGCCCTCTTCTAGCGTGCAGGTATACATGCAGAGCACTCATACATAAAATATAAATAAAAATTGTTTTTAAAATTTGCTTAATTTTATGTGCATGAATGTTTTGCCTGCATGTATGGATATGTACCACATGTGTGCCTAATGCCCAAAGTGGTTAGAAGAGAGCAATGGATTCCCTGGAATTGGAGCTAGGATGCTTTGAGTCATCATTTGGAATCAAGCCTGGGTCCTCCTAAAGAACAGCCTGTGCTCTAGGCTGCTGAGCCCAGATCCTTACATTTTATCAAGATATCAGCTCAAAGTAGAGTCTGAAAAGTGAAAGGTGAACACTGCACTTCCTCCGACCCACCCACTGCCTATAGAAACTCTGTGAGAGGAATGACCCTCACTCTCAAATCCCAGCCTCATTTTCTTTAGGGAAACTGAGGAAGCAGTCACTTGGATAGTTTTATATGTCCTGTGGTTCAAAGGAGAACTGCTGAGGAAGGCTGTGAGTAGACTGCTTAGAAATGGGGACAGCACTGACCTAATGCTATCCTAATGCAATTTGTGCAAGGCCCGAGGCTTGATTTCCAGCACTGCAAAATAGTAACCATGACAATAATAAATTAAAACCCACAAAGTACAATAATAAGTACAGTAAAATAAAACTGTGTGTTACCGGGGGGGGGGGGGGGGGGGGGTGGGTGGGCACTCACTGCAAAACTCTGAACTCTGCTGTCTGTCCTCACAATGAGGCCCAAATGCAGAACCAGGAATGTCCCATGCACTAAGGCTTCTTAATTGATGCTACACTATGATCCCCATGAATCTCAGGAGAGGCAGCATACTGTTGTGGTTTCAGGAGTTAGTGGTTTTTTGTTTGTTTGTTTATTTGTTTTTTGGTTTTTGGTTTTTAGAGACAGGGTTTCTCTGTAGCTTTGGAGCCTGTCCTGGACTAGCTCTAGACCAGGCTGGCCTCAAACTCATGAGATCCACCTGCCTCTGCCTCCTGAGTGCTGGGATTACAGGCGTGCGCCACCACCGCCCAGCTTCAGGAGTTAGTTTTTATCTTCAATTACTGTCCTGTTAAAATTCATGCACGGATTTTGAGTTTCTTTTTTTTATTAAAAGTCCAAGAATGATGTGGGCATGAAGGTGCATGCCTTTAATCCCAGCACTTGGGAGGCAAAGGCAGGTGGATCTTTGTGAGTTCGAGGCCAGCCTGGTCTACAACAAGAGTTCCAGGTCAGCCAGGGCTACACAGAGAAACCCTGTCACGAAAAACAAAAAAAAAATAAACAAGAAAAGCCTAAGACTTTTGAGGTTCAGGCTTGCCTGCGTTCCCCCGAGACAGGGTTTCTCTGTGTAGCCCTGGATGCCTTGAAACTCTCGTTGTAGACCAAGCTGAGATCTACCTGCCTCTGCCTCTCAAGTGCTGGGACTAAAGGTGTGCACCATTACTGCCAGACTCAAGGTTCAGTCTTTAAGCTGCTCTTCATCATGATAACATTATGTAACAAAACCATAAGGCTCAGTAGCACAGAACCAAAACACTGCTCAGGCTGAAACACCACTCAGGATGAAATATTCCACTTTGTCTGATGGTGTAACGTTGCTACAGACATAAATTCCTTCAAGTCCATAATTTTTAAGAGTGCAAAGAACCTTAGTTCAGAGATATTTCATATCTGCAGTTTAATCAAGGTGACAGAGCCAGCCCTCCTTCACTGTTTTGCCAGGAACAGACTCCAATTCTAGCTGTGACAGCACAAACCTCCTGCACTGAGCATCACTGGGGGTGTCTCCTCTTATACCTCCTGACCCTTTGGCATCAGTAACAACTGGCACAGAGACTGGAACCTGAGACGAGTTATCTTTTGTACAATGGTCCCCAACCATGGCAGGGAAGGAGAGAGGACAACCATTCACCAGGCCTGTGGACTTCCTGCACCAAACCAGGATCTCTGCTCCTACGCAGAAAGGTAAAAAAAAAGCACCAGGAGAGAGTGCACTTTGGCACTAACACCTTCACTCTCTTTAACTCAGGTGCTTACCTATGACTTCAATCTCATCTGCAAAGTGGGGTGTATCACTCCTGGGAATAAGGGATTCAGTTCCATGATCCCAGGGTCACTGAGAGCTCTGTGAGAGAGTGGGAGCACAGATGCTCTAGGAATGCTGCCCAAAGCCTGATCACTCTCTAAGTTCCACCATATTGCTGTAAGACTTCTAAGACAACAGAGAAAATGGAATAGAACTTCAGACTACAGTGACCACAGAGCAATGTCTGCCACAGAGGAGGAAGGGACCCTGAGAAAGGTACTGAAAATTCAGCTAGCTTGCCTGCCTATGCTGGACAGAAGAGACTGGTGTTGGCTGGTGATGAGTGGTGGAGTGCTGGACTGGCTAAAAGTGGGCAGCATGGTCTTAACAGGACAGTCTCCGTGGTGTGCTCCGCCACAGCCAGTACCACAGCTGCCTAGCCTAAAGCATACAGAGACCAGCAGACAGCAGCCATGTTTTTCAACTATACCCAGAGGCTGGAGAGGTTTCTCAGCAGTTACAGCACTGGCTGCTCTTCCAGAACACCTGGGTTCAGTTCCTAGCACCTATGCTCACAACTGTCTCTAACTCCAGTTCCAGGGAACTGATGCCTTCATCTGGCCTCCAGAGACACTATACAGACATGGCACAGACAAACATGCAGGCAAAATACCCATACATATAAAATATAAATCTTAAAAAAAAAAAGAAGAGAAAAATAAATTATACCCCACACCCAGTTATGTTTATGTCTCAAGAAAAAACACTGTGGAACAAGGTGGATGCCCTGCTTGGTCTGGAGGGTGCTACAGAAAGGAGTCAGCCCTCACAAGAGGCCCTGCTCTCAGCTGACTCTCTCCAGTAGGCAGCCTTGCTCTCCAGGTGCCGACTCCATTCCGGGGGTGACACTGCTAGGAAGACCTGGTGGGACAGTCAACAGAGGGACATGGTCTCCTGCATCATATGCACTGTGACCTTGTAGCTAAGGCTAGGGGGAGAACAGGTTTCCTAGGACTGTTATCACCCACTGCTCTCCACTGTGTCTTAAGACACAGATGTGGCATAGTGGCAAAGAAGCAGACCACCTAGAGCTGCAACCTAGCAGAGCAGATAGCACTTCACGTAGAGTGAGCACAGGCCTTTAAAGCAACAGCATGGAGTGCACCTGTGAGAGGAAAAGCTGATGCCTGGGACACACGAGACAGAGAAGGGCAGAAGAACCAGCTCAAGTTACAGAAGGCACAGACACACTGTGAGAAGCGAAGCCAAGCAACTCATTAGCAGGGATAGACAGCCTCCTGGGAGCTTGCTCAAGGCACATGAGCAGCCAGGACAGACATCCCTGCCTAACTCTGCTAAGACCTGGTCCCACCAATAACCTCATCCAATTTCAAATAATCACTTTGTGCCTGCCCAGGTGCTTCCTGAGTCAATCTGGCAGAAAGTCAGGAGGCCCAGGGTCTGTGGTGAGAAGTTTCATCAGCTGCAGCTCCATACTGAGCAAACCCACACTCCAATTACATTTTTTAAAATTGCACTTGTTCAGTGGTGTGAGCAGTGTGGAACTTCACTGAGGCTGGTGGCACCAAGGGAGTGAAGCCAGGAGTACCTGTCACCATATCAGCATGGAGTGAGTCTCAGGAGCCCATTTAGTCGGGAAAGAAGTGTTCTACAGCCCAGCTGCTTTAGATTCGAGGCTTTGTTCTGGTGTGAGGAGCAGAGGATATTTAAACTTTCCTTTTTTCTCCCTTAATAAACACCAGTATTTGATGGTTTTTTTTTGTTTGTTTGTTTATGTCTTTTTGAGACAAGGTTTCTCTGTGTAGCTCTGGAGCCTTTCCCGGAACTCACTCTGTAGCCCAGGCTGGCCTCAAACTCACAGAGATCCGACTGGCCCTGCCTTCCCAAGTGCTGGGATTAAAGGCATGCGCCACCACTGCCCGGCTAGCATTTGATGTTTATATTGCTGAAATGTGGTCGTGAGTTCCTTGGGAGAATCAGAAAGACAACAGCCCCCTCTGAGCATGCCTGATTGAAGGGACTCTGGTCAGCTCAAGTGTGGCAAACATTGGCTCTGGTAGGCCTTGCCTTTCTCCTTGATTCCCTCTGCCTTGCTAAAAATCATTAGCTTATATCCCTAAAGCTAGCCACCAAGTCCATTCCCTGATTTGGCCACTTCTTCCTCCTGAGGCTGACTACCAAGGTCCAGCTAACAAAATATTGAGGTCCAGCAAACAAATATCCCCTTTGGTTCACTTAATTAACATGCCCAATTAAAATTAAACACAAGGTTTCCCCTTGTACCTTTATAAACCACCTTTTTCCTATATGCCACATCTGTCTCCTCTCTGTCCAGAGGCAGTCCTTTGTCCCCTCCAGGACAAATACCCCTACCCCCTCTCCCTTGTTCCCTTCCCCTTTATTTCTCTCACCCTTTATCTCCTGTCTTTATCTTTCATTCCCTGTCCTCTGTCCCTCTGGGGCAAATAAACCTCCTCTGTGTTGAGAAAACTTGGTCTTGGGGTTCTGAGCTGATACTTTTCCTTTCAATAATGACACTGTGTCCCAAGAGTCCATAGCGGCTGTACTGTGGATGCCTTCTCTCTGCACCTGGAATCTCCCACTAATGTCCAGCATAACTCACCCACCTTTGCCATGTTTTCCCAAAGGCCTCTTGGGTAGGGACTCCTCCGTGGAATGTGCTGATGTATGCAATGCATTCTCCAGGCTGTTGCTGATGCTGCTGACAGGGGTCTCAGTTCTGGGCGCCATCTGAGGAGACACAATATCATTTTCTTACTTTTTTTCTGCATGAGTGTCTCTTGTTGAAAGTTAATACACACAAACATGGCTTTGAGTTTTCCTACCATAACACATCAGACAGAACAGTCGTCTTAGCCATGGTGGCATGCATCATATGCCTTCATCTGAGGTAAAACCCTCTTTTTACAGCTTTAAATTAAATGCTTTCCTCTAACAAATTCCACACAGCTCTGGAAGCCACAGAAAAACAGAGCACAGCACATCTAGCCAGGTACAACTCCAATAACAAGAGACTCCCTCCGCAATTCCTCTTCTAGAGATTGTTGTATAACACCTTCCTCCAAGATTGAAACATTCCACCCTGCAGGGAAGCTCCTTGAGCAGGAAGGTAAACAACTTAAGATAGCTTCCGGAAGTGCCTGAAACTGACCAGATTCACTAGGCCCTTCCCCAACAGAATGAACAATAAAAGCTGAGAGTCCTTTCGGATGGAAGGTAGTGAGCAACACCAGCTGAGCGGCAAAGTTAACTCTCAGAGGGGAACAAGAAGACTCTGAGACCAAGACAGCTGAACAGCTGTGTCTGGAAGAAGTAGAAGCCAGCCATAGCCCCTGCCAGAGGTTTAGACCACTGAGGCATCTAGAATGGGCTCTCTCCAACCTGTTGAGCTGCCAGCAGGTGTGTAGTGTGCTCCTGGTTCCCAATGTTGTGAGCGGTCACCCATGCTGGAGTGGGCCTTGGGGATATAGCTGTCTTGGAGACATTTGTACCCTTATAAGTAACCCCTCACTATATTCATGCAAGTAATCCCAATAAAACTCACTGGTTCACCAAATACATACTTTGGTCTGTCCTGGGATCCCCATCTAGGGTGAGATGTGTGTTACATCTCCCCAGGAAAAGTTTTGTCACACAAAAAGATTCACCACATTAAATTTTTACACAGGAAGAGACCTGACACTGAAAACTTCATTATCTAGAGACTGGAACCTGCTGATATAAGCCATGGAACACCACAGCTAGACTGTGACACAGCCAGCCTCTGCTGTTGCTGGTGTAAGGAGAAGGTTCTTATCATGTACACACACAGAACTGGGCCCACAGCCCTGGACAGCTGAATGGTCCATGGGAAGGGGGTAGACTGCAGTATTCTCCATTTCCCCTTAACAGTATTGGAAAAATTTACAGCCCAAATAAACTAGATATAAAATAAAAACAACAGCAGTGCTTTCACTTCAGTCTTACCTAAGATTTCAAATATTAGCCGGGTGTGGTGGCGCACGCCTTTAATCCCAGCACTCGGGAGGCAGAGCCAGGAGCATCTCTGTGAGTTTGAGGCCAGACTGGTCTACAAAGCGAGATCCAGGACAGGCTCCAAAGCTACACAGAGAAACCCTGTCTCAAAACTTTTTTTCAAATATTAGAAAAAGTCCAAGATTTTAAAATTTGGAAAAAGACTTGTGGGTTTCATGACTGGACCACCAGCTGTGTGTACTATGGGAGCAGGAAGTTGAGGAACTAGCAGTCACGCTTGGTTCAGCCTTTAACTTGAGCAGTGAGCACTTGGGACGTGCCTGCTCCTGATATCCTAGCCATGTGTCCATGGCTTCCTGTTGTCACCTGCCTGGGGGTGGCAGGTGTCACTGGCTATTCAGAGGCCAGACCCAGAGCCTGAGACTCTGAGGTAGACAGGTAGTTGAATGAAGGCACAGACCACCACTCAGTATGTCAGAGTCACTCAGTAGAAGCCTGGCCAAACTGGGGTCAAGAAGGCTTACCTCTGACTTAGTGTGGTGGTGTATGCCTTTAATGTCAGTACTTGGGAGGCAGAGGACGGTGGATCTCTTCGAGTTACAGGCCAGCCTGGCCTACATAGTGATTTCCAGGCCACCCAGTGCTACACAGAAAGACCACGACTCAACAACAACAAAAGGTTTACTCTGCATCCCAGTATCCAGTAGAGCACAACAGATGCCTGTAACTGTGCCACCAGCCAGTCTCTGAACTTGAACAGAACTCAAGGAAACAAATCCTAGTCATTCATTCACTTTAGAAAGACAATTCATTATAGCTAACATTACCAAGAAGTTGTTAAAGTTAAATTTGGGTCTTGAGGTATTGGTAGAGTGCTTGCCTAGCATCCATGAATCCCTAGGTCTGATTCCCAAGCATGATGTTTCCCACCTGTAAACCTAGCACCCATGAGGTAGAAGCTGAAGGATCAAAAGTTCCTATACAACAATGTCAATGCTAACCTGGGCTACATGAAATTCTGTCTCAGGGAGGGAGGGAGGGAGGGAGAAAGGGAGGGAGGAAGGGAGGTCAATAAAGAGAGCATTATTGGGTAAAATGCCTCAGTGGATAAAAACATTGGACTACTAGCCTGAGCTCAATCCCTGAAAACAAAGGAGAACTGACTCCACAGGGTTGTCTTCTGACTTCCACGTGCATGGTGGCAAGGAGACATGTACCCCTGTCATGCACATACACGTAATAATAACAATAAAATATAATTATAAAAGACATAGAAGAGCCGGGCGGCGGTGGCACACGCCTATAATCCCAGCACTCGGGAGGCAGAGGCAGGTGGATCTCTGTGAGTTTGAGGCCAGCCTGGTCTACAAAGCGAGTTCCAGGACAGTCTCCAAAGCTACAGAGAAACCCTGTCTCGAAAAAACAACAACAACAAAAAAGACATAGAAGAATGTTAAATTATAAACCTGGCATTTCACATCTGCCTATAATCTCTGCACCTGGAAGTCAAAACAGGAGAAACCTGAGTTCCAAACTAAACTGAACCACACCGCAAGCTCCCTAAGTGTAGCAGTTTTTTTCATCATTCAACAGTTGAACATTAAGAACAAGAAACACCCAGGGCTGGAGAGATGGCTCAGTGGTTAAGAGCACTGGCTGCTCTTCCAGAGGTCCTGAGTTCAATTCCCAGCACCCACATGGTGGCTCACAACCATCTGAAATGAGGTCTGGTGCCCTCTTCTGGCCATGCAGACACAGCACTGTATACATAATAAATAAATCTTTAAAAAATAAAAAAGAACAAGAAACACCCATATCAGGAAAATCTTGTGATTCTCACCCGACTCTCTGAGCAGCTCTGACACAACCTCTCAGTATATGGCTACCAGGCACCAGCAGCCTGTCCCAGTTGTTTGACTCATACAGCTCCTGACTCCAAGAGGCCATGCCATGGTGGTTCTGACTAGTCACAGGAAACCAGCATCTCCTATCACCAGAGGACCACTAGCAAAACCCAGCTCTCCCTGCCCCCACCAGCCTCCATGTGAAGGCAGTGAAGGGGTGTGCTGACAACAGGTCTCACTAGGGCACCCCTACATATCTAGGCCTGAGTGCTGCAGGGGCTTATCCTTGTGTGGTGCCAGCTGCTGAGAGCCAGGCTGAGGGAAGGACTACTTCACAAAGAATCCGCTTGCCCAGCTGCTGACTTCAGTAAACGACAACAACAGGAAGCACTTCCTATGTCCATGTAGACACAGCCCAGAGCTGAGGGCTGCTGTCCTTAGGCCAGTGGCCAGGTCTAGGACAGAGCAAAGCTGTGAGCTGCCCAATGAAAACACATGCAGGGAAAAAATGCCTTAAGAAGTGATGACCCCAAGGCCAAATGTGTCTGCCTGTCTATCAGTCTGGTCTTCCTCCTGCTGCCTCTTCCTCTAGTCTCTTGCTCCCCTGTTTACACTGAATGCTGCCTTCAACTGCAATTCCCAGAAATGCTGCTTTAGGTTATTTTTGGTTAGGTTAATTTGTCCACGTGACCCCAGTTCAACTCAGATATTCTCTGACTCACTTTCAGCAGAGCTGCAGTGGGCCTGACGTTCACATGTTGCCCTCCCATCCTGTGCAAGGCCTGCAGACTAAGCCAAGGCACTCCCTTCCCCAGCTCTTCCTGTTAGTCCAAATCCTCTCTGAGCAAAGCACCTTACTTTATTTCCAAGGAAAGGTCATAGATTCTACTGTCCAACTAACTGTCCTTTCATCATCGTGGCCAACATTTCCAAGACCGTCAGGGCCTGCGGCACAGCCACAGGGACCCAGATGGGCACCCCCAACTCATTTACCTGGCCCAGTGGACACAAAGTCCCTTCTATCAGACCTTGGCTCTGTGGTCCCTGTCCATATGGCTCCCTCAGTACCGCTCCTCTCTATACAACTGCATTGCCAGCATTCAGCGAGGCATGGTTTTGTTTTGCTTTTTGTTATTTATTTCTTCTCCTGTGGGGCTGTTCTGTTCATGGAAGGATCCTCCGCATGTTCAAAAAATGCCTTCCATTTAGAAGCACTAAACATCTGTAAAACATTTAGCTACAGCACCAAGTTCCAATGGCCCCAATGGCACTGATTTCCAGGTGATGCTCTGTATTCCCACCTTGCCTGGCTGTCATCACTAGGGTCTCAGCAGCTCTGCTCAGGCACCAATAAGATGTGATGTTCAGCTCTTGTGGAAGCCCAGGACACACTCCTCTTTCCTGGGGCCCTAGAAGAGCTCCTCTGAGTTCTAGTGCTGCTGCTTGCTCAGAAGTGCCTTGCTGGAGTGGAGTGTAGACTACTGGCCCCAAGAGCATACCCCTGGCTCTTGAGGTATACCTGCTAGGTACATAGATATGAACTGGTACATCCAGACATAGTATGTAAAGCTCTGTAAGTCCAGCCTGGAGGCACAGACATGTAATCTCAGATAACCAGGAGACTAGGACAAGAGGATGAAAGGATCAGGGCCAGTCCAAGCTAGAGACCAAATTCAAGTCCAGCCTGGATGATTTAGTAACGGCTTGTCTCAAAAAGTGAAAAGAGGGCAGAGTATACTCAGCTCACTCAGAGTCTTACCTGGAACATGCAAGGCCCTAGGACTGGATTTCCAGGACCATGTAAAACAAAATAATAAGACCTTCCAAATCATGGTATATGTGTATTCTGACTTGGGTCCAAGGTGGACCTTGAGATTCTGTATTCCTGACTATCAGGACATTTCAAAATAAAGGATTACACCTGGGTCAGACCAAAGGCTTGGTAGCTCCCACAAGAAGGGACATGAGCATCAGAATTCCAATGCCATGTAGATAATCAGACCAGATGGACTTGGATCCTTTCCAGGGAAGTAAGTCATGGCAGTCATGTGGCTTGATAGCTGATGTTGGTCCTATCATGATGGCTAATAACTGTCCCTCAGACATAGACAAATTTTAAAAGGTTTTCCTCTAAAAAAACTCACATTTACAGGCTTCTTTAAAGCTACGTGTAAATTCACTTTAATATCCATACATCAGGGACACAGTCTTTAGAAATTTAATTTTTAAACATCAATTCCATTTTCAAAGAGGACATGTTCACATGCAATCATATTTCTGGAAGTAGAGCCTCCTAAATACAGACTGCAACAGACAAGCCAACCAGGGGAAGCCTGGGCCTCCCATAGCCCAGTGCCATTGCTCCAACAGGGAATGGTAGTGAGCTACTAGAGGAGGTACACACATCAGCCCACACAACAGACCAAGTTGTCCCCACATACATTACAAATCAAACTGAAGCACAACTCCCAACACTCTGTCTAGGGCCATATGCCCAGCTGGGAAGAAAAGAGTGAGACACTGCAGCCGGTGAAATCAAGGGGGCCAGTGGGCATGGTGGCACACACCTATGGTCCCAGCACTCATGGAGGTGGAGACAGGAGAATCACAAGTTCCAGGTCAGCCTGAGCTACATAATAAGACCCTGTTTCAAAATAACCAAGAGGGAGGGAAGGAAGAAAAGAAGGTGAACAAGAGTATGGGCAGATAACATGGGCATATAGTATGCAGACGGCAGCACAGGCCTTGCTCACTGATGAGATTTCATCTTGTTCTGTTTCAGCCTCTTTCACTGCAATGTGGAAATAATAGCAAGTAGTTCACAGGGTTTAAATGGTAATTAAAATGCATTTATTAAGCTTACGAAGCTGGAGGACAGATAGTAGACACTGTTACTGCTACTGCTGTGGCACACACAGTGGGGCCGCTAAGGGGCCACGGACAGCACAGTAAAAAAACACGACCACACAGGAGGGTCACAAGCCACGGGTCCTACAGAGCCTCCCTGCCTTCCTGGATGTCCCCTAGGCATTGGGCGGAATTCCAAACAGTTACTCAACATCCACATCCCTATGTTAGAATACAGGGGGTCTCTCCTCCTTCAAACAGGCCCTTCTTAATATGTCCATCATGACAGGCCATCACTCCATCTAAAATTAACAATGACAGCTTGAGAAGTCATTTCATCACCTGAATTTTAGTGAAACAAAGTCATCACAGCAAGACAGCAGCAGTCTCAGCCTTGGCTGGTGCCACCGCTGGACAGCCAATATGCAGGACACAGCCAACTGTGACACCTCTGCACCTTCCGACCTTCTAAAGCTACCTAGAGAAGTCAACAGATTCCTAAGCTATATACCAGCAATATAGCCAAGGACTTGTGTGTAGAAAGACACAACTCACCTTCACAAGATGAAAATCAATGATGACATCACCACACATCAAATTCACAAGTGACACAAAGCCACAGTCATCTGACTGCAGACCAGGGGTCCTTTAAACAGAATCAGAGGAAACAAAAGGTACGGAGAATGTTCACAGGTATGTGAAAAGAGGAAAATGTGTCTACAAGCAGACAATCACTGGAAAGAGACAGGAAAAAAAAAAAAGCCTCGAAAAACCTCACAGCACTCATATCTCAGTGACTTATTTATTTAAAAAGGTTTAAATACACTTTATTGTTGTGTTGGGGGGGGGGACCTCCATCAAGCAGAGCCAATAAATGTGGCCTCAGTTGTCACCATAGAGACATCAATATGTCATGATTGCAGAACAGGTAACTAGAATTGAACCATGATCCTAGGGAAGGCCTGTCATGACTGCAGGAGACATGATCAAGAAGAGTTGGCAAGGATGGTCTGTCTGGTTACAGGATGTTGGGAGGACACCCCCCTTTCTCTCCTGCTTCTTATAGTTCTCCAGATGTGACAGGACCTAGCCCACAGACAGAAGGGAACACAGGAAGCAGAAGTGAGCCCCCAGCTGTTCCAGTAGCATCTTGGAATGGTCCAAGCACTGCCAGCCACAGAGTGGAGCCAGTCAGGCCCGTCATCAGCAATGGCATCAGAACAGACACAACAGTGTGAAGCAGCCAAAGATGAGTTAAAAATTTGAGACAGTCTTACTTTGCCCACACTGGCCTCAAACTCAGTGATCTTTCTGCCTCAGTCTCTTAAGTAGTGAGGTTATAGGCATACACCACCATGTCTTGGCTTTATTTTCTAATTTTCTGTTTTCCAACTTTTCTACAAAGAGCAGACACTACTTTTAGAAAAAGAAGCTAAAGATTCAGTCTAATATAGACACCTTCCTACCAGGTATGAGCAGCTCAGAAAGACACACACAGCTTGTACTTTCCTTCTAGAGCCTCCATACACATCCCACAAGCAAAGTCCTAGGGTGCTACCCCTGGACTGTGGGATGGGTAGAGACGTGATCAAGACCTCAGATGCTGTTTCTCACTGGGAAGATGACAACTTTAGGATAATCAAGTGGAGGGGATGAAACAGCGGTCAGGAAACTACCATGAAGCCAGGGCCTAACTGGCAGGAAGAGTTACCAAACCCTGGGGACGGGCCTTTGAGCATAAGAGTACATGTAGAACCAAGGCAGCAAGAGCTGGCACTAGTACCCAAACACAGTCTAGTCAACCACCAGCTATGCCTAAGCAGGAAAGGGGTAACATCTGCTATATGCTTTCAAGTCAATGTAAGAAAACTGATTTGTAAGCACTTTACTAAAATAGTCATTTTGTGTCTCTAAACCAGAACAAGAAAATAGTTTAATAGTGAAAGCTATTTGCTGACTTAGGCCAAATGAAAGCCAATGCTAACCAAAAACCACTTTCCACACAAAAAATTCCTTTTAATGTTTCTTACCAGACAGATAGAGAAAATGGAGAGGAGAGCAAAGACAGACTGCTCGATTGTGGCAAAGTGTAGGGAGGGATCCCCAAGGTGGGGAGAGAACAGGTTTCTTCCACGTCCAGTGAGGTCTGCTAGGACACAGCTCTACAGTCCTGGACATCCCACCACAAGCTAGTCCCACATCCTGCATGGGAAGCTACTTAATACAGCCTGCAAAAGAGCCCAGGCCTGCTGGAAGAACCCTGCCAGACACCGAAAAGAGGTAGGAACTGTGCAAACATGCTTCTCCTGGTGACCATGTACTAGTTTATGGTGCTGAAACATGTCACCACAGATGTAACTGAGGGCTGAGATGGTACACAGACAATGTCTCTGAAAGTAATAACCTGCTTCTCATCACCATACCTTTTCTGTTAGGGTCTGAGACAGGTCCAAGGGACTATCATTGCTGACTGTGGCTGGCTACTAGCTAACTGATTACAGCTTCTGCCTCACTACACTCCATTCCATCCGAGGTTTGCACAGTGAGTCCAGGCACTAGAGATAGAGAGGAGGAGGGACATGGTGGTAAACCCTATCAACCTCCTATAATCAAGAGCCATGGCCTGCCACTCATGCCCTTGGGGACCTTGGACCATACACTGGTTGTGCAGGCAGCTAAAGAAAGCAGGTGGCATCTCCAACAGCTGTATCAACATCAAGACTAAAGCTGCTGGCTCTCTGGAGCAGTCTAGAATGGTGCCTGTCATACTCACAGATTCCATCAGCTGCCACACAGCCTTGTCAGAAGACACACACAGGCTAAAGGAACTCTGTGCAATACACCCCAGCCTTAGACTCAGACTTTGGCTTCAGTGTCTCCTCTATGATACGTAGTGAAGAGCTGCCTGTCTAGGGTGGGGGAAGTAGGAAGTGCCACAGTTATCAGAAAAAGGTCCACTATCAGCAGTGAGGTGTGATCATGACCATGAAGAATGCTCAGAAGCCAAATTTAAATTTTTTAATTCTGTGTCTGTATATGAGTATGTATACATGAGTGCAGGTGCCCACAGAGGCCAAAGGCATCAGAATCCTCCTGGAATTTGAGTTATACATGGCTGTGAACTGCCTGATATGGTGCTGGCAATCAAACTCAGATCCTCTGGAAGGGCAAGACGTGCTCCTAACCCCTGAGCCCATAAATTATGCTGGTTATTGTTTGAAGCAGAATCTCACTATGTAGCCTTGGCTGGCCTGGAGCTTTCCATGTAGACCAGGCTGGCATTGAACTCACAGAGATCTATCTGCTAGAATAGTGGGCACTGTCACACTTAGTGATTTATTTATATTTTATACATGAGTGTTTTGTCTGTGTGTTTATCTGTGTACTACATGAGTGCAGGGCCCAGGAGGCCAAAGAGGGTGTCAGATCCCCTGGAACTGGAAATACAGACGTTTTTTGAGTTGCTACCATTATGTGTGCTGGAAATCAAAACCAGTTCCTAGGTCCTCTGGAAGAGCAGCCATCTTAAATGATGAGCCATCTCCAAGATTAAAGGCACAATGAACCTCAGTACAAGAAACCCACTCCAATACACCAAAAGCTGCCATCTAAAGTAAAGCAGCAAACCATTCCTCAGCCCTCCTCCTCTGGAAAACCTGGCTAGAGAGACTCAGGATGCCTAAATTCAGACAGCAGGTGCCACTCTCTGCTTTGAGCCTGCAAATGGGAGTTAGGTGCCCAACCCCACACCCAAGAGGCAGCAAGGGGCACTAATTGTGGATGTTAATCCCAAGGACTGCTGATATTAAAGACACATTACACACAATATTGTTACAGTGAATATCCTGGCTAGGAATGTGTTTCTTTAACAAATGAGAAGGGGTCTTGCTACCCTGCCCAGGCTAGCCCCAAGCTCCCAAACCTTGAGGCTCAAGGAATGTTCTCACTTTAGGTTCCCAAGGGGCTGGGCCACAGGTGTGAATATCTGAGTCTGGCTCAGAAGCATGTTTCCACTCTGGAGCTTTGTATGAGAAACTGGCCAAATCACAGTAAATTCACTAACTCAACTGCCTAAGATGGACCCTTGACAACAAGCAGAATGCTAAAGTGACTGTTGTGTAGCCTTAGAACATGGACTCCATACCACCAAAGTAACTGGCACTATCTAGTAGTCAGCCCAAACCTACAAACACTGACAAGCTCAACAGCACCAAGGGCAGCAAGACTACCACAGGACAGACAAGGGGTAGGTATCTCATCTTTTTTGTTTGTTTTTTTGTTTTTCAAGACAGGGTTTCTCTGGGTAGCTTTGCGCCTTTCCTGGAACTCACTTGGTAGCCCAGGCTGGCCTCGAACTCACAGAGATCCACCTGGCTCTGCCTCCCCGAGTGCTGGGATTAAAGGCGTGAGCCACCACCGCCCTGAGAAAATGGAGTTTTAAAAGTGAAATTTCAGAATCAGAAAATGCCATTTCTGAACTAAAAACCCACTGGAAGGCTTAGAAGCAGGCTTGAGATAACAATACACTGTCATCTTGATGGCTTTGAAGACAGACCCGTGGAAGGTGTCCCATCAGCAGGACAGAAGAGAGGTCTGAGGGACACCTGTGGGGGAACAACAAAAACAGGAAATAGACACAAGGACTGGAATGTGTTGCCCAAATCCTCAAGTTTAGCAAAAGGCATAAATTCACAGCTCCAAAACATTCAGAGTAGCCAAGAAGCAAGCTTAGAAGAGAGAGCATGCAGACACAGCAGAGCCACCAACATAAGAAAACTCTGAGCCTAGTCAGAGGGTGACACAGGCACAAGGCAGGTACAGAACAGCCAGACGCTCTCCACTGTCTACCAACTCGAAGTCCTAACTCAGTAACAACATCCTCTGATGAGACAGGGAAAAGCAAAGCTGTGTGCCAGCACCTGCTGAAAGGAGGCAGTACAAGCTGGGTCTTCTAAGAGGAAAAAAAAAAAAAAAATCACAAAATGGGAACTATGGGCAAATGTGAAAGACTCTACATTCAATCACTCATTCACTTACTCACTCAAGACATGGTTTTGTCCTGTAGACCAAGCTGGCCTTGAACTTGTGGTCTTCCTGCTTCAACCAAATGTTGGGATTACAGTTATATGGCACCACTTCCTTCCTGCCTCTCTTCATCCTCTCTTTCTTTCTCTCCTCCCCCCATGCTGAACTAAGGTGTAAAAGTCTTGTGCACACCAGGTAAGTACTCTGCCACTGAGCTTCATCTCAGAATCTATCTTCATCTTGATTTAAAAAAACAAAAAACCAACTCCTCCCACTGAAGCAGATTACTACAATGTACTGTGAGGTTTAGGGCCTCTGTTGTTGGTATAGGAACCACCCCCGCACCCCCCCACAAAGGTAGCCCCCAACACAGGTGAAAAGTACTGCACACTCAAAGTGAACTTGAGAGGTAAGACTACACCAAAACCCCAAGATCCACCATGAAACCCCACAGTGTGAAAGAAGACAGGGGAGAAAATGGAATTTCATGACTCTTAAATGGAATCTTCGAAGTATACAAAACTACCCAGTAATAGAAAAGTAGCAGAAAAGAACAAAGAAAAAGAGCAAAAAAGCCTGAGGAGGGCACAGGATGAAGGCAGGAATAGGGTAGAAAACCGCAAGGGAGTAGAAAATAGCCCCTTCTCTACCCTGATAGAGGCTTGTGTCACACGAGCTCAAACAGCTTGTGTCAAATGGGCTCAAAAAACAGGGCAAAGGGGAAAAAATTATTCATTTCGCACAATCTGAGTGCTGCCTGAAAATGAATCATAGAGAACTACTGGTGTGTAGGACTGAGCAACACCAGGCCTAAAGGCTCCAGTGCAGTCAGTCCTAGGAGAGAACTATGGGTCCCAAGCCAGAGCCCTGCAGGTAGTCCCACTCTCCTAAATAGCCACCGTACCCACCTCTGCAGCCTCCTAGAGAAAAGCTGTCTTCCTGTCTCACTGCCCTGAGATCCCCTTCCATTTCTAACAATGAACTAAAACAAATATCATCATTTTGTCTTCACATAATAAAAATAGCCACCAACTGATGCCACCTTTGCAAACTGCTAAGGCTTACCTGTTTTCTTGGTGCTAAAAGAGGAACATGGGTCAACTAACTCTGGTGATGATTCAACACAGCCCTGGAATGCACTGGGGACAGTGCTGAGCCCACGTGGCTGATGTGGGCTACCATCCATCCCCCCTTTCTTGGACCCTTGTTCTCTATCTCACATTTCATATGACCCTAAAGGGGAAGTCAGAGCAGTCAGAGCCTCCCTATCAACCACTGGATAGCTACTGCAGGCACCCACACACACCCTCAGAAGATTACCCTCCCAATGTGCTATGCCTGCCAACCTTCAGCACCCTGTACAGCACAGAAGCCTCTGACCCCATCTCAAAAAGCCTGGTGCTTGGCAATACCTGAGTGTACCACACCAACCTTCCCACAGCTGTCACTTTGGCACCTTCAAATGTCCCTTCAACTTTACCAAACAGCACCACAAGACTGCCAAGCATCATTCTCATGTCTAGAGCGCTGAGGGAGGGGGTTGGGCCTCTGCTTCATAAACTAAATCTTAAGTGCAAAAGTGCCTGTGGCTGTACTGGGCACATCTAGGACTTCCCACCTGCGCGCGCTTTAATGAGGCTCACTGTTGAGTCAGTATGAGGCCTGAGGACATACAAATTCCTTTGTAGGAACTCTACTGATATTCTGTGGTTCCCAAATAATCAGGAAATGATTCTATGACTCTTCCTTCTGAGGATGAGCTAGACTGGTTGGACTAACAGAGAAGCAGGCTAGACACTGGAATGACATGATTGCTCCCTTTACTGCTAATCATTAGCAACCACAGCATCCAGCTTGCCACAAGTCAGAGTAGCATGAACACAAAAGAAACACAGTACACACAAGCCTTTCTCAAGACTAACAGTTACTCTACAAAAATGAATTAAACCCCTCAGACTGCCAAGGAAAACAGCCCACTAAAGTGTTCCCAATGCTTCACAGGGCCCCCACCACTCGGTGCACTTGCTCAGGATCCTGTGGATTCTCTGTGTTGGCAGTGAAGACAGCACAAAGCCCAATACCATGACACAACGTTTTTCCAGAGGGCTGTGCAGCTCTAGAGGAAAGATCAAGTCGAAGACTATTATGTAGGACAGAAGATGAAAGTTCCTGCCATGCCACTGAGCTACACAGCACCAGCCCTTCCCTCCTCTCACTGGCTGGAACAGATGTTCCTTGGAACGAGCAATGCAGGGATGCTGGATGATCACCATCTCTGTGCTCCAGCAAGTGAGCCTTTCAACAGAAACACGAAGACATCTATGATCATAACCGGGCAGAAATCTCTAAGGATGTAATGGAAAGATTGGAATATGTGAGCCATTAAGTGGGCAATGGAGCAGTCGCACTACACAGGCTCATGGTGTGACATCAGAGAACTGCAAGAGATGTTATACAGAGACAGGCATGCCATGCTGACAACTGCAGGCCAGACAGGGGGAGTCCACAGCAACTTCCCAAGACCATATGCAGGCACCACCACAGTACCCTCCATTAGAAACCAGATCCAGGGCAAAGTCACAAGTTAGGCACACTGCTGTAGTTTCTAAGGAGAGTTAAGGCACCAAGTTATCTGGTGATTTAACTAAAAAAGAAAAAAAAAAGTCAAGAAGCTATAAAGTTGTTTCTTGTCCACACTGAAAAATGACACCAGCTTATGAACAAAAACCCTCCCACATATCCACAAAACCATCCAGAGAGTTCAGAAACAAATCCAGATAGTGATGGGGTGTGTGACAAGAGCAGTTCCACCTAGGGAGTAAAGGCCATCATCCAATAGACAGTGCTGAGAAAGAGACCGGAATGTACAGTGTCAAGGGGCTTTGCCCCCACACTAATCAAATCCAGATGGGGTAATTCAACAGAAAAGAGACTGAACACGCTCTGGCCAGATGATACCGGGAAGTATCCTCAAGCTGTATCATGCTCACATACATGTGTCACATATGTGTTGTTTATAGATGTGCTCTGTAGCAAATTTCTACTTAGGCCAAAGGTCATATATGGTATAACAAACCAAACTGTGGACAAGTCAAAGCTAGGAAAACAAACAAAACTCTTCCAAGAGTCAATGTTCTCACAAGTCCAGATGCTTCTAGAACACAAAGACCCATTACCTGGTAGGAAAGAACATGAAGGGAACATGAAGATGCACCAACACTTTGTGACCAGAAAAAACGTGCAACATTATCTGGAGAGGACCCTGAGGATGGTTCTTCTCTCTGAACGGCAGTGACCAAGGTCTGCTATTGCACTGACAGGTGTGGGGACAGGAACAGGTAGGCACACCCTGCTACTGCTTTAAACAGCATAGACCCCCCCCCCACACACACACACACGTAAATGCCATGTTTACAATGCCAGGGTGAACAATTCAGTCGTACTCACATGGTAGGCACATGTGATGCTGACGGACTGCAGAGAAAGAGCTCAAGGGATAGATGTGTGAGGAAAAACATGTAAGTACATACAGTCTCTCCCAAAAGCTCTACAAAGAAATGTTTTACAAAAGGGATTGGGGGGCTGGGGGAAAGTAAAAAACTATGTTTTGGGGTTTTTTTTTGGAGGGAGGATACTTTGTTTCCTTGTTTTGAGGCCTCTAAAAGGCTGGCTGGAAGGACTGCAATACCATGGCCAGCAAGCACCTTAAATACAAAATTAAATAGCCTGAGTCCCAGAGAAAGAAAGGAGCAACAGCTGGACCTGATGAGGGGATTTTTCATCCAGAGTCCTTTTGTACCATTTTGGCCATTTGTCTCTGATTACACAACTACTTAAAACTTAAATTAAGAAACTACTGAATTCTCACCAATAAAAAAGGCATCTTAGCATGCTGGGCAGTGGTGGAGCACGCCTTTAATCCCAGAACTTGGGAGGAAGAGGCAGGAGGATCTCTGTGAGTTTGAGGCCAACCTGGTCTACATAGTGAGCTCCAGGACAGCCAAAGCTGTTACACAGAGAAACCCTGTCTCAAAAAACCAAACAACAACAACAAAAAAAAACTTAGCCGAAGAAATGAGAGGGCAAAGGGCAGTAACAGAAGGCTAGGTCTATCTCAAGATGAGAGTAGACATCATGGGCATGGAGCAGGAGGGTCCTGTTGCTAGTTAACACACATGTGGTGGTATAGCAAAGTGTAAGTATGTGTCAAGACATACATGGGTATGTCCAGAAGAAATGCTGACCCCATTAGAGGGTGGAACCATGCTTAGAGGGACAAAGGAGGGTGGCTAGCTTTGTTTAGAAAGCCAATGAACATGCTTAGGGACCAAGCAGAAAAACAGTAGAGGTCAAAGGTGGTGAAGGGGAAGAAAGGAGACAGGAAATAGCAAAGTTCAGACCCCTGACCCTGCCAAGTCCCTGAGGAAACAGAGGACAGGACTCAAACAGAGATCTGATGGAAGGAACAGGGATGTTAAGGCCAGGACATCAAGAGAAAGCCTCCTAAAGGCCTGTACCTTTCCATCTGTGGCCAAGGAGAGGCAGACAAGCTGGCTGGTGCAGGACCAGCTTAGGATCTTCCACACCCTAGCCAACTGCCCTGTAGGGTATTAGAAGACCAACTAACTACTGCAAGAGAATATATGCTTCCATTCTGGTCTCACTTTAAACAACTCCAAGCCTTTCAACCCACAACAAAATCCTATTCAGAGTTGCCTGCTTCATGAGATCCTGACAGTCTCTTCGCTTTTTGTTTTGAAACAGGGCCTCACTATGATCGAAGGCTAGCCTCTACCTCATGACAAGCCTCCTGTCCCAGCCTCTCAAGGAACAAAGATAACTTTACCTTTGGCATGCCATGTTTCTACAGCATTCCTTCTTTCCTCAATGGAGCCACCTGCTACTGCCTTGCTAACAATGACCCAGAAGACACATCTAAGGTCTGAAGTCAAAGCCTGCAACAATCTTGCTGGTGAGCTCACCCCTGATGGGTCCCAGCAAAGTCCTAGGAGTGAGGATTTTTTTTTTTTTTTTTTTCTGAAATCTTACCCTGCTAAGGGAGGGAGGGAGGGAACCCTAATGTAGAAATTATTTTTCCCAGGCAAAAATAATTTTTTAAAATGTGGGGTTGGAGAACTGGCTCAGCAGTTAAGAGCACTGGCTGCTCTTCCAGAGGACCTGGGTTCAATTCCCAGCATCCACATGGAAGTTTACAACCATCTGTAATTTCAGTCCCATGGATCTGATACCTCTTCTCTCCTTCACAGGCACCAGGCATGTACGTGGTATAGACATACATACAGGCAAAACACCCATACAAATAATATAAAAATAAATCTTTAAAAAAAATTACTGTTCTCTACCCACAGCCTCACAGAAGCCAGCAGCCATCCAGTCTATAGACAGCACATCTAGGTGGCACCTTTAGCAGTATGCATGTCAATGGTCTGGAAACTATATATCATAAGTGTGCTCTCAACCCAAAAGCAAGGGAAATATGGCACAGAGGACTGAGGCACAATGGACAGAAATGGAACTTCAGCAAACAATGGCTTCAGAAAGCAACAAGACTTGGCACTGTTCCTGGTCATTTGCTAGCTACCTGTACACACAGTGTCGCCATGCTATGCATCAGACCCTGTTGTGACAGCTTCCAGGTTCTGAAGCATGACGCTCCAGCACACAGCTCAGATGGGGCTCAAATGATGACTGAAGTGCACACGGGCTGACTACTGGGAAAGCAACAGTCTTAGAGCTCAATGTGAGGCAAAAGACAATCACTTCAGAGCCATACAGTCACACAACTCCGTGGCAGCAAGCGGACCGCTGTAACTGCAAGACACTACTAGGCTTCCACTTGCTGTTGGAGATCTGCCACTAAGGCGGCCATTAAAATAGAGTTTGAGGGTGTCTAAAAGCCCATATCATGCACTTCACTGTGAACAGGACAGTCACTTTGACCATAAACTGAAGTACTCCCACCTAGGTAAAAATACAGGGAGCAATGTGTACAGACAGTAGACTCAGGGAGAAGATCAGCTGTCCTGGAGAAAAATGGTATCTAAGTCCTGGGTATCCTGAAGACACAATCAACTCTAGCTCTTTAGACTGCTGGGGGCTTTTGGCAGCAGTGTGCAGTGTCTGGGTTATAAGAGAAATCAAGTGAAGCCATCTATCTACTCCTCACATGATACCCACAGGACAAACTGCCCCAATGTTTGACCTTTGAACTGCAATGACTTGCAAGAGCGTAACACAGACAAGCAGCCAAGTAGAAACAAAGCCTGTCTTAGGTATGAGCTTACTAGCAATATTATTAGTAGTCTGTGGAGATTGCTATATGTCTGCAGAGGGCAAACCCTAGGGCACACACAGCCAAAACCAGGTGGACAGCTCTGGAACTATAGGGACATCCACCAAAATCGAGACCAGAACCTCAATACACGCCCCCCCCCCCCCACACACACACACACAGCACACCACTTCGGACTTCCCTTAAGAGAAAAACACTCCCATGAAGTAGTTCTGGCTTTCAGAACAGACACCAGGGTCACTGGACCATGCCCCATCACACCTATAACAGGACAGACTCACAGCCAACTCCACCTGCCATTGTAATCATAGTGCCTAGAGGGCCTGGCAGCTATGTAGCCCTGCTCAGCAGTCCCCCAGGTGGCAGCCCATCCTAAGAATGAAGTCCCTTGAGATAGCATGTGCTAACAGAGTGCCGAGGAGCATGTGTTAATGTTGGGCACTCAGGAGTTTACCATAAAGAATGATCTCAACTAAGCATCAATCCAAACCCCTACCCACTGAACAGATAAACCGTGGCCCATCCACATGATGAATAAATATTAATCAGTCATTAAAGCATGCCAAGTGAAAGAAGCCCATCACAAAAGGGCCAGTATCTGTGCTTCCGTTTACATGGTATATGACCACAGAAGACAAATCCATGGAGAGAGAAATTTGAACATGTCTGCTGAAGCACTGGAAGTTAGAATGGGAGTGATGGCTCAGAGGTATTGGTGTCTTTAAGAGTGATCAGATGGTCTCGAGTTCGACCATGTTAATGGCCACAAAGCACTGCACAATACCTCTGGCCAGAACAATTCAGAGTGAATGCTTTCTTGCACCAGCTTCCTGCCACCAAATTGAACAAGTGTACAAGTCTACCCCTCCAGGGCAGCCTTGAACTCCAGATCCTCCTTCCTCAGCCTCCTGAGTGCTCAGATTGATTATAGGTCAGTATCTCATTGCCCAGTCAAAGGTCTTGGTTTAACATGCTTCCAAAATCAAGGCTTTCTATTTAAATAAAATGCAAACACTGTTCTCACCATAGCACCCTGAGACCACGTCTAGGGGACAGAAAGCATTGGCAGCACTAAGGAGACTTAAGTCTTGCAGTCCCTCACCCTCCCATACAAATTTGCTCAATACAGCAAATGGTTTTCTGAAATAAGCCATGACATCCAAAGCGGGGCTTGGTGCATACCTATCCTCTCAGCTCTCAGGAGGCTGAGACAGGAGGATAGTGACTCCCAGCCCAGAGTGAGCAACACAGAGAGATTCTGGTCTTTAAAATAAATAAACCACACTTTTAAACTCCTAGAATTACTCAAAACATTGTGCATTTTTTAAATAAAATGAAAAGTGAGAGCTTAGAGAACTGACTACAAATAATGAGTTTTTCATAAAGGTAAGAGAAATATTTTGTTTTGTTTTGTTTTTTGAGACAGGGTTTCTCTGTGTAGTTTTGCGCCTTTCCTGGAACTCACTTTATAGCCCAGGCTGGCCTCAAACTCACAGAGATCTGCCTAACTCTGCCTCCCAAGTGCTGGGATTAAAGGCGTGTACCACCACCACCTCGAAATAAAATTTTAAAGCAGACAAAGACATCTGAAAGCAACCCCCATCTTTATTTCTGAGAGCAGAGTCTCAAGATCAAGTGCACCTCTGAGGAAGGAATGCACAGGCTGCCTGCTCCTGAGGACAGAGAGGCCCGGGGCCAGTCCAGGACTAAGCAGGCACTCAGCTGGACTTCATCCTCCAAGGATCCTCCTCCAAGGACACCATTAGGCTTCAATTTCAGAGCTGCCAGTGAGCCCAAAGTCCAGCTAAGGGAGCTAAAGTCCCTTTGGGAGTGACTTAGAGCCAGGTAGAAGAAAAAGAAAAAGGTTCTGTTTGGACCTAGGCAAACATGACCCAGTCTTCATTGCTAAGCCATGAGTCCCTGTTCCAGGGTCAAGCAGTGTCCCTAAATTTCCAAAGAGGACCCCAACCGTGTCAGACCCACATAATTCCTGAAAGAGCCACAATGCCCAGGGCAAGACATTTAAGATATTTAAGCCAGACAATGCACACCTCTGCCAAATGCACTGAAAAGCCGGCCGGCATGGTCGGGAAGGCCCCATTGATGGCACAGCTGCCAGCTGCCCTGTCACCTCTGGAGTACTTTAGCCCAGCCTTCTACTGCACAAGAGACAAAGGCTGAGGTTATACTGGTGACTAGTACCCTGACCCTGGGGACTAGATTAACTCCTTCACCTCTCAATGGACTTTTGACTGAGACAAAGGCTATCTTATACAAGATGTTCTGAGAGCTGGTTGGAGTCTGGTGGAGCCTGTCAGTGGCAGAGCACCTGCCTGGCATGCACAAGGTTCTAGGCTCCATCTCCAACAGTGTGTAGGTGGGAGAGGACCCAAGACATTTGTTCTAGACACTTCTATTCTGAACTGACTGCCCTACTAAAATAAGAGTCACCACCACTTTTACACAGAGTGATCCCCCTGGATGTACTGTGAGCTTCACTCACACAGTGGTCTGGCTGAAGCAAAAATGGGAAATGGCAAGTGCATGGTCTTGAACAAAACTATTTGCAGGTGAGGAGACCACAGCAACCCAGACTCCCCAGACAGGTGACAGTTTGTTGGCCTGGGGAGCTGAAATTTCCTTGGGCCCTGCCTTTCTTGTTGACAGATACCCAGCACACAATAAAGAAGTGAGGTGGGAAACTAACTATGGAGGGTAGGAGGCGGGTAGCGGGGGAGCAAAAACAAAACAGAAAACCACTGTCTCAGAGGCAAATGTCACTGAAAAGATAAGACACCACAAAAACCCATCTAAGGAACCACAACCACTTCTTAGAGGAAGACATTAAAAAGGAGAAGCCACAACTCAAGGTTCAAAGAGAGCTGAAAGGAAACAGAGGCTTGCTTTCTTGGCCATCCCACCTTGTTCACCTTGGGCAAGGGAAGAGTGTCAGAGCTCTAACTTCAAACACTCAAAGGCTGCAGAGAAGCTGGGCAGGAGGCCCAATTGTGGCCTCCTACTGCCAAGGACACCGTGTGGTACCTAAATGGCCCCCTGGCACTGGACAGCCTTTCTCTTACAGCAAATGTGGGCTCCCGGATCCAAAGCTGCTAAAGGCCTCCAAAGGTCCAAATACCCACCGACTCCATCATCCACAACTATGGGCTATGGCTAAGAGGGCCGGAGGGGCATGAGTTCCTTCAGCTCTTCAGCATGGCCTCCAAAAACCTGGCCTTCAGCTTTCACCAGAAGCAGGTGCTGCGCCTCAAACACTTGGGCCAAAGCTGGCGTTTCTGAACAGACGGTCAGGCTGACCTTCCTGCCCAGCAAGCTGACTTGTCATCCTAAGACCAGATCCCACCTCCGTGGGTTTGGGCTCTCCCCGATGTCGGGTAACAACTAGTGAAAACTCACACACAGAGGCATCGAGGCTGCAGAAAACCCTTGTCAATGGCCAGGCTCTCCAGACAGTCATGCTTACCAGTGCGCACAACCCACACGAACGCACACGCATACACACGTTCGTGTACATCGTACCCCTGCCATGCACGCGCGCGCCCTCCCGCCCGCCCGGGGACACCTGTGTCAGGAAGTCAGGGGCAGGGCCCACCTGGGCCAAGGTTCCAGAGCCTTCGCAGAAACACCAGATCTGGCCAGAGCAAGTCGACATATTGCTGAACTGTTGTTATCTGTCACCCAAGAGCCCGGGTGACAGCACAAAGGCCTTATCGCGTCTCCAGCGTGGGCTGTGACACAGAACACACAAAGGGGCTGCGCACTGACGCCGGCCACCGGGTCCCTAGTGGGTCCTCTGCAGGCTGGCCAGTGAAGGACCCCAGACGCGCTGCCCGACCGCACGCGCGCGCTCACCTTGTGGCAAGCGGAGCAGGTGGGCAGAGCGCCGCCGGGCCCGGGCGCGCTCTTGCCGCCGCCACCGCCGCCGCCGCCGCCGCCGCCGTTGCCGTTCAGGCTGCTCTGGATCTGCGTGAGCTCCTGGCGCAGCACCTGCTTCTGATGGAAGCTGAAGGCCGGGTGGTTGGAGGCCATGGTGAAGAGCAGAAGGAACTCATCGCCCGTGCGTCCCTCGTTGAGCTGCAGCCCGTAGTTGTGGATGATGGAGTCGGTGTGCGTGAGCGTGCGGTACAACACGCCCGCAGCCTCGCGCTGCTCCGAGCCCAGCAGCGCCAGCGACACCAGCAGCTTGCTACGCACCACCTCGTCCGTCAGGTTGGTGAGGCTGCCTAGGTCCGCCGGGTTGTTAGCCTTAATCTCCGAGTCGCGCAGCGAATGGTAGTCCTTGCGTGCCAGGTCCTCCAGGCACGAGCCGAGGAAGCGCAACTCGAGAGGGATGCACAGGTCTAGCAGGCCGCACAGGAACTCCACGCGCTGCGGCGACGGCAGTTCGGAGAACCAGCGGTACACGCCGTCCCTCTGCAACGGGCAGCGCTTCTCCACCATGCTGCCGCCCGCGCCGCGCCCGCCGCCGGGCCCGGGAGCCGCGCGCGGGCGGCCGGGGGGCGCGCAGGGCCGCGGCCGGGCGCCGGGGCCGGGCGAGGCCGCGCGCGCGCGGGCCGGGCGCGGGCGCGGGCCGGGCGCGCGCGGGCCGGGGGAGCCGCCCGCCAGGGGCCCCGCGGCGGCCGGAGCCGGGGCCGCGGCCGGGGCGGCTGGGGGCGGCGTGCGGCCTCGGGGCCGCCGCTCACGGGGAGGCGCCCTGCCCGCGCCCGTCCCCAGCGGCGGCCGGTGCGCGGCAGCGGCGGCGGCCGCTCCTCGTCGTCGTCGTCGTCGCCCGGGAGGCGGCCGCCCCCATCTCCCCGCGCGCCGCAGGGTCTGTCAGTGCGGGCCGCCCCCCGACGGAGCCGCCCCGGCCATGCCGCCTCCTGCGCTTGCGCCCAGGCCGGCCGTTACCCGCTGCGAGGCTGGGCGCGGCGCCCGGACGGGCCTGGCGTGGCGGAGTGATCCAGCCGGACCCGCGGACGGATCGCGGCCCGGGCCGTCGGAGCTGAGCAGAGCGCGCTCGCGAGCACGGGCGGCCGCGGCCAGCGGAGTGGGCGGGGTGGCCGCCTCTCGCGACAGCCCGGGCTGGCCGGGCCCGCCCCCCCACGCCGATTGGCCCTGCCGCCTGTTCTGCGGTCGGACTCGGGCCAGCAGCTTCGCAGGATTGGTCAGAGCCGAGGCCCCGCCTCTGAGAGGCACTGTCGATCACTCCGAGCCCGCCCTCACCCGCCCCCTGGCGACCGGCGCTAGCGGATTGGTTGGCGGGAATCGGAATGGTGGAAAATCTGGGATGGATTCTTGGGCGCTTTTGTTCCCTCAGATTAACCCGGAGCCTTATTTTTGGGAAAAGACGGGCGTTGGGCCTTGGTGCTTTATTCCAGAACGCGATGGCAAGGAGGTGGCGATGGGCCTTAGAAGAACTACTGGCGCCGGGTTTCCCTTTGATCTGCCCGAGCCACGCTATGTGACCTTGGGCGAGTCGCTATTTCTCTCTAAGCCCTAGATGCCTCCCCGGGAAGATGCGGGTAATAATACCCTCCCGGGGGGCTGCTGAAAAGGTGGTGAGCTCACAGTGGGCAAGCACCTGCGTTTTTGAGGCGGCAGGCCCGCTTCGTGAAGGTGATGGGAAGAGCAAGCCTTCTCCCCAACATCTGTCAGCCAGGTCTGTCAGCCGGCCAGTTAGTTCGCCCTGTCAACGGGAAACCTCGGGCCCTGGAACCGAGAAAATGCAAACCCACGGGTAGGGGCAGGGCTCAAGGACTGCCACAACCCTGGCTTTTGATTGGCACCGAGAAGCAGTTGGGGGAAGGGGAGGCGAGCATCCAGCCCCTTCCAGTGCTTAGGATGCAGGGCCCACCTCGTGCAGACAGAGAAACTGAGACCCGGGACGAGATGCCCCACTCCCATTCCTGGATGACATTCTCTAATGTCCTGGAGGTATAGGCCGGCTGTCCCTTCCTGGGCATAGGATATCGGGACCTGAGTCAAGCTGAGCCCCGCTGCAGACCCTGCAGTCAAGCATGTGAAGCCAGCAAATAGAGCCTTCCTGTCTGGTCCAAGGTGCTGAAAACTCTAGGCAGAACATTCCTGGCCTCGAGTCTCCCACCTTGAGCGGATATTGCCCGCCAAGAACTGGTAAACTGTTCCCGTGCCCTACCCACCCCCTTGGGCGCATTTTTCTAGGTACCCCATGTGCTGGGAGGCTTAGGAGTAAATGGGACTCCTGGGGAGTCCACTAGGCCCCAGGGCAGACTACTGAATCACAGTTCTGTATAGTTGCTGAGAAGACATCCATCTGTTAAGTGTAAGGGCCACGAAACAAAGAAGCCTAACCTGGAAGACAGCACACCCTTTCTTGCTGTAGGAATGCCCCAGCACCCACAGACACCTGGGTGCTTTGCCCCGGCTCTGGCAGCTAGCTGCGAGACCCGGACCACCTACTTAACCCTTCTGAGCCCGTTTCCTCATCTGTAAAGGCAGCCTAGAGTCCAGCCTGGCAGGTGGCACTGGAGGTCATGGGTGTTGCCCAAAGCTTTCAGGCTGGAAAGCTGGGGCTGGAACCATAGAAGGCCCTGGATGGGGCTCCACTAGTTCAATCTGCCTTCTTGCTGTGTGGTTTGTTATTTAAAGCCATGCTGGATTGAATAACAGCCCCTAAAAAATCATGTCCACCTAGAGCCTCTAAATGTGGCCTTATTCAGAAATAGGGTCTCTGCAGATATAATGAAGGTCAGAATCAAGCCACACTGCACCAGATTAAGGATAGGTCCCAAATTCAATGAGAATGCCCTAGTAGAAACTGTTTTCCTGGGCACAGGTGGCAAGGACAGAAAATGCGTGTGAAGATAGACTATAGTTAAGGGATGGCAAGAGGCTGGCCAGATCCTCCCCTGTGCCTTCTGTGGGGACGTCGGCCACCACACCTTGACTCTAGATCAAGGCCTCCAGGGAGGAGGATGTGGCTTATGATTGAGGTTGGGGCAACCACAGGAAACCAGGGGAAGATTACTTCTCCTCTTTGCTTCAGCTATAGGACCAGACCTCATGCTGAGATTGGGACTATAGAAGTGAGTAAGACCCCAGCCCTCACACCCAAGCTTTTCAGGTCTCTGCTCCCTTGCCTCCCTTCCAAGCTTCTCAGATTCAGCTCAGTCCTGGGCGCGCACTCTGTCTTGGGAGAAGATAGTCAGTGTCCAGGCCACTGTTGCTGGCTCGACTTCAGCACACTCCAGGCCTCATGTTGAGAAGCTCTGGGTGTCTGTGGCAGGTCCCAGTGCTCAGGGCTCCTTCCTCCGCACAGCCTTTCTGCCATCTTTTCCTCACCTTGCCTGTCTACCTCCTTCCAAAGTGCTAGAGAACTAAATATTGGGGAGCACTGGGGGACCCCTAGGGGATGCTGGGAGCTAACCCTAGGGCGCAGGATGAACCAGAAGGGCTACTGAGCTTCTGTGGGATCAGCACAGGAGAAAGCCTGCAGGGAACAGAATGGCTGTAAACCGAGTCCAAATCCAGCTGGGTGTCATTCAGGTCCCAAACCCCCATGGCTGGAGAGGCAGGTGTGGGGGAGCTGCTGGTGCATATAGGCCCTGAAGCCATCCAGAGTGTGATCCAATCTAGGGTAGCTTGGATTGCCTGCCTGTATTTATGTTTGTTCCAAAATGGCTTCCTTTGGGAGTAAGATGGGAAGAAAGAGGTCCCTTCAAGAGAACTGAGTAGAACACAGATTCCTTAAAACAGAAATGTAGTGTTCACCCCCAAGTTCCAAGAGCAAGCCACCCAATGGTGTGAAGTACCTGTAATTGTATCTGGGTGTGTACTAATAATCCCAACTCTGTGGGACTGCTCATCACCTGACTCCCCAAGTGCCCTCCCCCCCATGCCAGTGCCCTGCTTTTCTTCTGCCTCAGCATTCAGCCAGGGAGAAAGACTAGCCTGGGAGCCCAGCAGCCATGAACCCATGAAGACCAACCAAGACATGGCTCTGATTAGGGCAAAGAGCTCCATATAAACTGGATACATCTGTCCCCTGGCCCAAGCCTGCTCTCTGTGACTGAGGTGGTTTGGGGACCTTAAACCCCTAAGTGGGAGCTATACTCAAGTAGATCCCTAACTTGCTGGTGGGGTTCGTTTTTTAAATTTTTAAATATGTGTATGAATGCTTTGTATCTCTGTATGTTCACATGTATGCCTGGTGCTTGCAGAGATCAAAAGAGGACATTGGATCTACTAGAGCTGGACTGACCCACCATGTGGGTGTTGGAAACCAAACCCAGGTCCTCTGCAATAGCAACAAATGCTTTTAACTTCTGAGCCATCTCTCCAGCTCCCACTGATGGGATTCTTACAGGCCTAGGTTCCTAATACCTCAGCAATGGGTCCTAATGCTGCCATCCAAATCACAACTCCCAGATGTGGAGCAGTCCAGACATCAGCCTGGTGCAGCAGCTTATTCATGTTGGAAGTGGAATCTGGCATGTCAGTCACCTACCAATGGCACCCTTCCCAGGGAAGAAACGTAGGCACCACAAGTCATTGACTCAATGTTTGCCAGCGCAAGGCAGTGAGCCTGTCTTCCGTATTCTGACTTCTACTGCTGAACTTACCTGTAGCCATAAGCAGGTATCTTCCCCCAGGACTCCTGGACCTAGCGTCTGCACAGGCAAGGTTTGCCCATAACCCAGCTGTTCTCCCAGGGGTCTGGTGCATGGCCAGATGTCCTATTTTCCCAGTGGAAACAGGAAAAAAAAAATCTGGACTCGTATTCAAATGGAGAGTCCTTCCACGTATACAGTGTACACCTGTCACCCTAGAACTCAGGAAGCTGAGGCAGGAGGATCAAAACACCAATGCTGTGCCGGGCGGTGGTGGCGCACGCCTGTAATCCCAGCACTGGGGAGGCAGAGGCAGGTGGGTCTCTGTGAGTTCGAGGCCAGCCTGGTCTACAAAGTGAGTTCCAGGTACAAAGTGAGTTCCAGGACAGCCTCCAAAGCTACAGAAAAACCCTGTCTCGAAAAACCAAAAAAAAAAAAAAAAGGAGAAGCCAATGGGATGGCTCAGTGGGTAAGAATGCCATTGTAATCACTCCTACAGAAAGATGGGAGGGAGGTAGAGATAAGAATCTCCCAGAGGGTCAAGGACCAGCTGCCCCAGAATATGTAGCACTACAGAAACATCAGCAGACTCTGCCTTAAAACAAAGGAGCCAGCAAGATAGCTCGGCAGGCGGGAGCACCTGCTGCCAAGCCTGACAACCTAAGTTCGATACCCAGAGCCAGACAGCAGAGAGAATCTGCTCCTGCCAGATGACCTCTGCGTGTGTGTCATGGTGCTTGAAGCCCCTACACACACACACACACACACACACACACACACACACACACACACACACACTGGAAGCACTCCTGGGGTGGTATCTCTGCTTCCAGGCCTCTAGGGGGGGCTTTTTTTTTCTTTTGTGTTTTTTTTCTTCAGTCATCTCTTACAAGAAACTTATTTTACAATAGCAATATGTTCTTTATAGTCAGTATTTTGAAACGTTGAACCCGAAATGAAATCATAAAATCGTCTTGCGCACACATCTTCACACCGTCCTGAACTGTTCACCCTGAGTTGACGGCAGAAGAAAGTGCTAGTGAACGGGTGAAAAGACTAAGGTGTGAGGTTTCCATCGCGCTTAGGAGTTTGAATCTACAGATTTCAAGTTTTCATTTTTAAAACTTGACTTTGTCAAATTGGGTGGCTTTGTAAATGAACATGATTAGAGAATTAAGTATTTTTATGACAATTTACCATGTACTTTTAAAAACAAAAATAAAACCTTTTTCCCTCCCTAGGGGCTTTTCCCCATTTAAAAAAACAAACCACATTGTTGGGTAGAGTGTTTCACACATGTTATCTCAGCATTTAGGAGGCTCATATAAAAGGATTGCTACCCTGGGCTACATAGAGAGTTCACTATCAGCTCAGAATACATGTTTTGGTTTGGTTTGGTTTGGTTTTGGTTTTGGTTTTTCAAGACAGGGTTTCTCTGTAGCTTTGGAGGCTGTCCTGGACTAGCTCTGTAGCCCAGGCTGGCCTCCAACTCACAGAGATCCACCTGCCTCTGCCTCCCGAGTGCTGGGATTACAGGCATGCGCCACCACCGCCAGCCATACACGGTTTTACAAAGTCAAAAAGCTCAACTAATATGATCGGAGTTTAAATGCATACCACTTGGCAAAGGCACTCTTTGTATTCCAGAAGGGGGAATGAAGACTTGGCATGGTAGGTTCCTGAGCTGAGGTCACACAGCCCATAGCTTTAGGGTCTCTCATGGCCTTCTGCTGCTTCAGTCTCTCTCTCTCTCTCTCTCTCTCTCTCTCTCTCTCTCTCTCTCCCTCCCTCCCTCCCTCCCTTCCTCCCTGCCTCCCTCCCTGACATATATATATATAAATTTTTTAATTGGCTCCCTGACATATCTCCAAACCAGCCATGCTACTGTCAGTAGTGGTACACAGGCAGCACAGAGCTTTGCTGTACCTTAACCTATTAGACAAGTCTCTCAGTTCTAGGCACTCAAGTCTGTGCTGAGGGAGATACTGAGGACAGTTTTACCAGCCCTGGACTTTGTCCCCTCTGGGTTGGGCTGAGGTTCGTAGAAGGATCACATTCCAGAGAAACGGGAAAGATAGAGGAAATGATCTGCCTCCTAGTGCCCCCCAGTCAAGCCTTCCTGCCTCCATTGCTGTTCTGTTAGGAACCTCAGGAGACACACCCAGACCGCACTAGTTGGTAAGGGAGTATGCATCTGAAATACCAGAAGCAAGACAGTTGTGGTCATACACACCTGTAATCCTAGCACTTGCAAGGCTGAGGCAGGAGGATTGAGAGTTTGACGCCAGTCTGGAGTACCTGGCAAGTTCAAGGCCAGCCTGAGCAGCATAGGGTGACCTTGCTCAGAAAATAAAGTAGGGGGCAGGCAAGATGTCTCAGTGGGTAAAGGCTGTGCAAGCCATGTGCCTGACTTGGAATTCCTGGGACCCACATAAAAGTGAAAGACCCAACCCTACAAAAATTGTCAGTTTGCCTTCACATGGCAGCACTATTGAAGGCCCTCACCTCCCTACAATAATAAATTTTAAAGTAAAAAAAAATTTTGGCTGTCCTCAAATTTACTACATACCCAAAAAATGGCCTTGAACTTCTGGTCTACCTCTCCCTTCCAAGGGACAGAATTACTGGTGTGTGCCACTATGCCCAATTTATGAGATATTGGGGTTCAAACAAAGGGCTTCATGTGTTCTAGACAGTCTACCAACTGAGCTATAGCCCAGCCCCTAATCAAAAATTCATAACACCAGTTTTTTAATCTGTCTTTTAAATACTTCTTTTTAAAAATTATTTAAACTTATTTTTTTTTTGATCGCCTGTGTGTATGAGCACCTGGTGTGTGCCTGGTACTGGAGGAGACCAGAAGAAGACATCAGATCACCTGGAATTAAGGTTACAGACAGTTGTGAGCCACCCTGCGGGTCCTGGAATCTGAACCAGAACAGCCAGTATCCTTAATGGCTGAGCTATTTCTCCAGACCCTTAACACCAGTTTTTAACCCTAGCTTGTTAAGGCAGCTATAAATGGTCACAAGTTTGGTGGTTAAAAAATAAAAGAATAGGGGTTGGGGATTTAGCTCAGTGGTAGAGCACTTGCCTAGCAAGTGCAAGGCCCTGGGTTCGGTCCTCAGCTCTGGCGAAAAGAAAAGAATAAAAACTGCAGGCCAGAGGTCTGCTATTAAAGTAGGCAAGCTGCTCCCTCCTGTGGCTCTAGACCCTCCAGCTCCTGGTAGCTAGTACCTCTTTAAAATCCTTTGGCTTGTGAATACATCATCCCTCCAGCCTCCACCTCTGCCCTCATCTGGATGACTCCCCTGCAGGCCTCTGTCTAATTCACAGCTAGCAGCTCACCCTGGTCTCACTCCTATCTGTCTTCCTGTAAAATGGAGAAAAGACACCCAGGCCTCAGCAGAGTACTGGGAGGGCTAGAGATAGCAAAAGTAGGCAGTACTTTGCAGTAGCTTGGTGGACTTGGCAGCCAGGGTTCTCACAGTCACAAGCATCTCTCACCTCACTGAGTGCACCTGTGCTTGCTAGTGTGTGTGTGTGTGTGTGTGTGTGTGTGTGTGTGTGTGTGTGTGTTGGTGGGCAGACACTCCAACGTGAATTGATAACTTCCTGTAGGCTAACTCTAATGTACCACAGTTCTTCATATAATGATTTTGCAGGCGAAAAAACTGACCACAGAGAGGCTTTCACTTGCAGAAGACACACAGCAAATGGCAGAGCCAGGCTGACACCCTTCTCTTGCCTTTTGCCAAGCCTATCAGAGTAAAGGTTTTGGCATCAAGAACAGGAAGGGAAGTGATGCCAGAAGACAGAGCACCTTCATGGCTCATTTCATCCTTGTGGTACACTTTGAAATCAGTATATCATTGTCCCCACGTGCAGAGGAGGTCAGGCGGTGGGGACAGCATGAGGTCCAGATCACACTGCCCTGTGCCCCAAGAAGGGCTGCAGATGGAGGCTAGGTCTCGATGGCAGCTGTGTGGGAGGGGAGCCCACAGTGGCAATCAGCATCTCAAATGCTGTGGATGAGCCAGGCAAATACCTCTGCCCTTCTTAATGTCTCATTGCAGTGGCTCCTCACAGTTTTACCAGTGTGATACCTCTTACCTTTACAGCTAGAAAAACTGAAGCTCAGAGAGGCCAGTTGCCCGGCACAAACAGGAAGCAGATCAGTCTGCTGATTACAGTGCCCGTGTTCTCCCCCACTGCCCACCATGTTTGAGTCCCAGTGGCTCTGGGAATGTGCGTGCGTGCGTGCGTGCGTGCGTGCGTGCGTGCGATCTAGCCCATTTGGAAAAGTTTGGGGGTCTGTATTTTCTGTGTATGTGTTTATGTGATCATCCCCACATGTGTGTGCACATGGAGAACAGAGTACAAGCTCATCTGCCCTTCCCCATGCCATCCATTTGTTTTTTTATAAACAGCATCTCTCACTGGCCTGGAGCTCACCCATTAGACGAGGCTGGCTGACTAGCCAGCCCCAGGGATCTACCTATCTCCCCAGTGTTATGATTATAAGCACATGTCATCATGTCTGGCTCTTTTTGCATGGGTTCTGGAGATTGAACTCAGACCCGCTTGTTTGCAGGGGAAGTACTTTACTGACTGAGCCATTTCCCCAGTCCTAGGTCTCGATGTTCTTGAACATGCATATCCACCTGTCACTCCTGTGGTCCTTTTCAGCCCTTTGGTCCTCCTCGATATTCCAATATACTCTTTTCTCCAGCAATGACTTCCCCTGGGACACCTGTGCAGACCATCAGGACGGTCACCAATGTGATCAAACACCATGTAGCTTGTGGTGCCCTGGCAGAAGATCAGCCCTGCTGATACATAACACAGGATCTAATGAGAGCAGCGGCTCCTAGATCAGTGGTTCTCAACCTTTGGGTCAAGACTTCTTCCCAGGGGTCACCAAAGACCATCTGCATATCAGATATTTAAATTACGATTCACAACAGTAGCAAAATTACATTTGTGAAGTAGCAATACAAATAATTTTATGGTTGGGGGTCACCACAACATGAGGGACTGTATTTAGGGGTTGCAGCATTAGGAAGGTTGAGAACCCTGTCCGAGAGAACAAGGCTCACTCTAATTCCCTGTCACTGTGGACTTCCAACTCTTGGAGGATTCCGTGTATGCAGTAGGTGCTCATTCGGTGCTTGTCAGTGGTTGGTATGACTTCTAAGTCTTGGTGATGCTGTTTCCAAACAGAGTCCACTTCTGTGCAGACTACGGACTTTGGCCGTCCCTTTCCTTAATGGTATGTATGCCTTATCCATCAAGTAGGGCTAGTCATGTATCTGCTCTCCCTTGGAATGCTGACAAAATGGAAGTTCTCCAACATAGTGTTAGTGTTTCCTTATCTTTTGGCAACAATCCCAGGATGGGAAAGACCTGTGCTGGAAGCAAACTACTGGGCCATCAAGGTTAACCCTTTAGTCAGCAAAAGAAAAGAGTGAATTCCTAGAGGCAACTTGTAGCTCAGTGGGTAGAGTTCTCATCCATTATGAGGAAAACCCTGGGATCCATCCCCAGCACTGTCCAAACCAGGTACGGTCACACGAATTTGTAACACCAGTACTCAGGAGGTAGATGCAGGATGGTCAGAAGTTCAGGGTCACCCTCAGCTATATAGTGAGTTTGAGGCCAGCCTGGGCTACATGAGACCCCCAGCTCAAAACAAATAAAAAACAAACCAAACAGGTTACATTTTTAGCCACTAATCACTAACTGTACTAGGGGGCTGGGGAGCTGGTTGGCTTGATCCAGCAACTTCTTTTTTAATTATTATTATTAATTTATGTGTACTTGTGTGTATGTCTGTATATGTGCCTGTACCTGAGGTTAGGGCCATCCCCTGGAGCTGGAGTTACAAGCAGTTGTAAGCTGCCTGATGTGGGTGCTGGGAATAAAATTTGAGTCCTCTGCAAGAACAATACATTCTCTTAACCACTGAGCTATCTTTTCAGCCCCATCTAGCAATTTCAGATTGGCATCAGTTATGTGTTTGGCGAGACTCTTCCATGTCCTAGCTATGACAACCCTCTGAAAGACACATGCTACTTGCTGTGCTTGTGTCTCTAGAGAAGACAGTGTCTAAATAATCTGCTCTCCAGAAGCCTTCAGAGGCAGGCTATAGGTCTACTTGCTCCTGGGGGCAGGCTAGCCTGCAGAAAGCAGTCAGGGTGTATGCACTGCGGAAAGCCCCACGAAACCAGAAGGGAGTTGCAGCGCACAGCTTGCCATTGAGCCCAATGGTCCCTTCTTGTGGCTTCCGTTCTGCTGCTCTGTGCTGTTCATTTGCTTCAGGATTACACTAAAAAATTTCTGTCGGGGTTTAGATGTGAAGTGTCCCCCACAGGCTCATGTGTGGACACTTGGCTCCCAAATAGTGCTGTTTAGAGAGGCTGTGGCACCATGAAGAGGTGGAGCCTCACTGGAGGAATCAGGTCACTGGGAGGTGGGCCTTGAGGGTTCTAACCTAGCCCACTCTGGTCCCAGTCTTCTTCCTGATCAGTCGAATGTGAACAAACAGCGAGCAGCTCTCTGCACGCCCTCCCTGCCATGATATATTATACTCTGAAAGTATGAGCCCAGATAAATCCATTAGCTCACTTTGGCCAAGCATTTTGTCACGTGACAAGTAACAGCTGCAATGCTGCCATGTCATTGGCGTCAATGAATAGTGACATAAACATGGAGCTTATTTTCTCACAGGGCAGGAAGCCTAGTGTTGGTCACTTATGTCAGGGACAGTGTTCACAAGTCTTGGGGTCTTTTCTCTAATACCAGTATGGCTGCCATAGCTCCAGGCATCACACTGTGCAGTCAATGCAGGACCAGGAGGCAAGGATGTCATACCTCCTTACAGAGCTAAAAAACCAACCCATTTTCCTTCTCCTGAGAGACCATCTAAGAGATTCCTGCTTAAATCTCATTTGTCGACTGTGATGGCTAGTGTCAATTGACAACTTGAGAGAACCTAGGAGACAGGCCTCTGAACATGCCTGTAGGGGATTATCTTGATTATATTACTTAATGTGGAAGAGCCTTCTTGACTAGACAGGACCATTCCCTGGGTAGGGATCCCGGACTGTATAACGTGGAGGAAGCCAGCTGCACAGCATGTCTTTCTGCTCCTGACTGTGCTCTTCCTCTTCTTGACTGTGGGTGTGATATGCCCAGCTGCCTCACACCCCTGCTACCTTGTCTTCCCTGCTGTGATAGACTGTAACTTCAACCACAGAACCAGAATAAACCCTTCCTCCCTTAGGTGGTTTTGTCAGGATTATTTATTACAGCATCAGGAACACACACACACACACACACACACACACACACACACACACACACAAACCAACCAACAACAAAACCCTGAAACACAGACATTGTTGGACGGCCACCACAGCTGGAAAGGACACCAAGAAGTCAAAGGACAAGCAGAGTCCTCGGGACTTCAGCCCACCTGGAGAGGCAGAATAATTGACCATCTTGTGGGGATCTCTTGGCAATGCTCTGTGGTAGGGCTGCAGGTAAGGTGAGGCAGACAGTCCCCCAAGCAGACAGTCCCCCAAGTCTCGTAGGGAATCAAGAGAGCACTGGACCCAGCACAGGGGGCCCTGGCCAGGCTTCTTCTGAGGATGTTAGTTCTCCATGAGGGAACATAAGTAAATGCATTCATGAAGTAAGGGTCCCCTGGCTTCCGAGCCTTGATGCCCACATCATCCCCTCACACTACAAATGACCTAATGTGTGCTATAGAGGGTGGCGTATACCTGTGTGTGAGAGAGAGAACATAGCACACACACACACACACACACACACACACACAAAGCAAACCCCACAAGTTTGTGTGTAGTACCTATTGAGAAAATCCAAACTAACTATGGGTACTCCTAGATGAACTCTGTCACAATGCTTTGTCCCAACAAGCCATCCTTGAATTCATACACTAAACTGAAAATGGCCCAGTACACGGAATCTGCTAGACCGCTGGGCAGGCACAGCACATGGGTTTCTCTCACTTGCCTCTGTCCAGCACCACCAGAGAGGCTCTTCCTATGGTGTAGCATTCACCCGGGAGAAAAGTGTAAGACTACAAAATCAGCTTCCATGAAGTGGGGCTTGCTCTCATACCACCTCGAAGTGGAAGTTATATAAGATGGGGACCATGGACACACAGCATGCAGTGTGCTGGGAAGTTGGGGGCCATGTGCACACAGCATGCAGTGTGCTGGGAAGTTGGGGACCAGGTGCATATAGCATGCAGTGTGCTGAGAAGTTGGGGACCAGGTGCATATAGCATGCAGTGTGCTGAGAAGTTGGGGACCATGTGCACACAGCATGCAGTATGCTGGTAATTTGGGGACCATGTGCACACAGCATTCAATGTGCTGGGAAGTTGGGGACCAGGTGCACATAGCATGTAGTGTGCTGGGACACACACACAGTGACTGACAAGAGACAGAGCTCTGGATGAGTCTTGTGGGTAGACAAGGACTTGCATGTGTAGTGTTGGTTTTATTCAGTCTTATGGGTGTGTTACAACACAAAGTGACTCATTCTCTCTATCACTTTCTTCTAGGTAGTTCGTAGGTGTCAAGGTTGGCTGGAGGGAGTCTTCAGCTCCCAGTAGCCAGACACTACAGGGAAGTCCTGGGCCCCCTGGCCTCTACTTAGAATCCTGGTCCTAAATGTGCCATATAGCTCCAGGGAAGGTATGATTCTGGGTCATTTTTAAGAGGAACTAATGGAGAAAAGTTCCTCCCAACATCCACAGATACAGGGGAAGTGAGTAGCTTTGAGTGGCTGATGGCATTCCTGATGTCCAGATGAAAACCTCTTTTTATTTATATACATCTGCACCCAGTGAAGGCACCTATTCATTGTGTGTGTGTGTGTGTGTGTGTGTGTGTGTGTGTGCCTTCTGTCTTCTGTCTTCTGGAGGCTATAAGTCAACCTCATGAATTATTCCTCAGGCATCTTCCAGACTTTTCTATTGTAGTTGAGACAGGGTCTCACTGATGTGGAGCTTGTTAAATAGGTTAGGCCAGCTGGCCGGAGAGCCTAGAGATCTACTTGTTTCTGCCTCCCGGTGCTAGGATTATAAGTGTAGGCCATTACACTCAGCATATGTTATTTATTTATTTATTTATTTATTTATTTATTTATTTATTTATCTATCTTTATTTATTTTAATGTGGTTATGGGGCTCAAACTCAGGTCCCAGTGTATTCAAGGGCATCACTTTATGGACAGTCACCCCCTGAGCCCCAGTCTTTCTAAGGCCCAAGAGTCTGAAACTTTCACAAGATGCTGAAGGACCAGGGGAATTTAAAGAATGAACATGAGCGTCTGTGTTCAGCCTGGTTCAAGTTATGGTCCCCAGTGCCCCCCCCCCCCCCCCCGGGTCTATGTGGTAGGGACAGGCCTGCCAGCACATGGGCTGTTTGTTGCAAAGAGCCTAGACTCCAGGAGCCAGCTGCTAGCCACAGAGCCCACAGCCCACAATCCTAGGATCCCGGGAACCAGTGACTTCCTCCCCCTCACCCCCACCCCATGGCAGCACCAGCCTCCCTGACCTCCTGGCCACCGTTTCCCAGCAGCCTTTTGTTTATTTGGACAACGTCTGGGGTCTCCTAGAGAGAAAGGCTCAGCTGAGTTCCAGGAAGTGAGCCCGCACTGCCTGCTTTTGGAAGGTTCCCAGCTGTCCCTCGCTGGCTCCTTTGGGCCAAAGCAGCTCAGCCTCAAGCTAGTGCAAGGCCTGCTCCAGCCCTAGTGTGCACTGAGTACCCACCCCTCATTCGCCTTGCTCTGCCACAGTGCAGACCTCTGTGCCCAACACTAGACGCTTGATGTTTCTGCTGACCTGTTCAAGCCACAGGGGCTATTTGGTGTCAAGAAACACAGCACAGCATCCTGACTGACAGCAGACATTTTTCTTGGATGCTCTTTTCACTCCAAGTTGAACTGTGGTCTTAAAATATTAAAAAATAAGTAATAAAAATTGTATTTGTTCTTAGGCAGGGGGCATGTGTCACTGAACACGTGGAGGTTGGAGAACAACTCTGTGGAGTCAGGTCTTCTTCCACATTTATGTGGGCTTCAGGGATCAAACTTGGGTCACAAGACTTGAATGGTAAACATGGGTAAACACCTTTACCCACTGAGCTCCGTCATTGGGCCTTCAGGTAGTGGTGGCACACGCCTTTAATCCCAGCACTCAGGAGGCAGAGGCAGGCAGTTCTCTGTGAGTTCAAGGCCAGCCTGGTCTATAGAACTTGTTCTAAGATAGCCAGGGCTACACAAAGAAACTCTTTCTTAAAAAAAAAAAAAAAAAGGAAAAGAAACAGCCTCTTGAGTTTGAGATTGTGTGTCAATTATGGAATGGTTATAGCCTCTTCTGGGATCAGAATGTCCCCAGCTTTGAATCCCAAAGCTGTCACTGATGATTGTGTGGCTTTGGAGAAATGATTCCTTATTCTATCATACAAAATAGAAGCTACCAGCACCCCTACTCTGATGGACTGCTAGGAAGCTTCAGTGGGATAGTCCTTACAGAGAGGGAAGAGCTGGCGTATGGAAAGGAGGAAGGGCCAGGTGTGGTTATTTTAGTGGTCTAATTATGAAAACAGAAGCAGAACATACTAAAAGAATCAAAAGTAATCATAGGCGCTGGAGAAAGCCCGGCACGGTGGCTGTATCTGTAACCCTGGCTCTCAGACACTGAGGTAGGAAGGTCTGGAGTTCCCAGATGTCTAGCTCTGGCCTGCATGCATGAACGTGTCTATGTGGACATATATACACACCACATCTAGACCAAAGACAGCTTGCTGAGTATTGAGAAAAGCTAGCACGTGTGTCCATATGTAAACTGTACTTATGCAACAATAAACGGACCTATGGCATGTACACAATTTCCTCCCACAGCTGAGGAAGGGAACCTAGAAGGGCAGCCATGTGTCTCCAGGCTTCAGTCTCTCTCCATTGTGCTTTTTGAGACAGGGTCTCTTGCTGAATCTAGACCTCACCAATTCAGCTACCTAGACTGTCTGGCCAGGGAGCCCCAGGAACCCTCCTTTCTCCTCCCTACAGCTGGGATTTCAAATATGAACCACCAACACTGACTTTCCCCACGGACACTATGGATTTGAATTCTGGTTCTCATGCTTATGTGGCAAACACTTTACCAACTGAGCTTCCTCCTCAACATGCTACTTTTTGAAAACTCAAGTCAGCTGGGTATGGTGGCACATACCGCTAACCCCAAGGTGTACTCCAGAGGCAGAGGCGTGTGGATCTCTGTGAGTTCAAAGTCAGCCTGGGTGTCTATTGGTGTTAGACATATTAGTTAGGGTTTCTATTGGTGTTGAGACATCATGACCACGGCAATTCTTATACAGGAAAACATTTAATTGAAGTGGCAGCTTACAGTTTTAGAGGTTTATCCATTATCATCATGGTGGTTAGCATGGCAGATATGGTGATGTGCAGGCAGACATGGTTCTGGAGAAGTAGCTGAGAATTCTATATCTTGATCAGAAGGCAACAGGAAGTGGTCTGAGACACTAGGCATGGCTTGAGCATCCATGAGACCTCAAAGCCCACCCCTACAGTGACATAATTTCTCCAACAAGGCCACATCCACTCCAACAAAGCCACATTTCCTAATAATGCCACTTTCTTTGGGGGCTATTTTCTTTCAAACCACCACACTGGCTGACACAGTGAGACCCTGTCTGAATAAAATAAAATAATTCTACCCTGTGTCAAATCTCTCTCCTTCCATCCCTTCCTCCCTTCTTCCTTTCCTCTCTTCCTCCCTCCTTCTCCCTCTCCCCCTCCCCTCTCAGAATCTTCATGGTGATTCATAACCATGTGTAACTGCTGTAACTCCGGTTTCAGAAAATCTGAACCCTCCTCTGGCCTCTGAGGGCACCAGGCACACATGTGGTGCACAGACACACACACTCTGGTAAAACATCCAAACACATAAATCTTTAAAAAGTGTATACACCCAAGTTACCACACTTTACCACAGCATGTACTTTTCAGTTTGATATTTATGAAACAAAGGTGTGTTTGTTGTTTGCTGGTAGGTTTTTATTTAGAAATAGGGCCTTGCTGTATGGTCAAGGATGAGCTTGAACTCCTGACCCTTTTAACTGCACCTCTAGAGTGCTGGGATTAACAGGTGCGAGACCTCGCCCTGCTTTGTCATAGTTTGTAGGGGTTTGGTTTTGGTTTTTGTTTGAGTGATGTCCCAGAACTCACCATATAACCCAGACTGGCCTCAAACTCACCATTCTCCTGCCTCTATCTCCCAAGTGCTCGGGCACATCAACACACCAGGCTCACAGATGTTTTACAGAATGAGCCTCAGAGGATACATCCCACCCATTTCTTCTCCACCCTCTAAAATGGGGCTTACCAAGTCTGTGACATGACTAGTGTGTGACAGCATCTAAGGCAGAGAGGAGACGGAGATGCTTCCGGAGGTCACACAGGATTCCTCAGTGCTTCGTCACACCCGCCGCAGCCCACCCCACTCTCCAGCGTTCTTCCGAGATTATATACACAATCTCACAGAGGTCTGCCCACCTCTAAGTCCCACGTGCTGAGATTAAAGATGTGCATCACCATGCTGCTAATTTTTTCTTAATCTAAATTATTTTGTGTATATGAATATTTGCCCTAAATGTACGTCTGTGAACTATGTGTGTGCCATACCTATGGAGAAAAAGTATGGATCCCCTAGGACTGGAGCTACTGACAGTTGTGAGCCACCATGTAGGTGCTAGGAATCAAACCGGGTCCTCTGGAAGAGCAGCCAGTGCTCTTAATCACTGAGCCATCTCTCCAGCTCCTTCCCACCCACCCTGCTATTTTCAATGATGCCAACAAGATGTGATCAGAGGGTTCCAGGACCAAACAGTGGGCCAAAGGTAAGGTAGAGAGGGGCAGGACTCCAAGCTCGCTGTCTGGTCACAGCTGGTCTCCCTCCTTCCTATTGCATGCTAAGGCTGAACCCAGTAGGATACTGCGAGCCTGAAGAGAAATGAGTGTCCCTGGAAAGGCAGAAGCAAAGTCAGTGTCCAAGTCGTCAGCGCCGATGGCTTTCCTTCTGTTTAGAGCAGACGGTGGAGGCAGACCCTCAGCTGAGCTTCTGGGTGGACAGCTCACGAAAGGCTTGCGCCAAGGCACACGGGGAAGGCCGCCTCCTCTTGTGGAGTTCCGCCTCAGGCCTACATTTCAGGCAGGCTGCTATTTTTAGGGGGCTGGCACCGTGGATAAGTGCTGGGTAGGGAGCAGAGGGGACCTGACATGCAGGGGCTGGGCATGCTGCAGCAGGGTGGGGCAAAGGAAAGGGGGCTGCTGGGCTGCTGAACAATGGGCTTGGGGGCTGGCAGGCGGGAGGGCTGTCACACCCACCGCAGCGTTAATCACATCCTGCCTGGCATCTCTGCAACTCTGACACATGTAGCCCCACCCCATTCAAGAGCACCCTCCCTGCAGACTGCACAGGGTGCTGCCTCCCTTGCTGGATCCCTCCAGCCTGGAGTTCTTTTGTCTGTACTGGCACCACAGGAGTCAGGGCCCCTCTCACTAAGAATGAAGGCCCGCTCCTTGAACCTTGGCCGTTGTGGGACTCTGTGGCTTCTGTAATAACAGAAGCAGGCGGTGGTGAGCCGGGATGGGGCTGGGACAGTGGCTTGTCGATGGGAGGGTGACAACTAGGTGTCAGGAAGGCTGCAGGGGAGTGGCTCTGGGAGTGGGAGGTGGGGTATGCAGGCCTTAGGGGGATTCTGCTTCCTCCAGGCTCTTCCATTTTACAAAGAACTTAGTCAGACCTCTGTGCCTGCAAGGCTCCCCCAGTGCTAAGGCCACCAGGGTCCTCCCTAGAGAGAGCCAGGTTTCCATCCCTAGGCATCCTGATCAGGGCTCCCTCCCAGATCCTGCGACCTCAGACACATTGTTTCTTTGGATCATGAGACTGAGGACCAGGCAGAAGGGGGGAGGCAGGCAGGCATGGGGAGTGTGACTCACTGTGGCCACCCAGCCAAGAGACTGGCAGGGGGGCGGTCTGCAGCCACTCAACCCCATCTCAGCTGGCTAGGCTGGACTCACCAGAAGCCAAGCCCCTCCCCTCCTCCCGCTGAGCACCCCTCCTTACCGTACATCACCACCCACTGCTTCTCTTCCCTGGCCTCCATTCCCCATGCCCCTTCAGGCTTCTTGGGCCAGGTATGAAGGCAGTCTAGCTTCACCCTGGCTTCACCGCTTCTCAGTTGTGGCTCCTGGATATGTTGTACCACTTTTATCTGCCTCCATGTTCTGGTTTGATCTGTGATAAAAAAAAAAAAAAAAAAAAAAAAACAAACCATGACCAAGCCGGGTGGTGGCGGCGGCGGCGGCGGCGGCGGCGGCGGCGCGCCTTTAATCCCAGCACTCAGGAGGCAGAGGCAGGTGGATCTCTGTGAGTTCGAGGCTAGCCTGGTCTACAAAGCGAGTTCCAGGAAAGGTGCAAAGCTACAGAGAAACCCTGTCTCGGAAAACAAAACAAAACAAAACATGACCAAAAGCATCTCGGGGAGGAAAGGGCTTATTTTAGCTTACAGTTCATTATCAAAAGAAGTCAAGGCAGGAACTCAACACAGATGCTTGAAGCAGAAAACACAGGCCTGCTCAGCTACTATTTTTATACACATCCCAGACCCGCCTGCCTAGGGCTGGCACCACTCACAGTGGGCCAAACGCTTCTGGATCAATTAACAATCAAGAAAATTCCTTGACCACCTCCCTCCTTCAATAAATGACATTCGACATTCAAAAAAAAAAAAAAAAGAAAAGAAAAGAAAAGAAAATTCCTCACAGATATGCCTGCAGGCAATCTGATAGAACCAGTTTCTCAACTGAGGGTCCCCTTTCCCAGGCTGGTATCAGGCTGACAACCAAGATAAGCCACCACCTTTGCTTCCTCCTGTGTGACAGAGGGATGAGACCTCTTTTGCAGGACTGTTGTCCGTCAGCAGGTGGATGCCAGGCATGGAATGCATGTCAGCCCTGTAGACTTGCTTCCCTCCCAGGTCTGGAGGAATGTTCCAGCCTAGAGCCGCCCACCCCTGCACAAGGCCACTTCCCAGCACCATCCAGGAGCTGTAGATGGATGCTGTGCTGTCCCCAGGGCAAGAAGGGAATGAATGCTCTGGGCACTAAAAACCTCATGAAAGGCTAGCAAGATGGCCCCACAGGCAAAGGCACTTGCTGCCAAGCTTGACGATCTGAGTTCAGTCCTTGGAACCTACAAGTTGAGAGGAAGGAACCAGTGCCCTCAAGCTGGCCTCTGACCTCCACATGTGCACCATGGCATGCATATGTCGTTCCCCATAGAACACACAAATAAATAAGTGAATAAATTGAAGAATAATAAATGAAACCTGACTGATCAAAAGCTTGCATCCATAAGGAGTGACAGTTCACACCGGGGAGGCATCTGCTAGTCAGGGACAGGAAAACTGTCCCTTCAAAGTACCAGTAAGACTAGGCATGGTGACACATATCCATAATCAGGAGGCTGAGGCAGATGGATCACAAGTTGGAGGCCAGTCTGCATAGGGAATTTAAGGCCAACCTGGGCTACAATAAACCTATCTCAAAAAAAAAAAAAAATCCACAAGCAAAGGAAAGTTAACAGCATGAGCCAGTGTCCTGGTACCAACTGGGCACCTCCGTGTATGCCCGGCCTTACTCAGGACATTCTTGAATGCCAATGGCAGCAACTACTAAGCATGAATCTCTCTCTCTCTCTCTCTCTCTCTCTCTCTCTCTCTCTCTGTGTGTGTGTGTGTGTGTGTGTGTGTGTGTGTGTGTGTGTGTAAAATTGAGAACTCGGACTTGCACCATCACATTAACAACAGACTTTGCCAATGAGCAACCCCAAGTTGGTCTATTAAGTTTCTCTCTGGCTCTCTCTGTGTCTCTGTCTCTGTCTCTCTCTCTTTCCCACTCTCTTTTGAGACAGGGTCTCATAAGCCCTGGGTGATCTCTAACTCCCTGTATTTGGGGCTGGAACAATGACTCAGTAGCTGCTCCTTGTTTTGAGACAGAGCCTCACTATGTAACCCTGGCTGTCCTGGAACTCACATAGCCCAGGTTGGCCTCAAACTCACAGAGGTCCACCTGCCTCTGCCTCCTGAGTGCTGGGATTAAAGTAAAAATACTTGTGTTGTGTGTATGGGCATTTTGCCTGCATGTATGTCTGTGCACCACATGGGTGCTTGGTGCCCTTAGAGGTCAGTATAGGGTCTCAGATCCATCAGAACTGGAGTAACAGCCAGCTGTGAGGTACTATATGGGTTCTGGGCATCAAACCTGGGCCCTCTGAAGGAGTAGTCAGTGCTCTTAACTGCTCAGTCATCTCTCCAGTCTCTTGCAGAGGACTTGGGTTCGATTCCCAGCACCCACATGGCAGCTCACAATTGCCTGTAACTCTAGTTCCAGGGGATCTGAGTCCCTTTTCCTGCCTCTGTGGGTACCAGGCATATACAGTGCACAGACCTACATGCAGGCAAAATGCCAACACCCACAAAATAAAATAAGAATTAAAATAAAACCCCTCTGTGTATCTGAGTGTGACCTTAAGCTTCTGATTCTCTCACCTTCACCTCCTGAGGGTTCAGAGGCCACAGATGTGCACCACCACACAGATGTGCACCACCACACAGATGTGCACCACCACACAGATGTGCACCACCACACAGATGTGCACCACCACACAGATGTGCATCACCACACAGATGTGCACCACCACACAGATGTGCACCACCACACAGATGTGCATCACCACACAGATGTGCACCACCACACAGATGTGCATCACCACACAGATGTGCACCACCACACACCGTTTCCTGAGCTGTTGGTCATTGAACCCAGGGCTTCATGCACACCAGACGAGCAGTCTACAGATGGACTCAGAACAAAAGCCCCTCTATTGGCTTACTAAATGGAAGGGAAGCCACACATGAGTCTGGATTCAGAGCTCACTGGATCCAGGGACTAAGATGCTATCCTCCCTTGTCTTTGCTCTGGGTGTTGGGTCATTTCGTAG